>NC_069786.1:71969047-72288214 GCF_027406575.1 Nycticebus coucang | reverse complement strand
CTTATCTCCTGGAAAAAATACTCAATCTCTAGTGGATAATTCCTCTCTTAAACTTACAAGTTCAATCTTAAGCATTAAGGGGAAAATTCCATGTACCAATATGGTGAAACAGGAATATCTTGGACAAGATCAGTAGAGCTGGCTGTTCTTCCAGAGGGCAATCTAATCCCCTGTGCCTCTCCTCCCAACTTTGTCCCTAGTTCCCCAGGCTCTCATGGGGCTTCAGTGTATTTGTTTGCAAATGAGGACAATGAATGAAAAGAATTGCAGAGGCAAATGTCTTTATAGGCCCTTCCATGATGATCAGACAGCTAGGAAAATAAGTCAATTAATAAGCAATCAAATTTCCTTAATATTACCAATTGCTCAGGGCATGCTTGTAGTCATTGATATTAGTTGCTTAAAAGGTTGATCCAGAAGAGGGTAAAGTGGTAGTATTTTCCTGGGAAAATGTTGACACAGGATCTATTATACCAAACCTCATCAAAAGCCAGATGTTTTAAAAAAATATATTTAAGGGCGGCGCCCGTGGCTCAGTCGGTAGGGCGCTGGCCCCATATACCGAGGGTGGCGGGTTCAAACCCAGCCCCGGCTGAACTGCAACCAAAAAATAGCTGGGCGTTGTGGCGGGCGCCTGTAGTCCCAGCTACTCGGGAGGCTGAGGCAAGAGAATCGCTTAAGCCCAGGAGTTGGAGGTTGCTGTGAGCTGCGTGATGCCATGGCACTCTACCAAGGGCCATAAAGTGAGACTCTGTCTCTACAAAAAAAAAAAAATATATATATATATATATATTTAAATCAGTAAAAACATCTGGGTAATGGTATCTATAAGAGTTTTATAAGATGTTGAAGACTAAATCTTTCATACAATTTTTTTATTATTCCTTGAAGCACTATGAGCTGGAAAATGATAATTTGAAGAAAACCAATCTTTATGAAATTAAAACAAAAGGGGGGGAGTTAGATATGTATAGACAAGTGCATGATCCTTCCAATACATATTCCGAATCATAATTTCAGGGGAGAGGGAAATGGAGCTAGAGAATCTACACTTCGAAAAGTTCCCCAGGTGATTCTGTTGTGCAGCCATGGTGAGCGGGGTGTGGGTGTGTGTGTGGGGGAAACACAGCTACAGAGCCTGCTAGCTGCTCTTCATCTCCATGGCAACAGAAGAAAAAGCAGCAGGCATTAACTGTGGCATGAAGTCTTTAGGCTGCGGGTTTGCTTTTAATCATTAGATTTGCATTTGTCATTATATCATAACCCGTTGGTGGCTATCTTCTTTGTGGACTCATGCCTAAGATTTGGAAGATTTTGGTAGCTGCCACCCAGTGAACAGTAATACTTTGGGTTAAAGAGTCTTTCTTAGGCTTTTCCCAAGTACACATAAAAGCAAACTCCGTTAGAACCCAAGTCAATTAGACTTTTTCTCTAGAGATTCATACCATTAAAAATAATGATACATAAAAATAACAAATCTAATTATAAGTGTAAACAATGGAATAAAATATAGAACAATATTTAAAGAAATGTAAATGCCCAGGTACACATTTAAGGACATTACTTACTGAGTCTCAACAGTATAAACTACATTTAACTTAACTCTGGTTTTCCTTCCTGAGACTAATCTGGAAAACTAGTATGTCTGATTTTATGTAAAGGGCTCGAATTCTGCATAGATATTCAGGTACTCAAAATCCTTCTTTGTTGATGTTTTAGAAATAAGTATATTTTTCCTGCCACTTCAGGAGTCAAAAGGCTTTTTCAATATTACAACTTTTTTTTTTGCAGTTTTTGGCCAGGGCCAGGTTTGAACACACCACCTCCAGTATATGGGGCTGGCACCCTACTCCTTGAGCCACAGGTGCTGCCCCAATATTAGAACTTTTCATGGAGAAATATTCATGATAATAGCATATGTGCAGTTTCTTCTGTATATTTCTTTTTTTTTTATTAAATCATAGCTGTGTACATTGATATATTCATGGGGCATCATTCACTAGCTTCACAGAACATCTGTATATTTCTTATTTTAATTGCCTTTTCTCCCCTCTTTTAAGAGAGACAGTGAATTCTTCCATAGAATTTTCTTGGTGTCTTCTAGTTCTCTTTTTCTTGCCAAGAGAAGACTCTTGCCTTAGTCAACTCCTGTTCCCAAGCTTTATGTGCACGAGGCTTTATAAAATCCTTTGATGGGTCCTTTTGTTATTTCTTATCATTAATAATAATGGTAATAATGAATATTTTAATATATTTCCTAAATATTGTTTAATTTCAGGAGGGCTCTCTTGCTAATCAAGTCATGGCCTCCCTTTTGGACCACATGATTCTGATAGAAAAGTTCTCTGATGTAAACTAGCCAAAGATTATTTTTAAACCTACCTGTTATTGCCAAACAACTTATAACCTATTTCTGATCTACAGTTTTTTGTAAGGAACCAAACATTTTGCTGTCAAAATATTTTAGAGTAAAAATTTAAAAATATGTTTATGAAATAATTATGTTTATGATGGGAAGAGAGAAATTCTGAATAAATGATTCTTGCTTTGGGTGAAGGGATTGAGTTGCCCATGTATTAGATTTGTACTTTTGTTATTGCTTCCCCTGAGAGTTTGTTTTCCTGTTTCAGGAGAGATGGAACCCAGTCCTGAGTGTTAAATGAGCCTGCATGTGCGTCTGCATGCACACCCAGGTATATCTTGGGGACAAGGAAGCTTTGTTGTTTGGTAGCCTTAATTCACTCATATTATACAGGTGGAACTAAAGACATAATTTTATGTTTTTATCAGTAACTTCAGTTTCCCTTGCTTGAATCCATTTAAATTATTCAGAAAGCATTTTCTGGGAAAAAAAATTTGGAGTTTAACCCCTTTTCTCAGCTATGGGCTGGAATAAGCAGGAGGATGAAGAAAAAATGCTTGCTCTAGAAGTGGAAAAGAGAAGAGTATATATTCTTTTTAAAAACTTTTATATCGTTTTATGCAACATTGTAAAAATAGTATTTGGCACATTAGAATATCTGGCAAATGTACTAAAATGAAAAGTAGGAAAAAAACTCAAGATATAACTCCTCAAGACAACCACACTTAGAATTTTGAAATACTTTCTTTTCTTCTTTTTGGGGACTTGGATTCCTTTTAAAAATAAAGTTTATAATTCAGAATTGTCTTATAAGAGATAAAAGATATAAAAAAGTCATTTCCTTTCTAGAATATCAACATTTGATAACATATTTAAAGGTAAAATATAACAAAAAGATACAGCATAAATTTACAGCAAAATTTCACGTTTGCTAACTATTATGTTGTCCTTTAATCAACCATACACAGAATTTGTCCTTCACTGGTGATAGCTGGAAACTTATTTTCAAGAGATAATCTGAAGGGCAAAAAGAGAGACTCAAAGATGTTTACCATGGAATTACTGGAAAATTGTTGAGAAATGATATTACATTCATATGATTAAATATTACATATCCACTAAAATTATATCTATAAGTATTTCAGAAATAACATGTGAAGTGTTTATGAACCAATGTTAAGTGAAAAAAGCAGATTTCAAGTTTTATGTATAATAAGTTCTCAATATATATGTTTTTTTTGGCCGGGGCCAGGTCTGAACCTACCACCTCCGATATATGGGGCCGGCACCCTACTCTTTGAGCCACAGGCGCCACCCAAGATCTCAATATGTTTTTACAGAGAAGAAGAAATATGGTACCAAAATATATCAGAAAACACCAAAAGAGCTGCTATATCTGAGTGCTGAGATTATGAGTAAGTTTGATTATTTTCTCTATCATTTTCTGCTAGTTCAAACATTTCTACAATGAATATGTGTGTCTTTCATAATTGTATTTTTGAAAATAAAATCAACAACATAAACTACGACCTCTCCCCCTTTCCTGGGAACCATGCTTGGAACACAAAGGAAGAAATTAATAGCACCAAGCATCCTTTCCTCAGAACATTTCCTGTGTTTCTAATCACATGGCAGCTGTTTGCTCCATAATAGTCTGTTCTGAGTTTTATAGAAGCCAAATTCTTTAATTGAGTGCTTTGAAGAGACTTAAGAACCATGTAGAGCCCTGAGCAGGGGCCCTCTCTCCGGCGGGGCTAGCTTGTAACACAGTTTGAAATGTTTTTCAGGCATAGTTACAGGTCTCCCTGTTTGCATCCACCTTTTCCAGAAATTGGTGGTCCAGGCCCAAGGCTCTTGTAAACCTGTGGATAAAAATTCACTTTATCAAAAGGAAGCCTTGGGGAACCAGGGTGGACCTGGTCCCTCTGCACAAAGATCTTCATCACAGCTGGGTGTCTGTCCAAGCTTCAGTGACAGAAGTGACTCCAGAAGTTGGCTCAAGGTTTTCTTGGCTTCATTCCTGAGGATATGAAGCCTGAAACAACACCCATTTTTGCGTGTACAAAGGTATCTGCATTTGGCAGTCTCATCTCTGGCACTTCCTTTCTTTGGGACATCTGGGCCCATCTATCCTTGTATTGCTTGCTGTGAATTTTCCTAGAGATTATATCTGTGCCACCAAAAAACATTTCCTTCCCTTACAAACCCCAAAAGAGGAACCTAGGCTAATGCCTTACTTTGGTGGCGGCAGGTGGTTAAACAGAGGGAGGGATATATGCCACAGAGCGTTGATATTATTTGTGTAATAAAAAAGACAATATTCAAGTTTTCCCACTGGGTTGGGTAGGAGGGGACCGAGACAAGAAGAAGCCACATAGGGCTTCTTCAGAGGCCACTCAGAGGCCCGGGCTGTCCAAGTGGAACACAATAGGCTTTGTGACAATCCTGATCACATGTGAGTCCTGATCAAGGTGGAAAATGTTCCTTCAAAATAGAGAAACAGAGATTCTGATTGGAAGAGATACTGAGATTCTGGGCATGGCTTGGGGGGTCAGGATTCCAAAGGAAGGGTTCACGGACTGCCTATCAGTTATGAATCTTTCTCCATCACAACAGGAGCCAACAAGCCATAAACCAACCAACAGATAAAGAAATTCTGTGTGTATAGGAGGGATCACGCCCACCCATGGAAGTTGTGCTTGGGGGCTGATGCGCTGTTCTGGCCCAGGTAGAGCAGTAGCTGCTGCAGAAGATCCATAGAAAATTCTCCATGAATTGGAGCTGCCTGCAGTAAAGATAGGGGCTGAGCATGCAACCTCACAGGCTGTCCCTGCGCCCTGTCTTCTTGACTTCTGCCTGCCACCTTCCTCTGTCCTTGCCAGCCTTCCAGCCCCAGTCAGTCTTCCAGCCCTAGGAACTTACTTTTCTGTCTTGTGGGCCAGGCCCCTCAGATACCAGGTAAACAAAAAAAAATACAGTTGCTTAGCTCTTAGCCCACCTGTGCAATCTCCATCCTTTTTCTCATCTTGTTCTTCTTGTTTGATTTTAAACACAGCACCTGCCCAACTCTTCCCCCGACTCCCGTGCCAGAAAGGCTTTCTTAAGTGAACCAGTGCCCACTCTCACTCCTTTCCTTTCAGTAAAAGGAATAGGGAAGACAGACTTGGTTTCTTAATTATAAATGGTATCTTATGAATTATCATAAATTATAAATTATTATTCTAATTTTAAAAATGAAACTAGCTTTAAAGCTTTTCTGTGCATTGATAGCCACAATTAACCTTTTGGTGAATGTTCTTCCAGATATCTTTGTCCTCCGTCCCTTTTTGCCCTGCTCCGCTCCACCCACAAAGACACTTGGACCTTTCTGGGTGTCAAATGGGATTTTGGCCCATGGTCTTTAAAAACCTTTAAAATTTGGGGCAGCACCTGTGGCTCAAAGGAGTAGGGTGCCAGCCCCATATGCCGGAGGTGGTGGGTTTAAACCCAGCCCTAGCCGAAAACTGCAAACCCCCCCCAAAACAACAAAAAAAAACCTTTAAAATTTATAAATCTCAATCATTTGTTCTCTTATCTGTTTCGTATTCAACAATGTACCTTATACTTCTGTTCACTTTAGTAAATATAGAATTGTATCATAATTTTTATAATTGCATGGTATGACATACCTTAACATATTTAAAAACACTCGATAGATATTTTATTTACCTTTAATTTATTTTATTGGTAGTACTTTGTTATTTTATATCATCAGTAGTGACAGAATAAAAACATGAGGAGCAGTGTTATTGACTTTTCCAAATATCTCCTAAATTTCTAGGAATAAAATAAGCAAGTTCCAAGATAGGATGTTTGACATTTTGACTTGTATGCCTAAACTGCCATCATAGAGGTCTTTCTTTCTTTCTTTCTTCTTCTTCTTCTTCTTTTTTTTTTTTTGATAAATTAAACTCTAATAATGGGCAAAGTTGTTGGTGTAGCAACAGGTGTTCTCTTGGCATATACTCCAGAGTGCCCAGAAGTAGTTAGATATACAACTACTTTTTGTCTGATCTTCCTAAGGAAATTCAGAACATGTTCTTGTGCAAGTTGAGCCACCTTTGGGGGGCTCCATGTTTCGTTTGTGTAACTCGGTCTTGGGCTCCAAGATCCTATCTGTATCTAAGATTCTATGATTTTATGATGCCTGGGGAAAAAAGAAGCAGCCAAATATCACACCACTGCCTGCTTTACTTTTAAATTTTTGTTTACCTTTTTAGGATTATATTAAAATATTATTTTAGTTCCATATTAATTTAGGATGATTATTATCTATGTAGCATTAAGCCTCCTCATCCCAACATAACATCGTTATTGGATGTTATTTCTTTATGAAAATGGTACACATGAAGAGCATTCTATTTCCCTTGCCCTCTGGTTATACTTCTCCCTCAGCCCCTAGTTCAGAGTTTTACCTCAGAGGTGGCTGCCTACCTTTTAACAGCAGACGTATACTTCGTCTGTGCGACCATAAAGATCCACATGTGTGCGTATGTATGTTTGTGTGTACTCCTGGCCATTGCATCTTACCAGCAGCCTGCATAATGAGGACGCTGAGGCATTTTGCTAAACCTCAGTTCAGCTGTGTTCTTTCCACTGATTCTAATTTATTCAAACAGCCTCTCCTCTGAACTTGCATGTTCCATCTTACTCAATTTCTCAGCTTCCTCGCCTAGTGAACGTCTCGCCACATCCTGACTAAGACGGAACTCAGAGCTCACACTCCCTCCCATAGCTGTCCCTCCCACAGATGCTGCCATTTCAGTCAATGACAATTTCATTCACCCAATAAACCTCTTGGTATCAATCTTGCTTTCTCTCTTTCTCACCTATTGGCCGACTCTGTAGGTTCTGTGTGTAGATATGTCCAGTGTCTGACCGCCTCCACTGGACATCATGGTCCAAGTCCCCATTGACATTCACCTGGATAATTATATGAACCTTTAAAGGGGGATTCCTGATTTCATCCCATTTTGTTTTAGTTTATTTTCTACAGAGAAGCTGGAATAATATCTTTAAAAAAAAAAACAGATTTATTGAGATCATGATGTTACACAGCATAAAACTCACCTGTGTTAAGTATAAAATCAATGATTCTCAGTGCATTTACAAAGTACAGGTTTAGAAAATTTCTACCACTTCGAAGACATCTCCCAAATCCATCTGTTGTTATCCCTACTCCCCTCCGCAGCCCCAGGAAACTGCCAGTCTCCTTTCTGTCTCTGAATTTGCACTTTCTGGACACATCATGTGATAGAATCATGCAGTACGTGGTCTTTTGTGTCTGGCTTCTTCCACTTAGCAGAACATTTCTTAGGGTTATCTATGTTATAGTATGTATCAGTATTTCGTCCCTCTTTACTGCGAATAACATTGCATTGCATTATTAATAATACACTGTGCTTGATTATCCACTCTCCAGCTGATAGACATTTGGATTGCCTTCCAGTCTTTGGCTGTTGAGAACAATATTAAGGACATGCACGTTCAAGTCATGCAAGTGGTTCTTTTAAAATGTAGCTTCAGGCATGGCACCTGTGGCTCAAGCAGCTAAGGCACCAGCCACATACACCTGAGCTGGGGGGTTCGAATCCAGTCCAGGCCTGCCAAAGAACAATGATGGCTGCAACAAAAAATAGCCAGGCATTGTGGTGGGCGCCTATAGTCCCAGCTACTTGGGAGGTGGAGGCAGGAGAATCGCTTGAGCCCAGGAGTTTGACGTTGCTGTCAGCCATGATGCCACAGCACTCTACCCAGGGTGACAGCTTGAGGCTCTGTCACAAAAAAAAACCCAAAAAACAACTTAGCTTCAATCATATTATGCCTATCCTTAAAACTCTCCACTGGGGCTCCTTGCCACTTGGTTTACAAGTCAAAACTCTTTACACGGCCTTCAAAGCCTTGTATGATCTAACCAAATGATTATGCAGCCAGTGATCTCTTGTCCCCACTTTCCACCACTTTCCTCCTATGCACTCTGATGTAGCCACACTGGCCTCTGTTGTTCCAACATCGCACCAAGCACATCGTGCCCCAGGGCTCTCAACTGGTTCTTCCATTTGTCTAGAAGACTCTTCCCACACAGACCATCCTTTCTTGTAGGTCTTAGCTCAAATGTTGCTATATTAGAATTTTCCTTCTCACTGCATCTAAAATAGCACTCCTGTCCCCCTCTACCTCTGTTCTGTGCTCCATCTTTCTTCATACTTACCAACATCTGATGTATTACATACTGTTTGTTGTCTGTCTTTCCCCCATAGGGAATAAACTCCAAGAGGACAGGTTTGCTGCCCAGAGCAGTGCAGGCACATAGTAACCCTGCAGATAAAGGTGTTAAATGAAGAAGGCACAGGGTGGGTGGGGCGCACTGTGTGAAGCTGACCTGGCTTCTACTGTAATCATGCTCTCCAGCATATGGCACTCAGCATTGAGGGCCCCACGTAATGATCAGGAGTGCTACTTGGGAGTGGGGTGCTAGGCTCAGGTGAGCCTTAATCTACAGGTCCAGTGAGGCAAGACTGGGTGGAGAATTAGTTACAGGGGATGAAGAGAACAATCAGGCCAGCAGTTTTGGAAGGGCTTTTGGTGCCTGGACACATACTCACAAACTGTCTTATCTCCTTGTTCTCCCAAGTCACCCAGCAACATGGATTAAGCAGCCTGCAGGATTCTGGGAGGTGACAGATAGCCAAGCAGACCAGTGTGTAAGAAACAGGGAGTGATGAGAGAACCAGAGAGCTCAGGCCTGATCCAAAGAGGGCAGCTGCTGCTCCCCATTATGCCCACGATGACCCTGGAGGGTGCTCGCTCCGTGTTTCACCAGATCTTCTGACTTCAAGACAAGTCTGAAATCTGGGTTCTATGCGAGATCTTTTGTTTAAAAAATACTGACAATACAGTGAAGCATTTTCTAAGACAGTGCACGAGACACACTGCAGACAAACAGAATGGACTTGAAGCTGTGTGTGGCAGCTGGGTGAGTGAGATCTCTGTTGAAATGAAGGTGCTCTAGGGCACTATATCAGGGCACAGCCCCCCATTCTGGCTGTGTGTTTTAAGGGATCTTCCCTCCCTCAGAGACGACAGTCAAAACCTTGTTTCCTCTGCATTCAATTCTCATTGCTGAGCTCCGTAGGCATGGTAGTGGAGTTGGCAGGCAGTTATTTAGAATTTCAACGTGCTCCTTTGAAGCAACTTTTTAATTAAAATGTTAGATTTCCCAAGATTCACTGAATATGTGGTTAGCCTGACATTCCATTACAAGCCTAGAGAAAAAAATGTCTATAATTGTTTGTTGGGTTACTTCCTTATTTAGTTCTAAGGACAGCCAGAAACACAGGTAACCAACACTGGCTGAAACAAAGAGTGATGTGTGGAGATGTTTCGGGGAAGCAGACCTGGCCCCGAGGAACTGCGGGAGGGAAGGCTGCAAGCTGACACAGTGGCTGCCTGGCTGGTCTGATGCAGATACAGGCGGGGCAGGAATTTAGCCCAGACAGTCGCAGGAGCTGAGAAAGACAGAGTGAGGGCTAGAGGGAAGACTCACATGGTCCTTTCTGTGGACCAGATGAGGCAATTAGATCAACACAGAGCAGGCACAATAGACAGGCAAGACAGAAGTCCTTCATTTCTAAACGAGATGGAAAGTAATGCTTAGACTTTGCTTCTAGAAGGCACTTACTTCTCTTTTAGGACTCTTTTCTGGGCTTAGAGTGGGTAGAGTATGAGCATCTCAGAGAGAGGGTTAAACACACCTGCTTCGTGTCCCACATTTAATTTTCCTTTGACCATAGAAATAGACACATTTTATGGTGACAGCTCCTGGTTAAGAGTGCAGGGTAGGTACTTGGTCAGATTTCCCATCAGACCACAGTTCTACCACTTACTAGCTCTGTGGTCCTGGGGAAGTCTTTTCACCTTAATTTACTCATCTGTAAAATGAGAACAATAACATTGACTTTATAGGGTTGATGAAGGATTCAATGCAATAATCCGAAGTTGGTGCCTGATAAATGGTCCGTAAGTGTTAACTGCTGTTATCACCATTATTATGAGAGTTGGAAGTGGCAAAGAGGTCATTAGGCCTAACTTCTTTATTAGAGAGGAGGAAACTGACTCTCTGTGCTGGTAAGTTTCTCACCAAGTTTCCACAGCTGGCTCCTGGCAGAACCAGCAGACCAACTCTGGAGCTCTTCACTCAAACTTATCACTGGCTAATGACTGGCTCAAGTTTGCAATTATTTTTGTCTATGTGCCAGGTGGAATATTGAAAGGGGTTATTTGCAGAGTTCAAAGAAGGAAATCCTAGCACTTTGAGAGACTGAGATGGAAGGATTTCTTGAGGCCAGAAGTTCAATACCAGTCTGAGCAAGACCCCGTCTCTTGAAAAAATTAAAAAACAAAATAAAACAACAAAATTAGGAGGCGGAGGCAGGAGGATCACGAAAGCCCAGGAGTTTGAGGTTGCAGTGAGCTATGATGATGCCACTGTACTCTAGCTGGGGTGACAGAGCAAGACACTGTCTATAAATAAATAAATAAATAAATGAAAGGAAATAATAGTTCATAAGCTCCGTAGGGTGTTAGTCTCTTCTGGCTTCCTTACTACAATGCTTGGCATTTAGCATTGCTCAATAAATATTTAATAAACAGCATTACATGCAGCACAACTCAGCAGGGAGAGGAGTACAGGTGTGTCGCAGTGGTGAACTTGTCACCCATGAACACTGACCTCTCTCTCAGGAGCTGTTACCGAGCAGGTCTCCTGTCTGTCCTCCTCCCAGAGCACAAGGATGAGAGAGTTTACAGGAGTGGTGGTTGCGTTTGGCTCTCCCATTTTCTTTTTTCTTTTTCTCCCCCTCTCTTCTCCTGTCCCCCTTTTTTCTCTTCTTTCTAGTTTTCTATCATTTCTTCTTCTCTGCTTTCTCCTCTTTATCTATTCTTCTGTCAAAGAGGAGAGGCGAGGTTATCCTGCAGTGATAACCTCTAAATGTCAATGTCTAAACAGCAAAGTTTACTTAAGCAAAATTGTCGGGAGATCTGGGTGATCCTCCAAGACAAATGTCTCCTTGGGGTTGGCTCCACATTGTGGATTTCACCAAGCTTTTGGTACTTCCTGTAGTAGTAAGCACTCCCACCCTCCCCAGGCTGGAGGGGCTTGTGCTGGTGCTGAGTACCTCCCCCCACGTCACTTCCACCTACCCTGGACTAGTCCCCTGGACCCACCACTGGGAGGAATAATCCCTTCATGAGCCCAGATGGTCCCAGAGGCAAAGAGAATAGGATCTGGGTAAACATCAAAGGCTCTCCCACAACTCCTTTACAGAGCAAACAGAGCTCAAGCCTTTTCCTCATCCTTTTTTCCTTTTTTTCACCTGTGTTTTCATCCCTCCTCTTCTTCCCCTCCCCTTTTTCCTTCCCTCCTCTGCCTCTCACCTCTCGGTTCCCTCCACCTGCTATTCTATATCCTCCCCTCTACATAAAGCAGAGGCTGACCAAGGATGATGTTGTCATGATTCTCTAGTCTCCTTGGCATTGAGCCTCTTACCTGAATGTAGACAAAGGCAATGTAGTTTTCCTCTTCCTTCTATGCTCACTGGAGATTTATTTCAAAATCCCCTGTGGTCTTGAACATCTTTCTTCCTAAGGCTGGAAGGACTGGTGTGTGACTGAGCCAGCATGTTGCACTTGGGAGTTGTGGGCAGCTCGAGAGTCTTTCCCTTCTTCCCTGACCTCTGCCCTTGGAAAGACCTCACTCAACTAGCACAGGGGTCTGAGGGCTGGGTGTACCTCTGGGGAGGGCTGTGCATTGATTTCCACACAGGACCTGGGCACTGCATTCATTGATCATTAAAAGCATGGAGAAGGTCTCCAGGTGAGTATTTTAGATTGCCATAAGGGTCTCAATGAGTTAAGATGGAGCCTGATTTTTTCCACCACATTTACAGCAGATGAAGAGAGTTTGGCAGAAAGATGGAACGCAAGTGACGCTGGGAGTTTGGCTCTGCCATGGATTTATTTGCTCCCATCTGGCTTCTCCCTCTCTGGGCCTCAGTTCCCTCCGTGGCAAAAGGGACTGGCGGGTCAAGGAGAGCTCTGATGCAGCCTGTAGATCTCTGAGTCTGGCATAGCTTGCTGGCCATGGAGGATAATGCATTTGGCTGGGAGTAGGATATATTATTGAGGACTTAAAAGGGCACTATGGTCTCATTGTCCACAGGAAAGAAGGAATAGATACAGGGTGAAAAGTAGATGAGGGTGTATAGGAAAGTGAGATGTTAATGGGCAAGACCAGGACGAGGGTTTGCTAACCTTACACATATTAGTTGCTTGATTTTCTCAAAGAGTAGCTCAAAATACCTGGTCAGTTTTGCTCTTTGTCATCCTGCCTCTTATTTTTTTCTCTTTGTAAAAATTTTGGTGTCAGAAAATGCTGAGGATGGAAATATTAGGGAATTCAGATTCAGCTTGTTGAGATATTCAGTATAGACACCTCAGCTGTTGGTGATTTTCCCCAAAGTTGAAGGTTATAATTTTTCTACTCTTCCTAAGAAATAATGGTCCGTTGGAATGTGCAAGTAAATTAGTCATACTCTGTCCTGAGAATTGGTCTCTGAAAAAGAGCTGCAGTAGTATAATGGATTTTAGAAGTCTCCAAAGCTGGTTCAACTAACGTATTTGTTAGTCTAATAAATGATATTGCTCTTGTCAAGATTTTTCCATATAGCACAATTTAATAGAGGAATCAATAGTTTCTCAGACATGACAAAAGGGCCTGGGAGTGCTTTGATGGGAGACACAAAGTCTCTTGTTGTTCTAATAAAGCCAAAATGAAAAAAAAAAAAGATTTTTTCCTCTTTCAAGTGTATTTTTATGAAGCTAAAATATATACACTACTTTCACTAGGAAAATATTTTTTATCAATATGTTCTCCTGTAGTGTCTTTTTACTCTGTTATTACACATGAATATGCATTTCGTTTTCATTTTACTCCTTCCCCTTGTTGGATACACTGTCACTAGTACAGGCTTCTTTAGGGAAAAACTCCAGTCTTAAGGTGTTTTGATCCATTGGTGTCTATGGAATATTTTTAAAGACATTTTAAAGGGAAGGTTTTGGGCAAGCATTGGCATCTACCTACATTTCTTCTTGTTGAAACTTCTGTGACGTGGCTGAAGTGTTTTTGTACAGTGAAGAGCCCATCTCCTCGAGCACCTGCTGCCCTAACTGGCATACGATGAGGATTTTAAAGTTGTGTGCACAAGCCCCCGACCCCTGCTGCCATACTGATACCTTTGCTGACTCAAGTTAACAGGCTAAACAAATCTCTTTTGGAGTTGTGGAAGCTGCTTGGAAGGCAATGCACTGGTGCAGAGAATGTTACAACATCTGTGTGACTCTTCCTCAGCCAAAACATTTAGTTTTTGCCATGGAATGTGTCATTTGGAAGATGTCTGATTTTCATGGCTGTGGGTTCTACCTATTGGCAGAAACAATTTGCTGACATTGCCCCTTAGTGATTATCCCCAAATAACACTATCTTCAAATATGAATCTGTGAATGGGTCAGAAAATGGCTGTTGGGAAGAAAGCTCACCAAATTGACGACAGATTGTACTTTGAAAAGGCTAATAAAACAGCTGAGATTGTTGGCCATGTCTGTCTCTCAAGACAGAGATGATCTCAGAACATTTCCAGAGAAGTGGGTACATCAGTGGGTTAGGGCAGCTAGAATTGATGGTAGGGGTTAGTTGTGCTGAGAGCAGTGGTTCTCAACTGGACTATTTGTCAGAATTACCTGGGGACTTTTCAAAAACACCGGAGTCCTGGCTCTACCTCTTGAGATTCCTGAATCAGTCGGTTTGGGGTGGGACCTAAACTATAGTCTCTCTTTCTCATTCATTCTTTTGAGGTGATTCCCCTGGGCAGTCAGGGCTGAGAACACCAGTCTATAGTGGTGTCACTCAGAGTGTTGTCCCTTGGCCAGCAGAAGCAGCATCACCTTGGAATTTGTTAGAAATGCACTTGGGGGGCGGCGCCTGTGGCTCAGTCGGTAGGGCGCCAGCCCCATATACCGAGGGTGGCGGGTTCAAACCCGGCCCCAGCCAAACTGCAACCAAAAAATAGCCGGGCGTTGTGGTGGGCGCCTGTAGTCCCAGCTACTCGGGAGGCTGAGGCAAGAGAATCGCTTAAGCCTAGGCGTTGGAGGTTGCTGTGAGCTGTGTGAGGCCACGGCACTCTACCGAGGGCCATAAAGTGAGACTCTGTCTCTACCAAAAAAAAAAAAAAAAAAGAAATGCACTTGGGAGCAGGGCTCAGGAGTCTGGATTTTATTTGTTTTTCCATAAGATTCTGAATTACCTATTATTCTCAGCACACATTGTAATCACCTGGAGGGCTTTTAAAAACACAGATTGCTGGACTCCAGCCCCAAAGTGTCTGATTCAGTAGACATGAGATGGGGCCTGAGACTCTGCATTTCCAACAAGCTCTCAGCTGCTGCCTTGCTGCTGGTATGTAGGCCACAGTTTGAGCAACCATAGTTTAGCTTAGGGTTGTGGGGTTGGTTTGTTTTCTAATTTGTTGCAAAGGTAGCTGTGAGACAGGATCACAGTTCTCATATAGGGGAACTCATAGAACTAGTTGCTTTGACTGGAACTTGTTAAAAAATGCTTTTTCATCAGAGATGCAAGACAGTGGTTAAAACTTCAAAATCAGCCATATCACAGATGACAGCAATTACTTTGACCATTTTGAATAAGATAACTTACCAGTTTTTCAGGATAAAATGAATTAGCTTGATTCCCCCTCCCCTCTGTATTGATTGGTTGTTTGAATGAATTAGGCAAATTGATGAAAAGTTTTGATTCTCAGACATACTTGTATAGTAGAATCTGTTATGATGTTTGTGACAGGAGTGGAACACAAACTAACATCCTTAGGAAAAGGTAACACTTTTTTAATACTTCTCTGTGGACTGGATAACATTTAAGGCAATGGTTCCTCATAGGCATTTGTGGTAGGGGTGAAGTGGAGAGTCCTCCCCGAGTGATTCTGATAAAACCCTTGGTTGCAAGCCCTTGCTTCAGATCAGGGTTTGCAAACTCAAATATCTGCAAGGATTGGGAGGGACGAGCCAGCTGGTGGGGCAGTGGAGGCCCAGAGTCCTCTGCCTGTTTGCAGTGAACAGCTCTCCTCCCACTTTGGCAGATGCCGGCCATGTGGGAACCCGGCACCGCATGGCCAGAGCTTCTGGTTTTAAAAGAGAAGCCAGGAATCCTACTTCTCTTCTGAGAAATTTCCTGATCTTTGAATATTGGCAACACGTTTTAAAAGCTGTAAATGCTTGGTGCTGGCCAAACAAAACACACCTGTGGGCAACCAGTTTCTGGCCTTGGGGCGCCTTCTCTAAGTGTAAGATTCTATTAACAGTCATTTAAAATGAATCTTAGTCAAAATAACTTAAGAAATATACCCAATTTCCTGCGTTTGCATTTTAACTTTGTGATTCCAAGGGCTATAAGGGCAACAGGAAAAATATTATTGTATAATTTGCTACAGCTTATGTACATACAGATTTTTTTTTTTTAAATCAGGCTTTGGTTTATGTGTAGCCAGCTTATTTTATATAACACATCTCTTTGGAAATGGAAATCTGGATGCATTTTAGTTTTTAATGCATAGAATTAGCAAGACGGGGTGGGAAAAAATTCAAACTGTTGAAGAGTGGTCACGAAAACACATTTGAACCAATAACTAAATACCTCAGTGGTATATGCTTCAATGATCAGATCCTGAGTATCAGGGCTGACTGTATCTTCCTGCGTATTAAATTATTGTAGCATTAAGTCCTTGTAACATTTAGGAAATAGATGGCTGAGAAGTGACTGAAAAGAGAAATTTAAGAAACAGGCATCACATTCCTTTTTATTATGTTTATCTGTTCTCTCAAGGACAGAAGAGGCGCTTTCCATCTGTTTAAATCTTGGACTGGCACATCCAGCCCCGAGGTCCCACTCGCACACCTGACTTTGCATTTAACCCCTCAGCTCTCCCGTTTCATTAGGGAGATGTGCTAGCATGCTGTCCACGCCTCACTTGTGGTGGAAATTTTCTCTGCTCTTCGCTGACTCTGTTGGCAGTTTTGTGGCTGTCCCTCATCCGAAGCTGCTGACAGGATGGAGTGGCCTAGAAGAACAGAGCACATTGTTAGCTCCGTGGTAACCTCATCTCATTCCCATTATATGTTGAGTTTCAGTTTTCGCGGTCTCTGAAGATATGATTTGGTATGTGTTGGCAGATTGACAGAGGGGAAGTTTCCAGGGATGCAGTCCAAGGTTGTCACGATTACTCCTGGAACATAAATATAGGATAATGGTCAGTGGGATTTCCCTCTGCTCCAGAGTAGGGTATGGGAAATAGGATTCATCTAAAATACACACATCTGGCTAATAAGAAAGTGATTTTGTTTCACTCTTACTATTTCTTCTTGTGTGTTTCCTGTCTTGAGGCCTCTGTGGAGAAGATGGAAGCTGCATAATCTTGGATCTCTAGCCAAATGCCATCTAATTTCTCTTTAACCAGGAATAAAGCATTTAAAACACAGATATGCTGGAGAGATTTGAAATTGGGAAGGAATGCAGGCCTGCTGCAGTTTGGAGAACAAGCACATAAATTTTTGCCTATGTAATTTTTGTACTGTGGAAAATAATTGAGAGAGATAGGAACAGGCAGATCTTTAATTAAGAGAGCAATTTTAGAAAGGAGAAAAATGTGATGGAAATTGAAAAGCAGTATTTTGGATTCTGATTCAAGTCCTGGTATGAGTTTGGAATGTTCTAATCTGTTCGGCATGAGTCAGAAATAGTTTCCTAAGGAGAAAGACATAGGCTTCTCAGAGCTGATCTTGGCTTCCTTTCACTACTTCTGCTTGTCGATGAAAATTCTAAGTTTGGTCCATGCAGTGTTGCATGTCCCATCACGTCCAGCCATAAAATTGTCCATCTTTTCTCAACCATGTGACCTCAATTCTAACCTCTCTCATCATTATTCTCTTTATTTACAAAACTTGAAGTTGATAATATTCACCCTCCTGCCTCATGAAGACAATCAAATGAGAATATATTAAAAGTGCTTTTCAACTTGCTAAGTGATACAGAGACATAAGGATTTAGTAGATAATTGATATTCTAAGGATGACAAAGGAACTTGGAAATGTCCCAATCGAAATCAAAAGTCTATCAGGGGTATGGAATGTTCATAATCATTAGGAGCATGTGTGCCTTAGTAGGCAGACTTGAGTTTAAATCTTTGCTTTACTAATTATAAAACTCAATGCTCTTTAAGCCTTAGTTTTCTCATCTATGAAGACAGCTACAACAGCCACTTCACAGATTGTGAGGATTAAATGAGATGAAATATAAGGAAAGAACTTGTACAGCTAGGTTCCTGTTACGTACTTAGTAAAGGTTGATTTTATTCACTGTGTCATACCTTGATGGCAATCCAAAAGCATATGCATTATATGAAAGGGCATTCAAGACACTGTGAACCACTCTTGACCATAGCAGTTTATTGAATAAATCTGAAAGAAGATAGAAATCAAGGCCTATTGTATAAGTAGAAGGGTGGCTACCCACCCCCTACCCCCAGTAAATATTACATCTCCAGCATCGCCAACAATGCTATTCCTTCTGGAAAATGCATTACTCCTCCAAAAGTCCTCTTTTATAATTGAGTATCTCTGCAAGAGACATTATAATTAACCATTAGTTCTTTAGCATTAGTTGGTTTGTGTTTGAATTAGACAGACATGTTAAGGAAAGTATCAGTTCATGTCAATGTGTAATAGACAGAATGATCAAAATTAGCATCAGATTGCCAATAAATTCTACTACATATAATTTTGTGTGTATATAATGACTGACATAGGTTTTCCTCAGTGTTGGAATAGATCACTGTTTTGGGGTGTGTACCATTTGAAGCATTTGACATGTATTTAGAGGTCAGAGGGAGAACCCTGCAATTGGACCATTGTCTAGAAAGGATGGGTCTGGGGGGTGTCTTAGTCAGCTCCAGCTAATAAAAAGATAAAAAGAACACTGCCAAATCTATTGGTGCCTTGATCTTGAACTTCTGGGCCTTCAGAACTCTGGGAAATAACTGTCTGCTGTTTATATGACACCTAGTTTGTGGTGTTCTGTTCTAGCAGCCCTCGTAGACTAAGATAATATTTTTAAAAATTTTGTGTCAATCTGACAGAATAACATTTTTTATTTTTAATGTGCATTTCAAAAACTAGCACCAGTCTCTTCATTTCACAGAGCAGAATCACAGGGAAAATGAGCTGACTGTTTTTCTCCTTGTCCTGGCTTCAGCACTTCCACCCAGGCTGCTCTGATGCCCACCACTTTCCATGTCAGATGTCGTCTGCAGTGGGTTTCATTTGACCTGGGCTTACTTGTCAAAGAACTTGTCCCTTTGAGCTATCCTGGGCTAATTGTTGTTATCCCCTGGGCCTGCTCCCAATTCTGACATGCCCCATGCCAAGCAGGTTGCTAATACCCACCTCACATGGGCCCTCAGCTGAGGACGTGTGTTGTCCCCACACCAGTCCTCTTCTGACCCTCTCCCATGCTTTCCTTCTCTGCCCATAGTCAACTTCCACCCATTCTACAACTGCTAGTTCAAGTCCCACTTCCTTCTAGGAGTGATTTTTCCCCCCATTTGTTGGTGTCGCAGGGCCGCTGACCAGCAGGGACGAGGACACCAACGGAAGGATCAATGGCACTTTATTGTAGAAATGATACAGCTCAGAAAAAAGCAAGCTCTCCTCTTCCTTCCTCTTCTTTCTCCTGAAATGGAATCTGTACTGCCAGGGTTTGAGGCAGGAAGGTTCACACGGGATTCGGACAGACCCGTGGGGCGCCCTGCAGGCAGCTTGCGGAGGACAGGTGAGCAAGCGCCGACGCGTCCCCCCGGGTGGAAAGCCTTAAGTAGTGGCCAGAACAACAGTGGCTTTGAATCACGCCTAATGACCATTACTTAAGAAAGCACGGACACCTGCCTGACTAATCATCCTTACTCAAAATAATCTGGCTCCTCGTGGCCCTCAGGCGAGAAAGCCTATTGTCTCATCTTCCCTACAGAGTCTAAAACCCTCCTGGAGGGACGCCTCTGTACTGAGTCTCACCGGCTGAGGAGGGGGCCCCCGGGCTTAGGGAAGGGGCTCCGTTATAGGTTGCCTAATGTAGTACAAGCAATTAGCACGTCATCTGTTTCTGGGAGCAGCTATCTCTACAGGTTAGGTTTTTCCCATCCCTCCGCCATTTTAGGCCAGTGGCCGTCGTCGTCTTACAGGTCTCTCCACACCATTGAATACATCACACATATTGACCAAGATACACATTTAACAACATTACAAGTAAATGGCACAGACCATAACTGGCATCTTTTGTCATAAATGACTTATACACACAGTAGGCACATAATAGTAGTCTCCAGAGTCTATAGGAATTTCATCACAACAGCCTCATTTCTGAGACAGAAAAGAAGAATTACAAGCACAGGATCTAATTCAACCTGAGCACCTTTGTGGCCTTAAACCTCGGAATTCCCTGGAGCATGCATTTACTCTGGATTGTCTACTTTCTCTTCTAGGAAACC
Source organism: Nycticebus coucang (assembly GCF_027406575.1). NCBI lineage: Eukaryota > Metazoa > Chordata > Mammalia > Primates > Lorisidae > Nycticebus > Nycticebus coucang. The sequence goes on along the minus strand of NC_069786.1, from coordinate 72,268,150 downwards.
AATCCTGTGTGGTAACCTTCGCAAGCAGGGTTGCCAGGATTATGCATCCTAGCCTAAGTGGCTAAATTAAAGAATTGGAAGGAAGTTTTAAGAAAAATAAAAAGGCAACTGCCAAATAATAGCCCATTACTCAAGTTGCTGTGGGAATTAGAAGCCATGGTCTATGATTTGAACGTAACAAGCAATTTTGGTCTAAGAGCTTCATATATACAGCAGAGCCTCTTTAGTTGACCACCTCCCTACACCGACCACCTCCTTAAATTGACCTAATTTTCAGAGACAGAACATGCAGCACAGATGTATCAGTACAGTAGGCCTAGTTCCTTATGTTGACCACCTCCATATGTTGACTAGTTCGTTACAGTCCCTTGGGTGGTCAACTCACAGAATCTCTACAGTATTTACCAAAGCCTCTCCTTTCTTCCGATCCTCTGATTTTTAGTCTATAAACTTACTCTCTATGTCTAAAGAAATTCTGTCTAAATTCCTTGAGGGTCTGACCCTTTCTGAGCGTTAGTTTATGTTCTTTTGTTCTTATACTTGACATTGTCTCGAACAGTCTTGTAAAATCTTGCTTCTGTTCCCTTCAGAATTTCATATCCCTAGATGAGGCATTTTCCCCCCTTCCTTCAGAAAATTATCTGAATTGCTTTGGTAACACTTTAATTTATATAGATAAAAATTTCAAGTTCCTTAAATGGTATGGCTAGCCTTTTCTGGCACTATTCCTGTGTATAGAATAACCTAAAACACAGTTACCTGAGTGAAGTTCACATTTGGCAAATCTCCATCAAACTCAGGAATAGCTGTTAAGAGGCCTTAGAGAGGGCTAGTGAGAATGATGCTGATATTCTGGCCTTGGGGAAACACAGGGAGCCTAAAATGGCCAGCAGGTTGGCCATTATTGTTCTCTGATGTCATTCATGCATGAGTGCACTTTGATTCCACAGTACTTTTTCATTCATCCAATACATGTTCACAGTCTCAGGTGAAAATGGGTATTATTTTTGGTAGAAGACAAAATGCTCAAATCTTTCTCAAACAGCAATTAATCACTTATCTCTGAGAGTCTGTGGGTACCAGACACTGTGCTGAGAGCAGATTGAAGATCCACAGATCTTAGGATACCAAGAAGCAGTTCTTGTCCTATGGAAGTTCAGTGTCTGGTGGGAAGTGGACGAGCCAACAGGTAATGAGGACACAGTGGGTCAAATGCTGGGAGGGGCTAGAACCCAGAGAGCCATCTCACCTGTGCTGTGGGTCTGGGGGTGTGGGAGTCAGAAAGGAAGGCTGGTGCTTCCACCAGGGCAGGCTTCTCTGGGTATGTGGAGGGAGGTAGGATGAGGAAGGAAACATGCCTGGGCTGGTTTTCTGTGGCTGCTGTAACTAATTACCATAAACTTAGTGTCTTACAGTTCTGGAGCTCAGAAGTCCTAACTGGGTCTCATTGGGTTAAAATCAAGGTGTCTGCAGGGCTAAGTCCTCCTGGATGCTCTGGGGAGACTCTGTTTTCTTGTCTTTTCCATTTTCTAGGAACCCTTTTTATTCTTTGCCTTGGGGTCCCTTCCCACCATCTTCAAAGCCAGAAATTTCATCACCACGACTTCCGCTTCCATCATCACAAGTGCGATCCTGATATTCCTGCCACCTTCTCTCACTTACAAGGACCTCTGTGATTACCTTGGGCCCACCCAGACAATCAGGCTGTTTCTCTATCCTAAAGTCCTTAACCGAATTGCACCTGCAAAGTCCCCATTCCTAAATAAGGAACAACACATACTAGGGATTAGGACGTAGATCTTTAGCAGGGCATTATTCTGTCTACCACGATGAAGCAAAGGGCATATGAGGAGAAGGAGACATTATTTGAATATACTTGGTGCATAATTTGAAAGACAGCAGTAGAACAACTCAACTCTAAACCACTTACGTTATACATTAATCTGAGTCTAGTGTTACACCTGTAAAACCTCATTAATGGCCCCATTCAAGTAAAGAAATGAGCCACCATTTGACAGTTCATAGTAAAGAAAAATACAAATTAGGACAGTGTTAGTTCCTGTAATGAAGCTGCATGAAATTGTACTTTAAGAAACAGTGTGGATTCGGAGCTAGTTAGATCTTAAATCATCTTCATAGGAAAGCCCATTGCTGTTCTCTTCAAGTTTGCAGTTCAGAGTAATAGCCCAAAGAGATGACACTTTATCACCTTCCTGGTCACTGAGCTCAAATTGGGGTGCCTTGTGCCACCCCTAAATTGGCACTGGCTTCCCCAGGCCATGCCAGCTGAGCCAGACCCAGCTGCTCTGCTAGCCTTGGCAATGACAACTGATAGAGTGTTTTGGGTCCCACTGAGTCTTCTGCAGTGGTGGAAGTTGGCATGGCAAGGGTTGTGGGTGCTTGCTCTGATGAAGTGAGGTGTAGATAAAGGACACCCCATGTCTCCTATACTGTCTGCTCTTAGTGGCTGGATACAAAGGTTTAGCTGCTGCAGAGGATGGAAGGTGGTAACGTTCCTATTTTCAGAATTACATTTAAAGAGAGTTGATGATGAGGCTTTGATAGCAAAGTAGCTGACAAATTGATTTCAAAACTCCTAATGTGTTTTTCTTTTAAGCATTTTTAGCATCTATTACAATTTTTTAAAATTCATATCACATTTACAAAATGATTAGAAAAGAAACCCTAGAATGAATCAAAAGAAATTCAGACTTCATAGACTCTTCACACAGTGTTTGAAGACATGTTACACAAGACTGTCCCAGCCATCACACGTGTTTCCCAGCGCCCCACATCGGTGTTCCCATCAGCTGTTCCCACGTTAGTTGATTCCGCCTTCAGTGGCTGTGTTCGGTGCTGGGGGAGTTGGCCGTGTGCCTGATTGCAGGCCAGTGCTGCCTGTTGGGAAGGGTCTGCTTTGCAGGTGCTCTTTCCTTCTTGTTAGCATTCCATATTTGATCATAAACTGGCTTGCCTTTGGGTCCTGTGCTCTCTCTCTAGGTTCTAATTAGGGGCTTGGAGTCTGTACAGTGGCACAGGCAAGGTGTGAACTCGGAAGTTGCCTGGGCCTGTGGCTGGTCTGTCACTTGCTCAAACACACAGTTGTCACCTGGCTACCATTTGCTCAGTACCGGCTGTGTGCAGCACCTCAGGGCCCCCTCTCATCAGGTAGTCATCAGAACCAGCCTGCCCTGTACAGATGGACAGACAGAAAACAGAGTCCTCACTTCCTAGGGCAGTGGAGCTGGAGTTAAGGCAGGTGTGTCTGGTTTAATCCAACTTTAATCCAGAGGCTTCCAGTTGTATTTTCAGGGTGACAGGATCTTCAAGGGGAGGTAGGTGAGGGCTAGATGAGTACATAGTAGGAGCACTGCTATGTAGGCCCCTGGCTGCTGCTTCAGGAATAGTTCTGCTGTCATCTATGTGATAACATAGAATTTATCAGGACAAACGTTTGAAGTGGAAAGGGAGTGCAAAATCTATTGCGTTTTTACTGTACAATGCTTTTCTAAGTTATTTTGGCTTCTGGAGACTCTCTGCTGTATGCTAAAGATAACAAGAGTGTAAGCCATATAGAATGATAGGGAAGATGGCATGAAGTGAAGCAGGAACGGCCCTGGAAGAGCATGGGTCCTGCTACACAGGAGTTTTCTTCTAGCTCGCCATGCACGGCTATGTGTCTAAGGTACGGCTCAACAGTGCCCTGGGGACAAATGAACCATTTATTCTGATATTTTCACATTATTTACAATAAAGCCAAATTGATTCAACAAATACTTCTTTAGAACCAACCGTGTGCCTTGAATAATATGTTGACTTTGTGGCCAGGGATGACCTGATGGATAGATTGGGTGAGTGGCAGCTGGGAGTGGTGTCTCCTTCTCCCCCATTCCCATCCAAAGACAGCCTGATGTCTGGAGAGCTTCCACTGGAGAGTCTTGTCTTTGGCTCTCTTTTCAAAAATATTCTCTAAAATTCAAAGCCAAGGATGGCAACTTCTCAGCTTTTGTGAATTTGTTTCCTAGGAGGGATGACTATAGAGAAAGCCAGGTATGGATGAAGCCATTGGATGAAGGAAAAGAACCAGTGGAGAACTGAGAGCATCTCTCAATAAAAGCTTATTTCCTTCCCAGCTCAGCTGGGCTGGGCCTGTGCCAACTGTAGAGTGGCTGAATGGACATTCACATTACTTTTTCTGGGTCGTGGAACTATAGCCCTGGCCTCAAGATGTCTTTTGGAGTCTGTCCTCTGAGACAGGAGGGGTTTTGTCTAGGAAAGGGGAATTCAGGTCAGTAAACTCCCCTGGTGAGATCAGCTGATGAGAAAACCAGACACAGGATGGGGGAAGTGAGATAGAGCAGATGGAGAAAAAGTGAGTTAGAGACTCAGGGTGACCCATGAGGACTTCCACAGATCTTGAGTTTGGGGAATAGGGTGAAAACACCAATTTTAAACACTAACCCCCAAACCCAGGGAAAGACTTACTTAGTCAAAGAAGACCTTGAAAATTTTCTCAAATTCAGTAATGGTCAGGATTATAGTAGCTCTGGGGTTGCTGAAAATAAGTTGTTATACAAGGAAAAAAGGTGAGGTAGGAAAATGAAGGTAAGAGATAATTCAGGGTGAGAGATGAAGAGATGGTTATACTACCAGCTGGCTTGATCAAGAAAAGCTGCCAAGGGACCTTCACAAGGGGCTACCAATGAGATAGCTACTGACCATTATGAATGTTGCTTCCTTGTCATGTGCCACATACTCATCTAAACCCTTTCAGAGATGAACTTCAATCCTAATAACATCCTTTTGAGACAGGTACTACTATCACCATTGTACAGATGAAGAAACGGAGCTACAGATAGGTTAAGTAGAGGTCTGCAGGCCACTATGAAGGGTGAGGCCAGAGTTCAGACTGAGACATTGACCCAAGAACTCATGTTCTCAAGCACTTGCTTTCTCTCTAAAAAGTGAACCAGCTTCTTAAGAAAAAAGTCATATGAGACACTAAGGTTGGAGCCATATTTTTATTATTTTTTTTGAGACAAAGTCTCACTGTGCTGCCCAGGCTGGAATGCAGTAGCCTCAGCCTAGCTTACAACAACCTCAAACTCCTGGATTTAAGGGACTCTATTGCCTCAGGCGCCCAAGTCATTGGTACTACAGAAGCCTGTCACAATGCCCTGCTAATTTTTCTTTTTTTAGTAGAAACCAGAGGGTCTTGCTCTTGGTCAGGCTGGTCTCAAACTCCTGAGCTCCAGCAATCCACCCACCTCAGCCTCCCAGAGTGCTAGGATTACAGGTGTGAGCCACCATGCCTGGCCTGGAGTCATAGTTTTTAATCAGAGTCAGACCTCCTAGTTGGTGAGCAAAAGTTGGTGTGTCTGAGAACATGCTTTTTTCCCCCCTGAAGAATAGGAGAACAGAGTACTGGCCTCCTTTTCTAAGAAATAAATGACCCCAAATAGGTAAGAATCCCAGAGGGTTAAAGATAATCCCTGGCCCCTGGCTTCTCAACTAGGGGCTGGACTTCCAGGCTGCCTGCCCTGCCCCAGGGCGGAGGCTGATTTGTGTTCTCGGGGCCAGCTGCCTGTCACCTCCTCTGGATCTCCCAGGAAGCACATTTCCAGGCCTCAGCTGTCTGTCCTCATGGGAACTTTGGCTGGGAGGGCCGATCCCCTGGTAAGCATTTCATCTGACAGGCTTGGCCTGGTGTACAGGTACTAGAAGATGAAACCCTTTAAAACAGAAACAATGGCCACTACACTGGAACATTTTTCTCTAAGGGCCATTATCCAGGACTTCTCCTGAAGGAAGAAAAGAGGCAAAATCCTTATATTCTTGGCAAATGATTTTGCAATTTTTTGAGACATTGATTAGAGCTTATCTGACTTCATAGCAGATCTATTTTATTCTTAAGATAAAATGTAGAGCACAGACTCAGAAGAGATGCTGGGGCTGGGAAGGGGCATCTCTCTTCTTTTCAGATAAGATTTTGTTTTATGATAACTCACTTTTCTCAGACAACTCAAAGTAAGCAGAGTTCTCCCCGTGAAGATCAATATAGTTGTTACTGGTCCTGAGCAGCAAAGAAATATATATGTTTTTTTTCCCACCGTCTATACCTAACAATGAAAAAGAACAATAATTTGGAAACAAATGTATTAGTCACCTAATCAGTGTCTGAGAAACCATTCCATTGGGCTTTCACGGACATTACGTGTATTTCAATACTCTCAGCATTAGATTCCGGTGAGAGAAATAGGAAAATATCCACCAAAAAGATACATTCTCCAACCGGAGTCTGATATCAGTGTGATATCTCCTCCTGTCCCTTCACTCTTTCAAGTTCTGCTATTTCATCCAGAGGGAATAGCTGAAAGCAGTTTGGAGTAGCAGTTTTTAGCACCCTGGCCCCAAATTCCACCCCTGTCACAGGTTTCCACCTCTATGAACCTTAGTTTACATCTTTAGTGTCCCTACTGATTTACTGCTCTGTTTGATTTATCGATTATATATTTGGTTGTACTTCTTTGTGGTTCTGACAATTTTTGCCTAATACATTGTTGAGGCTTTGTTATGAGTGTTTTCAAGTTCAGAATTGTTTTATCCTCTTGGTGAACAACACTTATCATTTTGTAGTGACTCCTTAATCTCTAGTAATTCTTTTTGCTTTAAAGTCTATTTTGTCTGATATTAATGGAGCTTTTGTTGTTTCTTGGATTGTTTTTGTATTTGCCTTGTGTATCTTTCTCTATCTTTATACTTTTAACTTTTCATATCCTCTGTTTTAGCACATCTCTTGTGATTAGTAAATATTGCCTTTTTAAAATTTTATTTTTATTTTTTTAAAAATTTAGTCTTATCAATACCTAAAGTTAATCAACATCTCTACCCTTATCCCAAACAGTACAAGGACTTTCGAATGTTTTAGTTTCTGTCATTCTTCCTGACTTACGTGTTATTTTATCTGACACTTTATTTCTATATTCTCTGTTTAGAGTATGACAGTGCATGCTGTGTACTCTGCCTTAGCCTCCTTTTGAGACTGAGATGCCCCTTCTGACAGATGCTGGTAGTGTTGGAGGCTGATGGTTCTCAGCTGAGTCCAGCCCCCCGGGAATTGTCCTCAGCAGAATAGAATGGCCTTACCCAAAGTCCTGCCCCCTCCCCAGTGGCAACTTATACCTACATCTGGTCAGTGTGTATGGTGGGGAAAAAGGTTTCCCTCTCTAAAGATGAGACAACTTTTATGCCCATTCTGGCTCCAGAGCTCTCTGTGGAATTGCACCTCTTTGACTTCTTGCTTTCCCTTAGTTTCTGGCTTCTAAGTATTCCTTCTTTTTTTTATTTTTATTTTTATTTTTTTTATTAAATCATAGCTGTGTACATTAGTATGATCATGGGGCACCATACACTTGGTTCATTGACCGTTTGACACATTTTCATCACACTAGTCAACATAGTTTTCATGGCATTTTCTTAGTTATTTTGCTAAGACCTTTACATTCCACATTTACTAGGGTTCACATATACCCTTATAAGATGCACTGCAGGTGTAATCCCATTAATCCCCCTTCCCTCCACCTACCTCCCCCCTCCCTCCCCTCCCTTTCCCCCTTCTCCCTATTCTTAGGTTGTAACTGGGTTATAGCTTTCATGTGGAGGTCCTACATTAGTTTCATAATAAGGGTGAGTATTCCTTCTTCAGGGGCCAACTCGGATGAATTTAAACGATGTGTTTTGTACAGTAGCTGGCACTTCAAGCTGGTTCAGCAGAAGGATTGATCAGAACACCTGGTCCATTAGACTACTGAAGTCTTCTGAACTTCTTTTTCACTTTTGTAAACTGGTAATGATCATAATATCTGTTTCATTGGGATTGTCAAGAATATTCAATGAGACAATTCATTTCTATTTTCTAGAAAAGAGAATGTCCTCAGTTGTGTTTTACTGAATTAGATATCTTCCTGATTCAGGCTCCCCTAAAAAAAGATTTTGTGATTAAATAGATTTGGGTAGTATTCATTCCTGCAGACTCTCCTGGAGTCACAGAGGTCATCAGCATCCTGAAAGCCCTGAGAAGTTCTGCATAATTCTCCACATGCATGTGTCTATAAATAGTCTTTGTCATGAATATTGCTTAATAGCTCATCAACAGAGCACAGTTTAGGGGGTACTGATGTATAAAATATTAAATAAAATATTTTCTCTAATGTGAAAGAAGTACTTCCTCCCCAATCTATGGTTTTAAGCAAAAACCAAAACGGGGCAGATCAGGAGTCAGTGACTCATAAGTGCCTTGTTCCAGGCTGCCAGAGCCCAAGCCTGTGCTAAGGATGGCGTCTCCACTTCCCACATTGTATGATGCAAAGAGAGGCGTGTACGTTGAGCATGTGGGGCCTTCCATGTGGAAATTCTGCCACATTTGCAGCGTCTTTCTGGGTGAAGGACAACACCTTCTCCCTCAAAGGAGCATTGTGAGGATTTAAGAAGTTTATAGTTGGGCAGCGCCTGTGGCTCAGTCAGTATGGTGCCGGCCCCATATACTGAGGGTGGTGGGTTTGAACCTGGCCTTGGCCAAACTGCAACAAAAAAATAGCCAGACGTTGTGGTGGGCACCTGTAGTCCCAGCTACTCAGGAGGCTGAGGCAAGAGAATCACCTAAGCCCAAGAGCTGGAGGTTGCTGTGAGCTGTGATGCTACAGCACTCTACTGAGGGCATCATAGTGAGACTGTGTCTCCAAAAAAATTAAAAAAAAATTAAATAAATAAATAAGGCACATCTGACCTTCCCACATAGCCTATGTTCACTGGCCATTTTTGGAGAGAAATGAAAATTATTCCCTTTAAGGGAAGGACAAAAGAATCATCTTAGGTGTTTGGGAGAATGAAGAAACAGGACAATTTTCCTACCAGCGGAGGAGAAATGTATATATCTGCATGTTTGTAACATTGATTTACGTTCTTCAATTGCTTTTTCCAGGATATTTGAAGAGTAGATTCTCTTTTTCCTTGATCAGTGCCTTGAAGGATGTTTCTAAAGTCTGTTCCGTATGTGTGCTACGAGAAACACCTTTGTGTATAGAGCCTGGACTTAATGAAAATTAAGACTGAGGCTCCACCACTTGCTTTTTCCCCAGGCTCTCAGGAAGATGCTGCTGGGTTCAGGTATATTCACAACCACTCTGTGGAACTGAAGATAGTGTGTGTGAGGGTGGGGTGTGCTCCACTTCTGGGGTCACAGTGGGTCTCCCACTTAGTAGTTGGGGATGACCTGCCTTGGAAGGAGTAGGGTTGCTGGCTAAAATGCAGATATCTGGGCTGCATACTGGACCCACCCAGGGGAACTGAATTGCTAGCCTCCCCATGTGATCACTGTGCATAAAGTTTGAGTTCTCTATAGGAGTAGCTTTGGTATGATCACTGAAAGTGGCTACTTGTGGCTCAGGCATCTTTGCCTGGTTCATAATGTAAGAACATGTGATATTCCCTCTTGCAAGTTTTTTTTTTTTTGTAGAGACAGAGTCTCACTGTACCGCCCTCGGGTAGAGTGCCGTGGCGTCACACGGCTCACAGCAACCTCTTAACTCTTGGGCTTACGCGATTCTCCTGCCTCAGCCTCCCGAGCAGCTGGGACTACAGGCGCCCGCCACAACGCCCGGCTATTTTTTGGTTGCAGTTTGGCCAGGGCTGGGTTTGAACCCGCCACCCTCGGCATATGGGGCTGGCGCCCTACTCACTGAGCCACAGGCGCCGCCCACCCTCTTGCAAGTTTTGATGCTCTCAACTGCCCATCTGCTCTTTAGTTCTCAAACGCAGGGCCCTACTGACATCTTCCCCTGTGTAGCTTTTGGATGGAGTCTGCCTTTTCATTTTGTTTGAAATAATTGGATTGCTACACGCTAAGAGAAAACAAACAAAATTATTAGAAAATTTATATTCTATATAATTCTTTCTTTCAAGTGTTTTCAAAACTATAGCCACACACACAGTATTCACTGGCTGCTCCCTGTAAATCTGCAAGATAAGCAGAGTAAGTATCCATATTCTCACTTCAGAAAAGTGGAAACTGAGGCTCAGATAGATGAACTGACTTGCTTAAGCTTGTGAGCGTAGAATGTCGGGCGAATTTTATGATCCAAGGCCTCTTGCCTGCCCACCCTCCATCCTTCCTCTCCCATCTCTGTTGAATTCTCTCACCTCCTTCTATCTCTCCCTTCTTGCCTTACATTCTTCATTGCTCTTTCCACTAAGCAGCGTCAACTAAGTGGTTTCTGTGCTGTCCTATCCTGGCCATTGCAGATATAGGCTCCTTTGCCACCGTAAAACACTGAAGCAATTTGCCACTCTACTAGCCTGAATGCTGGCAAGCCCCTACCAACCGTGCAGTGTCTTTATGAAAAGAGAAATGTGGTGGGAACTCAGAGGAATGTTTTGCTTAATTAGGCTGTTTGTGAACATCTCTTTCACTTTACCAACCTTTCTAACTCTTGATTTTGTAAAGCTAAAAATAACTTCACCAAACAATTGTGCCATCTGGAGGAGAGGAGCCCTCGTTCTTTTCTTCCTTTCCCCTCCTACCAAGATACACAGACCCACCCACACAAAGGGGTGTGGGCACTCGGCAGTTTGGCAGAACAGTAGAGAAGGATGTTTGTAGAATTTGAACCCTCAAACATTTTTAACTGAAATAACGAGAGACTTGCTATTCTGTTTACCCACAAAGAATGCTTCTCCAATTCTATATGCAAATAACATATTCTCCAAAATCCATCCCATACTAAATGTGAAATGATTGTCTAAACTACAGAATTACCCAAATAACTATTCAACAAGGTCTTTGCCTTTTTAAGCTTATATACACAGGAGGAAAAAAAGTGTTTTTCCTTTCTGTTAGTTATAACTTTAAAAAGTTCTTAAAAGCACCTTTTCAATGCTTTATTATCTGCCCATATTTATTTGTCACCTACAGAACTTTAGACATGGAGACTAGATACACAGAGCAAAGGGGTAGTAGATTTGTTTGGCTTTCAAAAGGCTCCATAGTCGTATCATATTTGTATGTGTGTTCAGTCTTCAAAGGAGTTTTCTCCTTTCCTAGCAGTGGGCAAAAGGGTATTTCTTAGTTTGTCCTCTTTTGAGTCTCTGGTCAGAAAGTCCTCAAGGTGAACGATGTACATGCCTTTGACTTTGAGTAAATGTGAGCAGTCCTGGCCCACCAGATGCCTCCTAAGTGATTTGGCTTCTGTGTGCCTGGATCCAAAGTCCAGAACATGAGCTGGGCAACAACTGAGTCTAAAACTAAGCCGGCAGCCCCATTCCAAGTGCCATGTAGAGTGGAGTCACCCCTGCAGCACTTCCGAGTGCCCACATTTTGTGCCTGTGGCTTTTCCGGGAGTCTCTCCATCATGTCACGCTTCTCATACAAGTGCACAGGAAAAATATCACTGGAATACTGGGGATGGTTTGGTGAAGTCCTAACGTGAGATAATGTGTTTGTCAATCCTCATGCAGGAAAGGAAGGCAGGTCAGCCTTTTCTTAGATTATCTGAAAACACATATTCCATGAAAGTTTTCAGGGCTAATTGTGGTGAAAGTGTGCCAGGTAGATTCCTCTCATGCCAACTGTAATTAATAGTGTTATAGTCTTCAAGGCCATAATGCTCATCAGTTATTAATTACCAATTCATTTTGTTGAATAAATAATACTTATGATTGATGATAGAAGTTGTAATTGGGCACTAGCAGTAGCCCCCTTGGGACTGGTTTACCAGCACATATTAACCACGACATAATAGTAACAAACACAGAGGATCATCCTGGAAAATCCAAGTTAAACAATTGTGACACAGCCAAGGTGTTCCTTCTCAACAGGAGAGAAGTCTATCTTGAATGTCAAATGTGAATCCTGGGCCCGAGTGTGTTAATTGTTTCTGGCCACACAGTGTTGGGGTTTTCCATTTCCTCTTCAGCTTGTAATCAGCCACCTTATTTTTCCCCCCAAAGCAAATTGTTCTTTGCTAGATAAATCTATTGACTTTGAATTACTCTTGTGATGGGTCCTTTCGAAGTATTGTCATGAAATGTACACACAGACTTCAGGAAAAAAAGTGCTTTTCTGTAAAGGTAATGATTGAAATTTTTATTTTAAATGATTCTTCAGATTGAATTCACTTTAGATTAACAGATTTTCCTGCCCAATTGATTTTCTGGCATCCATGCAGTGATCCAGTAGAGATAAAATGGGGGTTCATTTAGTCCATGGCTCTGAGGAAAAACGAGAGCCTGGCAAAGAGAACTAGCAAAGCTTCTTTCTCGCCTGCTCTGTTGGAGCAGGACAACTGGAGCTGGTCAGCTGCTGACCAGATGCTGCCTTCAATTAATATTCCAACCCTCAAAGACATTTATCCCTCACTCTCGAAAGCAGAGCAGCTGAGTAATAAAGGGAACCACTAAAGCTGATTTTTTTGAGAGCATTTATAATGACTAAATTGCTTGAAATAAATTAGCACGAAAAATAAACATAGTTTATACAGTATCTGTAAAACAAATTCCTAATCTTGGGAAAATAGACAAACTGGGAGCTTGCATTTAACAAGGGCATGCAGTATGCTTCATTAAGGCAGGGCTCTTTTTTTTTTTAAACTAATTTAAAAAGGGTTAATAAACTCCAAGATATCATTGCCAGTTAAACAGGTCCTGCACGCAACATTTTAGGGGAAGTAAGAGGCTACAAAGGAGACAGTTAAAAAGAAACCAAGAGACTGTGTTGTAATGCTAACAGGCAATTAACAAACTCATGGGTGTTAATTATCTTCATACTGTATCATGTTCAATTAGCTTAGTCTCTGCAACAAAGGCAACGATGAACAATTGCTTTGATAGGCATACAGTACTTCATTTGTAGTTAATCGGTTTAAGCCCTGCAGTTGCTAGGTTACCTTGGTCTCCAGAGGTAAAAAGCTGTACAGATGCACTATGTTTAAATGACTACAGAGAACTGTTTAAACTCAAACCATGTATAACTCTTTATTGATTTTTCACAGAAGATCTCAGCTCTGATGATAAGGTTTTGATATATTTTCCTGCTACAGCCGGTTCCTTGGAGTATTGCAGAAAAAAATCTGTCAATATGCTTCTATTATGATCTCTTGATCTGTGCCTATAAAAACCTTTAGCCGCAGCCCTTATTATAAATAATGGAAGAAGCAATATCTGTTTTTTTTTCTACACTGTACTACATGAAGATTTTTTTCTTTATTGCCTTTGGATCCAAATTACAGGACTTCTTTCTGTACCGTGCTCTAAAATAATAAAGAAGAATTTCTAGCTCTAATTAATTTGATTGACTCTCAGCAGGACGGGATCAGCTGTAGCATCATGAACTTTAACAATAACTACCAACTGATGGGCAGTTCACATCAATAAGACCATCACTAGCCTCTCTCTCACCTGTCACCAGGCGGGGAGTGAGCAATAACCAGCCCCCCACAGATGCTCCCCGCTTAGCACTTTCTGCCCTATTAGCAATTTATAATGGTGATCAAGAAACAGTCAGCGGCAAATCAAGACAACTGTCTGGCTGCCTGTTTAATTGGCCTTGTTTGCTTTTTGATAAATGGCTCGTGACTACTGTAGGCCCCTGTATTTTGACTTTTAATAGGCCACAGTGATTAGACTACCAACAGATACCAGGTCAAAACTGAGGAAAGGTGCAAAAAATGTTAATTAATATCAATAATAGGCAATTATTAGTTAGACAGAAGGACCTACTAGCTGCGTGCTCTAATGGCACAGAGTTAACTGGAGGAGAAGTGCTGCCAAATTAGCATAACTGTATGCAGACTGCATGGTGGAGCCTAGCAAACATCTGTTATGTTAGTAATTCATATAGAATTCCTACCTTTCGAGTGATATTCGCAGAGTCAGCAATCCCTCTTGGCCATTTCAAGGCACTAACAATACCCTAGTGACTGGTGTCCTTCCAAATGGGCTGTGTTTCAGGCTGAGAATTAAATTGCACCTTCTCTTTTGGGTTGTGCTGTTGAGGAGCTTAAGAGGGTCACTGTCCTCTGGTCAACAGAGAGTGAAAGGGTAGGGTTTTGCACAGAACCCAAACAACCTTGAAGGAAATGGGATGTGGGCCCAGCAGACACAGGGAGGGACATGAGCTTTCTACATTGGCTGTTTCATAATTAGCACCGAAAACATGCCTATGCCCAACATGTCACTCAAAATGCTATATATAATTCTCACAGCATGATTCTTTGTTATCCGATCCTATCCTTGAAGTGCACGTGTGTGCGTGTGCAGATCAAGAGCTAATGCTGTTTTGAAGCATAAAAAGAGTTAAGGTAGAGCAGCAGTTAAGACAATGAAATAATGGACATTGTAAATCCACTTCCCTATACTTGTTATCAACATTAAGGTCACCTGAGGCAAAATAAATTCTGGTTAAAGAAAGTAAGAGTTGGCAAAGTTTGAGAGATCTGTGAGGGCAAATGGAGAAACAGAGAGGTCAAGAGACTTGTTTGGGGCCACCCAAAAACTGGTTGGAGGCGTGGCTAGAAGGAGACCGATTTCTGGACTTCCTGCCCACTGCCCTTCCCCTGACCTGGCGCCTCCCTCAGAAGCTGGGGGTTTCTGTCTTGGATTTAGTGTCTGGTAGATATTTCCAAAAGGTGTGTTTGAAATGTAAACGAGGAATAAGTGCGAAAAGTGCTCCTGCTGTATACATGTGTGACATTTATGAAATAGCATACATCACACATACTTTATTTTTAGGATTTTAAAACACTTGGTTATAAAATTTTAAAATCTACAACCATCACTGGTTGTAGCTTCGCATTTTAATGTGAGGCAAAGGTGGTTTTTGGTGTTGTTTTGAGAAGGGTGTTTTGTAATTATATTATCTCTTACTTTATTTTGAGCTTGTTTTCTCATACATGGGAGGAATCTGTGTGTGGTGCCCTTTTCCTTTCCCACCAGAGGACTGACATTTAAGACCCATATGACTAAACATTTTCAAGATCTTTAAAAAACAAAAGGTGTGTGTCTCTGTGTGTGTGCTTGTGTGTGTGTATGTAGGGGCACAGAATCTGCTTCTTGAAAGATTAAAATTGAATCGCGAATTACAACAGACTGCAGTTTTCTCCTTACAACAGACTGCAGTTTTCTCCCTACCTTCCAACTCCTACCCTCAACACTAAGAAGATCTCTCAGGCTGCTTGTTTTTGTTAATTGCACTGAGCCATTGGGCCGTTTTAGTACCTTAGTCTCAAAGAAAATGGGATTACTTTTTCATCTCTATTCTTACTTAAATACTTCCAAAAAATCATCTGCTTTTGAGTCTATCAGGAAACTAGTGTGTAAGCTTAAAAATAGCATTTTCAAGTGATGTATTCCTGGGAATAAAATCTTTTAAAATGATGGAGATGTATTCTTTAGTTTTTCATTTTTTTACCCTTTCACTCAACAAATATTTGTTGAGCACTGGGCCCAATGTAAAAGATTCATAAAGATAATGATCAGAATAGTACAAGTACAAATTATTTAGCTCCTAACATGTGGATCTTTTTTGTATTGTATCAGTCATTCAATTCTCACAATGACCCAATGACATAGCTGCTTTAAATTCCCATTTTACAGATAAAAAATTGAGGTTAGGGCAGCACCTATGTCTCAAAGGAGTAGGGTGCTGGCCCCATATACCAGAGGTGGCGGGTTCAAATCTGGCCCTGGCCAAAAAAACTGCGGGGGTGCGGGGGTGGGGGGAAAAGAAAAAGAAAAAGAAATTGAGGTTAGGGCGGCACTTGTGGCTCAAAGGAGTAGGGCGCCGGCCCCATATACCGGAGGTGGTGGGTTCAAACCCAGCCTCAGCCAAAAAAACTGCAAAAATAATAAAAAAAAAGAAAAAGAAAAAGAAATTGAGGTCAGTAAGTTCAGAGGAGTAGAAAGTAGCACAATTTCCAATTAACTTAAGCTTAAATGCCTTACTTTTTATAATATAAATTGCTTTCCCTTCTTAAGAATTTTAAGAGTTTTCCCAATTCCTTTGTATTAAAAATATAAAGTTTGAGAAGCAATAAACAAAATGGTCTACTTTAAAGTTATATTTTAGGCGTGTCACTATTTTCAAATAGAAGGTACATTGTCCATAAACGTTACTGTGACATTTTAGAACATGATGTTTCTAGAGTAAGGGAAAATTACATTTATTTTCTTTTAATAATTAAACTTTTGGTTATTTTATTTTTGCAAACTCACTGCCTTATGGTATATTTGCTGCTTAAGCTATTTTCAATTGACTCTAAGATATTATTGATTATAAGATGTACCATTATTTTATTTACCATAAAAGAGAAAAAAATGCTTCCAGTTAAGATATGCCATAATGCTTTCTCATTGTAAGTGATAACTTATAATTTTTGTTTTATTGTTCTTGAAAGAGCTCTTCTAGACTTATCTAAATAATCTGTAAGTTTTATTAAAGCACACGTGACTCCTGTGTACATACAAAACAATGATATAAGTGCAATAAGTTGGTTAGGGGATTTCTAAAGTCTTCCACTTGGAGTCCAGCTCTTATGAATTACTTATTCAACTCAGAGTTGTCTACAGCTATGTTTTTCTACACGATATTTCCTTCTGGGCCACAAATGATACAGCATTTCTTTTAAAAGTACTCCACTGGTATCACTAGGATTTTCTTCTATCTCAACAATATCCATTCTGCAAGTTTGATGCTGGTACTTTTAATGTTCTCATGTGAACAGACCATGATAAATCTATCAGGCCCCCCCACTGGCTGATGGGGATAGTGAAGCACATATGGATTCTAGAGATGTTAAAATGCCAAAAATAAGGGACTTCTAAGAATACATGGATGTGTTAGTGCACCTCTCAGTTATCTGCCATTATCCAAATATCTACACAGTTACCTAATTTTCAGGTAAGTGAGTCAGTAATTTCTTCCAGCCTATTAAGATAACACGCAGTCACAGGCATTCTCTTAACAGTGTTCACAGACAAGCTGTCGGTGTGTGCTGACTAAACAGTGAAATGGTGAGAAATCTTCAACATTCTCTTCATTATACACAGTTGGATATGAGACTGGTAGATACAGGCAGTCCCTGAGTTACAAACATCTGGCTTCCATACAACTCACATTAATGAACGGAGGCTATTACAGTAAGCGCCTGAGCTGAGTTACACACATCCAACTGATGAAAACTCACACTGATGATCAGAGGCTATTACAGGTAATAGCTAAATGCACCTGCTCCGACTTACATACAAATTCAACTTTAGAACAAACTACAGAACCTGTCTCATTCGTAACCTGGGCACGGCCTGCAGTGCGTTTGTACCTCCTTTTGTGTACTTATTATTAAGAATGGCCTCTGCAGTTATAAAATGCCATGTGTGGCAAATGATGCCTTTAGTCCTTTAGTCACATCAAGAGCACCTCCGCTGCCACGAATGGACGAAGTTCTTTCTCTAGCTCTCTGGACCCAGGGCCACCTGAAAGACCATCTCCAGGACGTCTGGAAAGCTGAAACCCTAGACCCAAGTGTGTAGTAGACTGTCTGTAAGGGAGAAGGCCCTAGTTCTGATTGGCTCCTGTGGGCCTGGTGTGGGCATCAGTTGCTACGTTCATTGATGTTCTGGAATGGGTAGGACCTACTACAGGCAGAACCCAGGTTACAAATAAGATAGGTTCTGTATGTTTGTTCTTACGTTGAATTCTCATGTGAGTTGGACCAGGTATTTTTACCTATTGTCTATAATGGCCTCCATTAGTAAGCATGAGTTGTAAGTCAGTCAGATGTTTGTAACTCCGGGACTGCCAGTGTTCAGAAGAATTTTCTGCCATGTGATCTGCTTATGGCTAGTCTTAGGCCACTTCATTTTCTTCTCTTTAGCAAAAGTTGGTTAGCTTGGAGAGATGTTTGCATTTAACATTTATTGAACCCGCTTTCATCCATGCCAGAAGTATCCATGACTACTAATAAGAGCTGGTAATCTCCCTCACGAGAAGTAACATTAGTCAAGAGCCAGAGTTGTGCACTCATGAAGGACTGGGTTTAAATCCCAGCCTGTCATTTACTAGCTGTGTGATCCTGGGCTCCAGTTTTCTCGTCAATAAGATGAAGACCATGATCCCAAGTCTACACCCATTTGTAGGTATTTGAGAAAATGTATGTGACACATTTTGTCTATTGCCTGGTTGTGGTAAGTACACAATGGATATTTGTATACTTACAATTATCATCATCTTTACCATTATTAATAGGCTCTGTTGCACTGGGGGGACACTCAGGCCATCAGAGGTCATTGCTGCTCTAGAATTCTTCTCTCCAAGTGGGTGACAATGTCAGGAAACACCTCTGACTAATCTGAGGAGAGTGCATTGCTGTCTCCATTCCCACCCCTTGTTGGGAGTTCTGGTCTCCAAACAAGCACCTGTTTTTCTGCCCAGGTCTGCATGACACTCATTCCTGGTGTTCTGATTACATTACATTAGTTATGTATTGATCCATTATTGTCACTCCATTGTCATAGGCATGTCTTCTGAATATAGCATGGTCAGATGAGCAGTAGCTCACAAGCCACTTGACTGATCTCATTGTAAAATTCTTGCTCTGTGGTGCTACCCTGTGAGGGTCCTGTGAATTTCATCACTCTTTCCAGCAACCACTTAATGAGTACCTGCTCAGCATCTCTGATCCTCCTGACGACCTTGCAAAGCAGTTCTTATTCTCCCCATTTTAGAAATGGAGAAACTGCTTAAGAGTCTTGAGTCTTAACCATGTTGACTCAACTTAACCTTTCTAAGTCTCCAGTCTCCTCATCTGGAAATTAGAGGAGGTCATGGCTTCTGCCTCTTAGGCTGGTGATGATTGAAGGAGGTGATGCACAGAAGGCCTTCAGGAGTCACATGTGTAGTAAGTACTCCAGGAATGTTTGGTGATGCGACTCATCAAAAATCAGGTAGCTAGAGAGGGTGGAGCTAGATTTTAGTCCAAGTCTGTGTAGCTCTTTAAACATATGTAGCAAGCACTTGTTACACAAGGGCAAAGTGGCCTCCACAGGTCCTTGTGCCTGGCATAGCCCTTCCACGCCTCCCTTCCACTCCTGGGGGATTCCTCTTTCTCCTATTTCTTTCCTTCCTGGACTGGGATCTGCTCCTCTATTCCCCTCTGGGAACATACAGGGAAGATTAAGGTCCCACAGGGAATTTTCTCTTTTAAAGACTGTAGGCATATCCTTTAAAAAAGTTGCAGCAGACTACATATAACATAAAATTTGCCTTTAGTGACATTTAGTAAATTCATAATATTGTGTAACCGTTACCATCATCTATTTTCAGAACATTTTCATCAACCCCCAAGGAAATTCCTTACCCAATGACTCATCCCTGCTCATGATGCCACCAGCCTCCATTCCCTGGCAGCCACTAATCTGCCTTCTGTTTCATAGGATTTACTTTTTGAATATTTTCTATAAATGGAATCATATAACATGGGGCAAGTTTGGGCTTCTCTCAATTAGCATATCGGCGCCTTACCCTATCCCTCCACCAGTTCCGGGTGGACTATGATGAAAGGTTTACCGTTGCTTATTTATGGCAAACCTTCTTGCCCAACTAACTGTCATCATCAAGGCAGCCAATCCATTTCATCATGACAAATCCGGCTATTGCTACCGAATCTTCCTAGACCACATGGGATAGGGACTGTAAGCTCATCAAATGAGCTTTCCATGCTGGGGATGGAAAGGCTCTTCAGCCCTTATGGTTTGTGGTCTTTACTTTTGCTGATTGATTCTTCTCTCCAGTGGCAGATTGCTATTCCTTTTAGATTGAAGAGATTCAAAACGGCCTCACATATGGCAGACTTAACTCTGCCTCACTTATAATCTACACAGGAGCCCAAGCAAGCCCAGGTACCACTTAATAATTTTATCTGAAAACAAAAGGTTGAACTGTATCAACCTGAGCAGAGATCTGGGAGAAGGAAATAAATAATCCACAGGTCTTCTTAAATCTAAAATGCAACCTAATAAGATCAATACTTTCCCAATACAGAACAATGGCTACCAAACTGCAACATATCAAAACATACATACAATTAAGAGTTAGGGGGGAGTTTACACAGATAGAATGAGTTAGTGATTGGAATTGAAATATTTGGTTCTGTTGATAATTGTGTTTCTCTTTGCAAATTAATGCACTGACATTTTGGTTATATTAAAACCAAACAGCAATAATAACTCAATCCACCAAAAAAGCAAGAGGTATTTAGGTTGTGGGTAATGCTGGAAGGCTGGACTGGATAATCTCCTGAAGTCATCTCTAGGCTTAAAATCCTGTGAGTATGAATCCTCTTTTAAATTCTTGGGGCTTGGTGGGAGAAGAGAGTGGAGACCTCATATAACAGGAGGCAGGGCTGGGCAGCTTGTCATCTCCTTACACATCTTAGTTCGTGCATGTTTTGCATAGTGATTTCTGTGTGGAAATTGATTTAAAGCAATTGCAGGTGGCCAAGAGAGCTTATTTTGAGGTAGGATTTGAAGGGGAAAATAAAGGACCATGTCAAGCTTTCTCCAAGGCAGGTCATGCTGAGTGAAGTTTCCTTGTTGGGAAAGAAAGGAAGTCCCTGTGGGGCCCTGTCTTCTCGCTCCAGCTGACGGCTCTATTGCAGGTATGGTGCCTCGCTGGCTGTCAGTCATGTGAGGGGAACCTCTGACCCCAAGACCTCCCCGGGTTATTAAGGGGGATGGCATACATGTGTCAGGCTGCTGATGGCATATGTGACACAGAAACTGTCACAAAACAAAGATAGGGGAGGCTGAGCACCTGCTTCCTGGTAGCAGCCACCAAGTCATGCCTGATGTTAGTGCCCCCATTAGGGGGTATACTGCCTGACGGTCCTACTGGGAGGCAGGGTGGAAGGGGAGCCAGTGAGAATATTTTAATGGGATTTACAGTCTTCCTTGTTTATTTCACACACACAATTCTGAATTAATACCTCCTTTCATGTACTTGATGTTACTGCCAAGAAACTGCATGGTAGGATTTGACGTCTGGAACCCCAGTCTCTTGTTTCTGTAAAACTGTAGCATTTGGTGAGCTGTTCATTAGCACTAAAAATGCCCAAACAACACCAGCACAAGGTTGTTGCTCAACTACGTTTTGTAAACATATTTCTTATGTGGTACATACACATGTATTGACCTCATGTATTTCCTAAATATGAAACTAAATTCAAAACAAATCCATCAGGAATATGGGATGGGTTTAACAACACATTGGAATAGTCACCAATAGGCACCGCTAGCTCTGGAATCATTTGTTCTCATTTCAGTTTCCCAAACTGAAGAACTCTCCTCAGTTCTTTTCAATTTCTTATCCAGAACCCATACATAGAGAGATTCAGAGAGTTTTTCCGTTAGTACTGTGATCTTCTCCAGCTGTAGCTTATCCTAATATTAGACCTGTTCCAGGGTATAAATACTCATTAATGGGTTTTGAAAGTCAGAATAATAATTGATGCTTAGGAATCTAATGGGCCTGGAATAGATTTTTCATGCAACTTGAGTTAATTTTCAACATATGTGCATAGGTACATATATTTTGTTTGGTGCAAAAGTTTGGTCATTTAACAATTAGGTATGCAAAGTATGTGATGTTTAGACACGATTACACTGATGGGATATTCTTCAAATTTAACTAAAGGGATGGATGCATTAATCCTTATGACTGATGTGGGGATTTGGACAACATTAAACTTACTGACATAATGTGTCAAAAGGGGACGATGGGATCCCTCAGGGTTCTGGGAAGTAATAAGCTTTCTTCTTAGTAGCTTCTGGATAGAGAGAGGGGCTCTCCAGGGAAGTTTTAGATTTACACATTTAGAGAAAATAGGGTTCAAGAAATATGGTTCTCATTTTGAGAGCTGTTTCAGGGCTGATGGTACTCAAGGACTGGGGACAGGATATTTATCCTAGATAGACACATTCTGATGCCTGTCTTCAAAAACCTTGAGTGTTTCTGAGCTAAATATCTTATTAATATAATGCGCCATTTTAATCTCTTATGCTCATTGTTAAGGATTTCTGTTTAGCCTTTGCTAAAAGAAAACGTATGCTCAGGTTAAATTAGAACTATATAATCTAGTAACGGTGATTAAAACTGTTTATTCTTGAAAGCACCTAACTGTCAGTGGCTAGCTTGGAGATGACCTTTAATATATTAGATATTTTAATCTTGTAGGTGGGAGAGTTCTGTTTTTCTCCCAATGAATTTGACTTTGAAACTCTTGGTGCTGAGCATCTATGTCAGTGAGGGTTTGATCAGAGAAGATGAGATGCTGTGAGTGTTATGGAATGTGGAATTGATACTGAGGATTAGAACTTGCAAAACTATGAGAACTGGTGAAATTTATTTTATTTAACAAAGATAAATTTCTAGAGGGGATTGTGTAAACCAATTTATTTTTATATTTGATTTCTTTTTCAATATTGTCTGTCAAGAAAAATATATATGATTTCTTGAAACCTTTTGATTATTTGGAAAAAAAAAGAAAGGTCTAGTTTTCCTGGTTAATTTAGTCTATCTTTCTTTTTTCATTTTCTACTTATTTTTACCCAATTGCAAGAAATTTGCAAAATGTAGATGTATATCTGTTACAGATAAAATACCTGATAATAATTAATCTCCATAATAATTTATTAATTGTTGTCTTTTGCTTATTTCTGTGTTCTTAATATGATGATGCTTTGCTAAATTAAGAATTTTTTTTTTTTTTTGTAGAGACAGAGTTTCACTGTACCACCCTCGGGTAGAGTGCCAGGACGTCACGTGGCTCACAGCAACCTCTATCTCTTAGGCTTATGCAATTCTCTTGCCTCAGCCTCCCGAGCAGCTGGGACTACAGGCTTGTTTTTTAATCATGTGTGCTATATGAAAGGAAGGTCATTTTTATATTTAAAATTAAAAGCTTGTGAAGTCTTATTCGTTTATACACAAATGCCATTATTTGTCAAAGACAGAGCCTCCTTTTATTCGGAGCAAAATTTTGTTATTTTATTTTATTATTCATTTTATTTTATTTCGTAATTACAGATGAGAAGGTCTCATTATGTTGCCCAGGTTAGAGTGGCTATTCATGGACATGATCATAGTATACGATAGCTTTGGACCTCTGGCCTCAAGTGATCCTCCCTAGTAGGTGAGAGGGATTATAGATGCATACTACCATGACCAGCAGGGTCTCCTTCTCGGACAAGGAAAAAAAATTAATAGAACGAAAAGATGAATATTGCTATTCTCTCTACTTTGCACCTCAGATTTGTCTTTTAACTGAGTAACCAGGACTATCTGATGTAATTCACTAAACTATATTAAACATTTACTCTGTGCAAAGCTATGTTGGGTGCCGAAACATAATGTAAGATATATCCTTACATTCCTAGTTTTCACTAAAAAGACAAAAAATAACAGATGCTGGTAAGAATGCAGAAAAAAGGGAACTTTAATACACTGTTGGTGGGAGTATAAATGAATACAGCCAGTAGGAAGATTTCTCAAAAAGCTAAAAATAGAAATACCATACAATTTAGCAATCCTGCTACTGGGCATTTATCCAAAGGAAAAGAAATCAGCCTATCAAAGAGATAACTGCACTCCCATGTTTATTGCAGCACTATTCACAATAGCAGAGATGCGGAATCAACCTGAGTGTACTCATTGACAGATGATTGGATAAAGAAAATGTAATACACACACACAATGGAATACTGTTTGGTCATACAGAAGAATGACATCATGTCATTTGCAGCAACATGGATGAAACTGGACACCACTAAAGTCAGTGAAATATTCCAGGCATAGAAGACAAATATCTCACATTCTCACTCATATGTGGGAACTAAGTTGATCTAGTGAAGGTAGAGAGTAGAATGACAGCTGAGACTGGGGAAGGTGTGCATTGGGGGTGGGGTGGATGAAGAGAGGTGGTACAAACATACTGCTGGATAGAGGAAATAAGCTCTAATGTTCAACAGCAGAACAGGATGACTAGAGTTAACAACAATGTGTTGTATCGTTCAAAATAGCTAGAAGAGAGAAATTGAAAATGAGCACATGAAAATGAGAAGTACTAGAGGTGAGGGGTACTCTGAATGCCCTGAGTTGATCATCACACATTCTAGGCATGTGAAAAAAACACATGTACTCCAGAATATGTACAAATGTTATATATAAATAAAAACTCAGTCAAAGAAAAGACATATCCTTACATCCTCTAAGCTGTCTTTGTTTAAATTTGTTTGTCAGGTGAAAACTTCTTCCTTGTGCATATCCCCGTAACTGACCTGCCTGACTGTACTGGTGGCTGCTGTAGTGCTTCTGTACCGTGTCACTTAGCTAAGGAGGAACTCTCCCAGAATTCCCTTCCCTGTCTGGCTCTGAGTCAAGGTTGGCCAAGGTTGAAATTTGGGAGGCAGATGTGGAGCCGTAGCCATTAGCTCTGAACACGGGTGTAGGGCTCTAGGTTCCCTGGCAGCTCACAAGCTGTGTTGCTGATCTGTGTGCTGACTCACTGGTCGGCCAAGAGCTGAGCTCACAGCTCCTGTAGCTCCCACTAGATCCCCTTCTTCAGCATTTTCAGGTCCTGGGCGAGGCATGTGTGCATCCCTGTGTAAAGAGCATGTATGTATCCCTGTGGTAAAGGGCACGTTGTATCCCTGAGGTAAAGGGCACGCATGCAACCTTGTGGTAAAGGGGATGTGTGCATCCCTGAGGTAAAGGGCACATGTGAAGCCTGTGGTAAAGGGTACATGTACAGACGGAGATAAACGGCACATGTGCACCCCTGTGGTAAAGGGCACGTGTGTATCCCTGTAGTAAAGGGCACACATGCAGCCTGTGGTAAAGGGCACATGCGCAGCCTGTGGTAAAGGGCTTGTGTGAAGCCTGTGGTAAAGGGCAGGTGTGTATCCCTGTGGTAATGGGCACATGTGCAGCCTGTGGTAAAGGGCACGAGTGCAGCCTGTGGTAAAGGGCAGGTGTGTATCCCTGTGGTAAAGGGCAGGTGTATATCCCTGTGGTAAAGGGCTCGTGTGCAGCCTGTGGTAAAGGGCAGGTGTATATCCCTGTGGTAAAGGGCACGTGTGCAGCCTGTGTAAAGGGCACATGTGCAGCCTGTGGTAAAGGGCAGGTGTGTATCCCTGTGCTAAAGGGCAGGTGTATATCCCTGTGGTAAAGGGCTCCTGTGCAGCCTGTGGTAAAGGGCTCGTGTGCAGCCTGTGGTAAAGGGCAGGTATGTATCCCTGTAGTAAAGGGCAGGTGTGTATCCCTGTGGTAAAGGGCAGGTGTATATCCCTGTGGTAAAGGGCTCCTGTGCAGCCTGTGGTAAAGGGCTCATGTGCAGCCTGTGGCAAAGGGCAGGTGTATATCCCTGTGGTAAAGGGCTCGTGTGCAACCTGTGGTAAAGGGCAGGTGTGTATCCCTGTGCTAAAGGGCAGGTGTATATCCCTGTGGTAAAGGGCACGTGTGCAGCCTGTGTAAAGGGCACATGTGCAGCCTGTGGAAAAGGGCAGGTGGGTATCCCTGTGGTAAAGGGCTCCTGTGCAGCCTGTGGTAAAGGGCAGGTGTGTATCCCTGTGGTAAAGGGCTTGTGTGCAACCTGTGGTAAAGGGCAGGTGTGTATCCCTGTGCTAAAGGGCAGGTGTATATCCCTGTGGTAAAGGGCACGTGTGCAGCCTGTGGTAAAGGGCAGGTGTGTATCCCTGTGGTAACGGGCACATGTGCAGCCTGTGGTAAAGGGCACGTGTGCAGCCTGTGGTAAAGGGCAGGTGTGTATCCCTGTGGTAAAGGGCACATGTGCAGCTTGTGGTAAAGGGCTCGTGTGCAGCCTGTGGTAAAGGGCAGGTGTATATCCCTGTGGTAAAGGGCTCCTGTGCAGCCTGTGGTAAAGGGCTCGTGTGCAGCCTGTGGTAAAGGGCAGGTGTATATCCCTGGGGTAAAGGGCTCGTGTGCAACCTGTGGTAAAGGGCAGGTGTATATCCCTGTGGTAAAGGGCACGTGTGCAGCCTGTGGTAAAGGGCAGGTGTGTATCCCTGTGGTAACGGGCACATGTGCAGCCTGTGGTAAAGGGCAGGTGTGTATCCCTGTGGTAACGGGCACATGTGCAGCCTGTGGTAAAGGGCACGTGTGCAGCCTGTGGTAAAGGGCAGGTGTGTATCCCTGTGGTAAAGGGCAGGTGTGTATTCCTGTCGTAATGGGCACATGTGCAGCTGTGGTAAAGGGCAGGTGTGTTTCCCTGTGGTAACGGGCACATGTGCAGCCTCATGGTAAAGGGCACTGGCTTCTGTTTCAGGTTCCCCACATGGCCAAGTTTGGAGGTGATGAGAGACACACAGAGGCTCCTGTTTGTCCTCACAGGTTCTAATTCATCTTTTTTCTTTCCTCCTGCATGTCCAGCTTTTCTTCCCAACTGCTGCCCTGCTCACCTACAGGTTTCAGGCTTACCACTAGATTTCTGTAAACTTCTTCCCCACTTCATATTTGTATACTAAATCCCTTATTCCTGGTCACAGTGGTCCTGCTTCTCTGCTCAGACTGTCGCTGATACAGATGTTCTGCCTCAAGGGTCTGAAAACCGAATGTCCGGGGTAGAGTAACGCGAATGAATGAAGCAGGTATGACGTAAGAAAAACCAGGCAGCCTTCTCAGTCCCTTTTTAGTTTTCTTTTTCCCACTTTTGGTAGAAATGTGAAATCCAAAAAAGCTACCTCTATTGGAAGAAAAATAACAGCATGAGCAAATTGATAAACAACAATTGACTCTTGGCTGGATACCCAGGAGACATTAGGAAGAGGTGGGGACAGCCAGACTGGAGGGGGTGGCTACTCCATTGACAGGATGGCCACAACTCAGCTCTAACTTATTGTTACCATGTTTCAACAGAAGCCCCAAAGTGGACATTTGTATGACTTTTCCTAAATTTCAACATGCTGACTCTAATGACACACACACAGACACACACGCACAACCGTAAAGGTAATCCATTGGGCAGGGATGCATGTGTGGGTTGTGTTTGGCAAGGGCTCCCTAAATGGGGTGCATTGTTAGCCAAGATCCTAAGTGAGGTCAGATGGGTAAAAAAAGCAAGAGGCCTGAGGAGGAGGAGAATGACCAAGGGCAACAGGGAAGAAAGACCCCCCAATTCTTTTGTGGGGTGGACACTATAAATGGATAGACCATTCCATGGAAAAATAAGTATTTTTTGCTCTGTGGTGAGTGTGTGTGAGAGAGAGAGAGAGCATCTAATAAAAACTATCAGTGTCACAGTAATTTGCATTATACAGAGGGATTTCACATATGCTATTTCATTTATTCTCATTTACTATCTTATTTACTATCTTGGATGTGAGTGGGATCGAAGACAAATCACTCCTAGGTTCTAGCCCTCAAGGGTTGCAATCCATGGGGGAGACCAATATGTTCCAATCCAACAAGAATGATTGCAATTAAGTGTCATGAGTGGGAAAAATTTTTGACAACTAATAATAAGGAATGAAGAGGGTACAGAGTGACATAAAAAGTTGGAGCAGAGGCACCCAGGAGAATTTGAAGACCTCAACAGGAAAAGCTGCGATGACGAGGGAATTGTTAGCAAATGTCCTGCCAAGACAAAGTTCATCTGCAAACTCCTGAAACTGGGAGGGAGTCTGCAACCTGCCTTAATGGTCAAAATGTAAACCATTCAATGGCTTCGACACAAGCAGCTTCAATGTGAGGGAAAAGGACGTTCAAATAACACTATTATCTCTTGGAAGCAAAGAGGCACTGCAATTCAAGATCCAGAAATGACAACGAGATTTGTCTAAAGGGAAGAACAAGTGCTCTGAGGTTTGATGATGTCCTACAAAAGGTCAGACAACAGACAGGAGAAGACTGGGACCAAAGTCTGTCAACTGCCAGAAAGGGCAGTAAATCTATTTAAGGGATTTGTAACAGATAATTAAATGCATACTATTTATGTAATCCAGAAAATTTGAATCAAATCTGACTGTGTCCCCCCACTGCTTAAAACTCTTCATGATGCCTTGAAGTTCAGGCTCCTCTTTGGCACAACAGAGTCGGGACCTTTTATGATCTGACTCCGGCTTCCTTCTTCAGCCTCACGTCTCTCTCCTGCCTGCATCCCCCATTTGCCCCAGGTATGGAGTGAGTAATTTTCTGGCCATGAGGCACTGCTTGATGTTTCACGTCTCTGTGCCTTTGCCTATTTTATTGCTTTTTCTCTGGACTGCCCATCCTTCTGTTCATTACTCTTTAAAACTCTCTCAGAAGTGCTCAAAAGGCTCCTGACTCCCCAGTAAATTTTTTCTCTGCCAACTCCATTGTCCACAGTTGATTTTTTGACTTATACTATGACATAATTATTTTTTACATGTTATTCACGTGCACTATTTTATGTTCTGATACATTCATCCATCAGCTCTTCATTGAGAGCCTACTGTGTTTTAAGACATTGTACAACGTGCTTTGGATGCAGCAGTAGAGAGAATAGACCATGTTTCTAGACTCACGGGGCTTCCATTAAAAAGTGTGTGTTGCCTGTGGCTCAAAGGAGTGGGGCGCTGCCCCATATGCCGGAGGTGGTGGGTTCAAACCCAGCCCTGGGTAAAAGCTGCAAGAAAGGAAAAAAAAAAAAAAGTGTGTGTTGATCTGAAATGTATTCACAGGACAATTTGAACTTTAGGTTTAAATTGTATATATTGACAAGACATTCACTCTGAAAAATCATAAATTCAGTCTGTTTTAAATTGACTGTTTTGTAATTGCATGCTCTCACGGTGTCGTTGAATGCTTGTTGAATGCAGTCACAAAGCTTATTACTGCTGCATTCTCTTGGTGGTGGTGGTGGGACTTCCAGAAGCTTTAGTGGTTTTGTAGACTTTGATCCTCCTTGGAGGAGAAATCTATTTGCAGACATGGGTTCTGGAGTCCACCTTCCTATCTCTCACAGCTCTCATGTGTCCTTCTCAGGATGTGCCATTTAATAGTTCGTCTTCGCAAGGGTACATGTGAAACTTAGTGAATGCGGAATACGATTGTCTTAACACAATAACTAAGAAAATGCCAGGAATGCTGTGTTAACCAGTGTGATGAAAATGTGTCGAACTGTTTATAAAACCAGTGCATGGTGCCCCATGATCGCATTAATGTACACAGCTATGATCTAATACTAATAAAAAAAATAGTTTGTCTTCTAGGGTGTACCTGTTTATGGTTAGTTTTCATCTTACCAACCTCTGACCTGAGTTCCAGGGCCACATTTTCCCCTCCAAATGATCCTGAAACCTTTTTGATCAAGGCCTGGTGCTTCTTTTAGCTATTGGCCATTTAGTCTGTGATTCGTTCTGGAGAAAAGAGGCAAATTTCGCTGCTTCTGTTTCCCTACAAAGCCCTGAAAAGCGTCAGTTCTCTCTGAATCTGGCAATTTGGAGTAAGCACTTTTCACATGTAACACAAGTTGACATTTGCATGTGTAGATTTAGGGTAGATTTTTCAACATCACCTATTTGACTATATTCTAGAATAGTAGTATTCAAACTGCAGGTCATGAAATGGCCACCACATACATTTAATGTCATGATCAGCATTAGAAAATATGAATAGAGTAAAAAGAAAACATCAGATTGCATCACGAACATGAAGGATAAGTTTTGTAAAACTTATTATATATACGTATGTGTGTGTAGATAAAGTGTGGAAAAGATGGCTCTAGAACAACCCATTTACATTTTTTCTCTTTCCTTCTTCTTTCTCCTTTTCTTGTGCTATTTTAATTCCGGTTATATAACAGGTATGTTTTGATGTGCTTCTAAATGATTTTATTTGTCTGTCTGCACTGAGTAGACCAAGTAATTTATTGGGTCATCACTTTCCTTTTCCTTGGGCATTCATTTCTAATCTTGAATCTTTTAAACTTTTAAAGACCAGACTTAACAGAGTATTTTGATAAGAAGTTTAAACTATGCTCCTTGTAACATTCTAGCAATTCTCTCCCATTCTTTTGAAAGTTCCAGTTCCTTTAAACTGTCTTGACCAGGGATGTCTTTCATGGTTAAATTTTAGGGGAAGATCTAAGCAAACATTAGTTAAAAACAAAATAAAACAAACAAAAACCTATCCCGTTCCCAGTTTAATATCTTCAATTCATTGGCAATCAAATTATTTCACACTGTATCCAAAATTATGTGGCAGATGTTATTTAGTTGGTAATTATTGAAATAATATTTATGCAAAAAGATTCTTATGTACATACTTTCACTTCAGACTAACTTGAATTAACTGCATGAATACTCTTTAGAACAAACAATAACTCCACAAGGGTGAACTATTCTAAAGCAAACATTTTAATAGGGGAAACTCAGTTCCTTCTCACATTTTCGTCATGTAAAATAAACTTGCCTCTTTAAAACAGAACTAACAAAAACACAAGGCTCCAGAAAAGCTGAATGTAGTGCAAATTTCTGAATGAATCTCTTAGGATTTGTTTTTAATCTGAATATTTAATAGCATGGCATTGCAGAATTTGAATTATGCTACTCAATTTTAATGGTTAATCTGCTTTAAAAAATACACAGTCTTAATTGTGACATACGAAAGTCCTTATTTAGGGTAGATTTCTAATTTGAGTGCTGTCGGCCCTGCTGTGTAAAGAGTCTCCTGGGTGCAAATTTTTAAGAGTGTGTGTGCGCCTTTACATCCCGCTATGTAACAATTTCTCTTTGCAGAGTCTGCCCCAGCCTCTGTGCAAGCCAGAAGCAGACAATAGATCCATCCTAATGGAGTTGTGTACTTGCCATCTGTAGGAGCAGCTGCTAGCCCGCATCTGCACAATATGCTGGGACTGAGAGCTCCGCTAATCTGCATAATAAGGAGGAGGCTCATCCCACTCCCGCTAATAATCATGAGCAATCCATGCACTTCATTCCCTCACTGCGGAGCACTGCCGAGCACAGCCTGCTCTGTGTAGACAGGGGTCAAGTGAGACAGGATGGCCCAGAGGTGGGAACCATGCCATTTACAATCTAGGGTTGCATCCGTCCAGTGGGACTGGGGTTTGGGTGTTCTCTTGAGTCAAGCTGACACGTAATACAAAATCCTGGGAATTGGGATGAAAAGATGCTAGCACATGATTAAGATTGCTAATCAGAAATGCTCTTGGAGCAATTAGAGTATTGAACAATTTTCATTTAAAAATGCCCCTTTTGTAGGAAAAAGGGCATGAGCAAGTTTCTGGTTTAACTGCAAGCTACTTTGAGTCATTTGGTTTTCACTGATTTATTTTTTAATAACTGCACAGGTATGATTGTAATAACCAGTGAGGTATGATTTTTAAATTGTTTTAATACACATACACCCACTGTAAGAAAGGCAGATTATGCGAATTAATAAATCAATTTTGTGTTTATTTTCATTTATGATATCAGGATGAAATGGCTCTATCTTGAAGGCAGTAGTACTGATAGTAGAAAGAAAGATGACTATTGAAATGATCTATTTCTAGAATGGCCTAAAATCACTTTCTTATTAAAGGAAATGCCAAGTGACTTAATTTCTCCAGGAATATCATATATTTTCAAATATGATTTGATTTTATAGAGTTGATTTAAAGGTTAAATAAAACATTTGAACTTAAGTGACCTAGAGTGAGAACAATATTTTAAATCAAATTGTAAGTTGCCATTCTTTATAATGTCTCGTTATAAGAAGTGGTGAGACCCCTTTACCTACTTTCTTATAGAAAATAATTTGCATAATTCACCAGCCATCAATGAAGCACAAAGAATACAGCACTAATTTATGGAGAGGGAAAGTGAGGGCTGAAAACTTAATTGTTTCCACTAGTAAACAAAGTAGCTTACTTAGTAATCATCTCAACCTTTTAATCGACCCCATTTTGGTTAAATAAGATAGCATCTTCCGGTGTGAGTTAGAAAAAAATTTATTAAATGTAATTCCTTTTAGATAGAATAAATATTGTCAGATTAGGCAGAGGTTTCTTCTAGAAAGCTGAGACAGTGTGCTGGTTCCTTACCTAACCAGCTGACAATGCTTTCAGCACCGTGATTGAATGGAGAGTAATGCACCAGGTGAGCTGACAGCATTCCCCCTCAGTTTCCTAATTTCAAAGTCCATATACTCTCACATATCTATCAAGAGACTGCTTATATATTCCTGTTGAAATAGAAATGGTAAATTACTATAGGATGCCTTCAGAAGTTTTGGAGTCATCGTATGTACTCACAAAGAAGAAAAATAATAGTCATATTTCTCTCCCAGAAATTAGAAAACAAAAGCAAAAGAAGAAAAGAAAAGAAAAGAAAAAAGCACTGGTTACAGGCATAAACTAATGATCAGTCAGGAAAGAAAACATATTGCTAAACTAGATCTCCAGTTAGTTTTCATTACCTAATAAGTGCATGTACAGTGCTGTCACTATCTGTAAATACTTGGTCTGTTTATTTGTTTGCTAGTTGCAGGTCTGCCTCCCCACAATTGAATGGAAACCCCCAAAGAGTAGGAATGTTTCCTGCTGTATTCTCAGCATCTAAGAACAAAATAAACCCTCAATAGATACGGTGTGGAATAACTACTGAAAGTTGTTGCAAACCCCACCCCCGCCATGGGGGTAAAAAAAATCTCTACCTATTCCCATTCATTTCCTGTCAGGAAGGACCCGGCTTGATCCTAGAAATGCCCTTGAATCAAGTCCCAGATGAATTTAGTCAATTCTGAGTAACTTTCTCTTTACCCCAAGTTCCAAAACATTTGCCTTGAACTCAGGTCAGGTATAATAAAGATGGGCATAGTTAGAAAGTTCCTTAGAGATTTATTCATTTATTCCCTCTACCCATCCATCCATCCAATATTTTTTGAGTGTTTACTCTGTGCTGGGAACTTTTCTAGGTACCAGATATATACTAATTAATGAATGAGTTCTTCTGCATCTCTCTTCAAATACCAAAAGCTTCCGTCAGGGAAATGATTTTGCAAGGATTCAAGGTGCAGACTCAAACCAGTTTTGTAGGGAGACATGAAGGTTCACTGCTCTAAACAACTGTCTGTAGTCACTCTTTGAAAAGAAAAAATATTTCCCAGAATTTTATTTTTTTGTTGTTGTTATAGAGGACTTCATGTTTTTTTCTAGGAACTTGAAAATGTGGGGGTTAATTTTATGAGATTTTCTTTTTATTTATAATTTACAATGGGTTACTGATATTGTATATGAAATTATTGAAATATAATTATTTTTAAATAGTCTCTCTTTTAAATAGTCCTAGTACTTTAATGCTTTTTAGTTTCTTTGCTTTTGTTTTGTTCTGTTTTTAGTTTCTAAGCATATAATCACATTAGTTGGAAATAATGATAATTTTATCTCCTCTGTTCCAATAGTTAAAGATTCTTATTTTTGCTTTTTTTTGGTAGTATTTTTGGATAGACTTTTCATTGCACTGTTAAATAATAGTTGTGTGATAGCCATCCCTGTTTTGCTTTTTGTTTCAGGAATATCAAAGATGAATGATAATATTAATAATAATTATAATAGCTACCATGCACTGAGTATTGACCCTATGCTTTAATGTGGACTTGTCTATTTCTTCTTCCATTTCAATCATTTTTGTTTCATGCATTTTGAAGCTCAATTATTCGGTGAATATGCATGTATGTTTGTTTGTAAACTTCATGTGTTGACCCTCTTTATGTCTTCTAATATTCCTTGTTCTGAAGTCTACTTTGTTGAGTATTAATAAAGCCACTTCTCTG
This sequence comes from Nycticebus coucang, assembly GCF_027406575.1. NCBI lineage: Eukaryota > Metazoa > Chordata > Mammalia > Primates > Lorisidae > Nycticebus > Nycticebus coucang. Next base: position 72,234,297 of record NC_069786.1, on the reverse strand, counting down.
TTTGAATTGTATTTGTTTAGTATGTGTTTTCCATTCTCACACTTTTAATTATCTGTCTTTATATTTAAAATTTGTTTCTTTAGATAACATAGAGTTGGAGCTCATTTTTGTCTAATCGTTGCCTTTTTAATTGGAGAGTTTTTTTTTTTTTTTGTTTGTTTTTTTGTAGAGACAGAGTCTCACTGTACCACCCTTCGGTACAGTGCCGTGGCGTCACACGGCTCACAGCAACCTCTAACTCTTGGGCTTACGCAGTTCTCTTGCCTTAGCCTCCCGAGCAGCTGGGACTACAGGCGCCCGCCACAACGCCCGGCTATTTTTTTGTTGCAGTTTGGCCGGGGCTGGGTTTGAACCCACCACCCTCGGCATATGGGGCCGGTGCCCTACTCACTGAGCCACAGGCGGAGTGTTTATAGATCATTAACAATTAATTTAATTATTGATATGGTTGGGTTCAAACCATGTCATCTTGTGATTTGCTTTATGTTTTTCTAACCTTTTTTCTTTTTTCCTCTTTTCCTGCCTTCTTTTGGATTATTTGTGTTAATTTATTTTATAGTGTTATATCTTTTTATTTTATTTTTGTAGTGGTTGTTCTAGGGTTTACATTACACATCTCTAAGTTGTCAAATCTATTACACCATTATACTAATATAGTATTATACCACTTCACGTGTAGTACAGAATTCCTACAACAGTGTACATCCATTTCCTCTTTTCTGTCCTTTGTGCTATTGTTGTTATTATACCTACCTATATATTTCTATATAAAAATTGTATATTTTAAGCCCCACATTATATTGTGGAAAGTCAATTGCCTTTTAAAGAGATTAAAATTAGGAAAATATCTTTTAAATTTATCCGCAAATCTGTCATTCAAATACTCATCAACCCTTTTTAACCTAGATCGAAATTTCTCTTGCTGGACATAAATTTTACCAACTTTCTTGGCCTGAAAAAGCTTATATTTTACCTTAACTTTTGAAGGATATTTTTGCTGGTTATAAAATTCAAAGTTGACTTTTCTCCCATCATTTAAAATATATTGTTCTATTCTATCCTGGCCTATATAGTTTCTGATAAGAATTATTCTAGAATTCTTATTTTCATTCCTCTGTGTGAACTGTGTCCTTTTTGGGGCTATTTTGGTTGCTTTTAAGATTTTCTTTGTATCACTGATTTTCAGTAATTTGATTGTGAAGTAACTTGATATAACACTGTGCCATCTAAATGTTTGGATTTACTTTCATACACCCTCCTCTAAATTAATCTCCTGTCATTTAAGGATGAGTAAATAGAAGAAATAGATACTATGGGGGAAACAGCACAAAGTGAAGGGGAATTAATTGCCACCAGCTCTCATATGTTAGCTCATTAGCCTTCACTATGAGGTAGGTATTATTAGTCCCTTTGTACCTATGAAGAAATGAGGGCACAGAAAGGGTAAATGACTTTTCCTAGGTTACATAACTAGTAAGTGGTGGAACCAAGGATATAAACCAGACAGCTTCAACCATCACCTCATTATTCATCTAGGGGGTATTATTAATCTCCACCTCTCACATCCCCTATCATGGATATGAATAACAGAACACAATTTCCAGAGATCAGCCAGAGATATGGATCACAGAACACAATTGCCAAAAATCAACCAGAGATAATAGTGCAGTTCTCCTAAAATAAGACGGGCTTTCTCCTCATTGCACTGCTTGGGTCTCTGACACTCTGAACAAACAGATTACAAGAAACACCAGATTCCCCAGGTCGAACTTCTGGGTTCTTCCTGCTCCTGTCTCTGTGTCTATAGCTTGCTCTGTCATGACAACATGTCCTGGTCCTAGTAGCTACTTCATTGCCAAGTAATAAATTTTCGGGAATTGCAATGTCTGACAACAATGAGACGGGACAGCACTCTTGTCTTCAGATAGTTCGCTAACATAGCAAAGAAGTGGCTGCTCAGTTTTCTTGTTTGCATAGACATGACCAGAAAATGGTGGGACTGGATGAAAGATTTTCCAACCTATTTTGAAATGTGCTGATATGGAAGGCTTCAAATTTTATTGCCCAAGTCATTTCCATTGGTCAGGTAGAAAACTCAGTGTTTGACACTGTCGCTGTTAGTTCTTCTTCTTGGTCTTGTGGAGAGTTCTGTCATTTTCCACTGTTTTCTCATGTTCTTTAGGATGAGTCTGGGAAATATTATGTCAGGGGCTACTCACCATATGCTTTTTTAAACCCAAACCCCTCTCATTCTATACAGGAAATTGTCATGAGATACATCAGTTAATCTGTATAAAACTAGACATAGCCTTTTTTTAAATTTAATTTTTAATTGTAAAATTATCATGCTGTAAAATTGACTTTGTTCCTTTTTTGGTGTACAGTTCTATGAATTTTAATACATGAATAAATTTGGATTACCACTACCACAATTAGAGAATAGTTCATCATGTGGAAAAATTCCCACAGGCTATGGTCAGTCATCCCCTCACCCCAGCCCATCACCTAGCAACCACTGAGCTCTTCTCCATCACTATATTTTATTCTGTAGAGTATAGCATCACTACTGATTTTTTTCATGAATGTCATTGTACAATATGTAACCTTCTGATGCTGGATTCTTTCACACAGCACAATGCCTTTGCAATTCATTCAAGTTGTTATGTGTGTTCATAGCTTAATTTTCTTCTCTTTTTAATTTCTGAGGAGCTTTTATTTTTTGGATATACCAAGTTCATTAACCATTCCACTCTTGAAGGACATCTGAGTTATTTTCAGTTTTTGATGATTACAAACAGAACTGCTATAAAAATTTGTATATAATTTTGTGTCAATAGAAGTTGTTGTGTAACTGGAGACGCCAATGAACAGCAGCTTTGCCGTGGGTATAAATTCGCTCCTGTAATTATTAAGTCAAGAAACAGACAACACGGTATGGGATGGTGTATAGCAAAATTCTTTATTCAGGGTTTTGATTTTATACCTTTCTAGTCATGTACACACTTAATCTATGATCTGTTAGTTTCACCATTACCTCATTTTACCTATCTGAAATTAACTTGAAAGGAAATATCCTGTTACCATATCAACACAATCACTTTTGCAGTAAACATCTTCTTCTAGACACTGACTAATCTCTGGGCAGGTATCTAAATAAAGATCACAAAGAAGAAAGTAGCCACAGGGGAACAGAGTTAATGGAAGAGTATCTTCAAGCATTCACTCAGTTTACTCAGTATGAAGTAACAACTGTGTCTTTTCCTCAGGGCAGAGCACCTATAGATCTCTGGCAATATGTTGTGAACATACGTCAACCCTCTGGCCCATATCTCTGAGGAAGGGCGGCATGCCCTTTGATCTCAGGCTTCACAGGGTGCACAGCTTCAGAGAATTGGCTTGTGGAATTTTTAACTCCAGGCAAGCCAACTCTGTGTGTGTCCCAGGGGGACCCAGGTCCCTTAAGCCTCTGGAAAAATAGCAAGCCATTTTAAACTCACACTGAGTTCACTTTGTGTGCTTGATGTAGGATATGTTTATTTCTAAATATTATCCTACAAGAAGTTCCCATTTCTCTACTGTAAATATGCAGGAGAGGGATGGCTGTGTCTTATGGTAAGTGTATTTAACTTTATGAGAATCTGCCTAAAAGGTTTTCAGAGTGGCACTACCATTTTGCATTCCAGCCAGCAGTGTATGAATATTCCAGTAGCTCTGTGTCCTTTGCAGTACTTGGTGTTGTTAGTATTTTTAATTTTAGTCATTTTAGTAGATGTTAGTGGCATCTCATCATGACTTTAATTTGCATTACCTAATTGCTGACGATGTTCAATATTGTCTTGTGTACTTATATCTTCTTTGGTGAAGTCTCAGTCCTTTGCCCAGTTTTTAATTGATTTATTTTCATATCACTGAATTTCAAGTCCTTTACATATTCTGAATACTAGTTCTATTTCAGACACATGATTTGCTAATATTTTCTTCCAGTCACCACTTGTCTTTTCATTCTCACAATGACTTTCAGTGAGCTGAAGTTTTCAATCTCAACAAAGTCCAATTTGTTTTAGTTAACATTTTTAAGAAATTGTTTTAGTTAACATTTCTAAGAATTCCTCAACTAATCCCAGGCCACAAATCTTTTTTCTATGCTTTCTTCTAATATTTTTATTTTATTTTATATATTTTTTGAGATAGAATCTCACTTTGTGCCCTCAGTAGAATGCTGTGGCATCATAGCTCACAGCAACCTCAGATTCTTAGGCTCAAGCAATCCTCTTGTTTCAGCCTCCCAAGTAGCTGGGATAACAGGCGCCCTTAAAACACCCAGCTATTTTTAGAGACAGGGTTTTGCCTATAGCTCAGGTGATTCACCTGCCTTATCCTCCCAGAATGCTAGGATTACAGGTGTGAGCCACCACACCTGGCCTTCTAATAGTTTTATATTTTACCTTAAGATCTATGATACATTTGTAGTTAATATATCTATAAGGTGTAAGGGTTATCTTGAGCTTCATTTGTTTGCATATAGGTGGGTAACTAACACCATGTTTTGAAACCATCTTTGTTGATCAGCTAATATGTATGTTTTTATTTTGAAATCAGTGATAATATTTAAAATCAGCACTTATAATCTTTCAGGTAACATCGGTGAGTCAATAAGTAGTCTGAAAACCAGTCAGTTAGAGATTCCATCATTTAGGTACTCAGCAAACCTATAGGGAGGGCCTTCCACATGTTTGGCATTGTGAAAAGTGCTAGGGTTTTTTTTTTATTTGTTTGTTTGTCTATAATTACATTTTTTATTTGTTGGAGATTCATTAAGGGTACAAAGAACCAGGTTACACTGACTGCATTTGTTAGGTAAAGTCCCTCTTATAATTGTGTCCTGCCCTCAAAAGGTGTGTCACACACCATAACCCCACCCCCTTCCCTCTCTCTGCTCTCCACTTCCTGGAAACCCTCACCATGTACTAGGTCATTAATGTGCTCATATCAGTACATAGAATTCATGCCTCTTCATTCTTAAGATGCTTTACTAAGAACAATGTGTTCCACTTCCTTCCAGGTTAATACAAAAGATGTAAAGTCTCCATCTTTTTTAATGGCTGAATAGTATTCCATGGCAAACATGTGCCACAGCTTGCTAATCCATTCCTGGGTTGGTGGGCATTTAGGCTATTTCCACGTTTTGGCCATTGTAAATTCAGCTGCAATAAACAGTCTAGTGTGAGTCCTTATGGTAAAAGGACTTTGTGGTTTTTCATCTGGATAGATGCCCAGTAATGGGATTGTAGGATCAAGGTCTAGTTTGAGTTCTTTGAGGGTTCTCCATACTTCCTTCCAAAAAGGTTGTGTTGGTTTACAGTCCCACCAGCAGTATGAAAGCTTTCCCTTCTCTCCAAATCCATGCCAGCACCTGCAGTTTTGAGATTTTATGATGTGGGCCATTCTCACTGGGGTTAAGTGATATCTCAGGGTGGTTTTGACTTGCATTTCTCTACTAAGTGCTAGGGTTTTGATAGTGTCTGGAACATGGTTTGTTTTCCTCCAGGACTTCATGGTGTGTGTAGGGAAACAGAGTAGATAAACTCAACATACCAATATGTGTACAAAATAAGACTCTACTTTTTCTTATGTTATGACTTTAGAGATTATTTAACATCTAATCATCATTTGTATAAATACCTAACTCTTCAATTTTTGGCTGCTTTTCCTCAAATCATTGATTTAACATTTAAACACATAAATGCTTGAAAAAGCACATGCTGTGAGGGAAGCTGGAGGAGGATCCTTTTGCTAAAGCAAATATATACGTGTGTTTTGTGTGTGAACAAAATCATGGTTTCCCAGATTTAAAGTTTGGATTTGTGTATAATGGATTTTCTTAGAAGGAGGTACACTATCACCAAACTTACCACTCTTTCTCATCTGGATTAGTAAGCCATGCCTCCTAAATGCACAGGAGACAGCAGTTCTGGACGCATATGTCATGAAATGCTATTCTTATGATCAGAATAATATTAAGACATGGAAAGCTGATGAAGTTTTCTAAAGGTTAGAATCAATAATAGGGTTGGATTTTGAGGAAGTATAGAAGATATGAGATCTAGATTTAGGTTGTGAGGTATTAATTATTCTCCTATCTTCACTGAAAAGCCTCTCTCTTATTCCCTCTCTCTTCTTTCTCATTCTCCTCTTTCATTTTAATAGACACCCCAGAGTTGGTAGATTGATAATGGAATAAGGTGGGGACAGCTGGATTCTGGTTTGGGTGGCATTAATGCTAGTCAGCTTTGGTATCTTCTCTACCTTGTTTATTTTTACATATGCAGAAAGACAATCGGAAGTTAGAAGATCATGACCTGGTGTCGTGAACATACCTAGTTAGAAACTGAGACCCTCTGTCTAACAGCCTTTGAAGACTGAAATGCTGCCAACAACTGCAGAAATGAGGTTGAGAGTGGATACTTCCCCAGGTGAGCCTTCAGATGAGACCCTGGCTCCTCTGGCTGGTCCCATGTTACAGTCTCATGAGAGATCCTGGTGCAGGGGACCCAGCTAAACTGAACTGGATTCCTCACCCACGGAAATTGTGAAACAATGAGTGTGTTGTTTCAGGTCACTGAGTTTGTGATAATTTATTTCATAGCAATAGGTAACTAATATAAGAAGCACAAAGTAATTTGCCCAAAGTCACTTCTCAGTCTGTCCATATCCTATGGATTCCTTCTTAATAATTACCTCAAGCAGAAATATTCCCAAAGGGTTGGCCACATGGTATAGGATTTCCTATATAGTATAGTAGAAGTTTTTCCTAACATTTCTTAAACAGTTATTTGAAATTACATTTTTAAAACCTCTAGAATAGGAAGAAAAAATAACCTACAAAATCTTGTTTAGAGTATGGAGTAAAGTTATTGTTCTTTACTTTTCCTTACTGGTTTTTTTTACTTTTTATTTTTTATTTTACTGTTTAAGGGCCAGGGATTCTTTGGGTTTCATTTCAGTCTATTGTCATTATATAGCAATTCTAAAGGGAAGTAAGGTCAGACAAAAAAGGAGTTAATATTGTCATTATATAGCAATTCTAAAGGGAAGTAAGGCCAGACAAAAAAGGAGTTAATGCTAGAAGCTCCAGCTGGGGACTATTTTTTAACATCCAACTACCTACCAGTTTAAAATAAAGATGAATGTGGTGGGTAAGTTCTTTTACAGAGGTGCCTGTAATAAAAAGTACTTTGAATTTCCTTCTAGTAGAGAAATACGGCTTCTTTAAAAAGAAATTTTCTTCTTTTACAGAGGTGCCTGTAATAAAAAGTACTTTGATTTTCCTTCTAGTAGAGAAATAAGGCTTCTTTAAATTAAGACTTCATTTTTTTTAAATTTCTGGGGAAAAAGTCAATTAAACATGAAAACCAACAATGTCTTTACATCCCTGATAGTACTTAGGCTCTTTCCCTCTCTGTAACTGGTGTTGTTTAAATGGCACATTATATGCTTAGAAGACGCACACTCGCCATAATCACCAGCCAAGTTATTGTAGATGAACCATACCCCCAACCATATTCTTTCTTATTAAGAAAATCCAAGTCCAGTCCAACCCCTCAGGAGGACTTTGTCTCTGGAGAGCCCTTGCTCTAGTGATGGAAACATTTAGAATTCTTCTTCCACACAGAAGGACATTTTAACTTCAGCCATCCACAGCAAGAACCATAATAGGATTTCTGCAACCAGGAAGCAACAGGTTTTAAGTTGCTTTAGCCTTTGGGGATCATAATAGCTATTTTCAGGCTATTCAGTTTCTTCTGTAGAACGGGATGGCTTGATGTGTGAGTGAAAGCGACAACCTGGGTGCCCCTCAATATAGCACACCAAGCAATTAGCACTGAATTGTGTTGCTGAGGTGACTGGGGTATTTTGAAGCTGACCATCACGACAAAGTTTAGTAGCTTTTTCTTCACAAGCTCTTCACTCCCTGCATTCTAATGCTTCCATGGTGGTCACATCCACCTACTTTGTTTCTCTCATATATGAGGCATATAGTCACTGTACTGTAGATGTGATGATGAAGTCCTGTTTAAGTCCTGACTTGTACATCAATCTATCATTACTCCTATATGCTGTGAAGTATTCATGATATCTACTTAGAGGAAAAAGAGTTCAGACCTAATCTGTAAATGAAGGTTTTAAGATAAGTCCTTTTTGATTTGAACTGTAATAAAGGTTTATTCATTGAGTAAAATTCTGAGAGCTCTTATACTCGTAGCTTTAGCTATTACCCTTCCAGAGTTCGGAATGCCTTTTTGGCTTCCTCAGACATTTCTGTTTTTAAGTTTAAAGTTTTAAGACAATCTAATTCCATTTACTCTTGGCATGAAATGAAGAAAAACAAAGTTAAAAGGCTCTGGGAAAGCTTTTATGAGTCATTTTGGATGACAATGCATTTGGAGCAACACTGGGATGAGTTAAGTGTAAATGAATCAGAAACACGTGGATAACGTTTTCCTTAGTGAACAACAGTGCTTACAATGTGGGACCAGAATGTAATAAGCCAGAGATAATCTCATTTTGTTCAACCTCACACGGCTACCTTGATGAATGTCAAGTCTAACTTCCTACTGCCCCTTTGCTTCCTGGAATGGATTGCCAGAGTGTATCTAGTAAAGCAAGTGGGCAGCAGCTGTGTAACCTTGGCCTCACCCTGTGCATACAAGTACCCACCACATTCGTTGGAGCATAAACTCTAGGAATACCCAAAGCCCAGATTCCATTTCCTTTGAGCAATAATATAGAAGTTAAGTGTGTGATATCTGGAGTTCCAATCCTTCCTTCTGCACAAGTGTGTGACCTTGAATTAGTGTGATGACCTTGAGTAAGAGGGATGACCTTGGGTAAGAGTGGGAAAGGGATGATGAGTGAGCCTCTCAATCCTTACTTTTCTATTAAAAAATGGAGGTAATAATAAAATAATAGCCATTTCTTAGTGTTGCCCTAATAATTAATTGAGGTTGAACATGTACAAGCATTTAGCCCAATTTCTGGCATAAAGCAAGTATTTAATAACTGTTAGATATTATAGCTGAGTTAAACATCACTCTAACTTACACATGCATAATGGACCTTGTTAATAATTCCTGCAGTAACTCTAGATGGTTGATGCTGTGATCATCAGAACTTTTGGATACCTGATTTGGAAGCAGGTTGGAAGTCCTGGCCAAAAGGATTATCAACCAATGTGTACCATTGGCAGGCGAGCCATGGATGGATGACCTTTAGACCGAATTTACAGCCTGGAACCACCACCTGCCTCTAGCTGGCTTTAGAACACTGCGGAATAACCTCAGCTCTGGAAATGGTAGTTAAAAGTTGATGACACTGGGGTTCAGCTCCGCTTCTCATGAAAGCCCCGTGACAGGGCATCAGTCCACGTCAGCACTCTTCAGCGAGCCTCTTTCTCCACAATGTGCACAGATGGGTGGTTCTATTGTTAGCTGGTTGTGACTCATGTGCCCTATTTAAATGTGTGTTTTGTTGTGAGGCAGCCATTAGGGCCATAAACTCACTGAGTGACCCTTATGCCAGATGCTTTGTGGGTCCATTATGCTTCGTAATACAGTGTTCTCATTGTTGAGGATTTTACAAAGCCAGAAAATGCTAGAGGAAGGAAATTTTGGTAATTCAGGAAAGCTTTGAGCCAGTATGGTAGCATTCATCACTTCTCGCCATCATCACCCCAGCATGTCCACCAGCTCCAGCATTCTTGTTCCCTGGAAATAGCTTCCAGCCTTCCAGTTCTTAGATTCTAATGCCTCAAGGTCCACACAACTCCTCCTTCTCTTAATCACTTTGTGTGGCAGCTGGGCCAAAATTGGGGCAAAATCTTCAGAATGTAGAATCAGTTTCTTTTTTTTAGAAAAAAAAAAAAGCTTCCTGTGTCAGTCTACTTGTTTTTAATCTCTCTCTCTCTCTGTCTCTGTCTTGCCCCCTCTCCCGATGGATGTTACATACTTGAAACACCAAGGCTCCTTCTGATGATGGCAACATGCAGGGCTGGGTAGAGCCATTGGCCATGAATATGTTTATTTTTTATTTTTTTCTGTTTACAACTAACTTTTTAAAATTAAGTCTTTTGTACAGAGATCATAAATACATTTATGCCAATTTCAGTGTGTTGATTATTTGTACAAATTGGAGTGCATACATCATATTAATCAGCATAGCTTTCACCTCATTTACCCAATTATAGCATTAGGACATTTGTGTTCTACACATGATAGCACCAAGTTGTACTTGCAATGTGCTCCATAGTTGTGGTCCCCCTACTATCCCTCCCACCCCCTCCCCATCCCTCTCCCTCCCCTTCCCTCCTTCATCCTAGGCTAAAGTTGTGTTTCATTTTTCATATGCAAGTGTGAGTTATTATAGATTGGTTAGATTCTGTGGTTCATTCTCTCTTGTCATGCTAATCAAATATGTTTATTCACTGCTTTCAAAAATCATGATACTATTTTGCACATAGACTGTTGAGGAATTATTTGTCAGTATTAGCTTGTTCAAGGTATTCCAAGCAGATTTCTTTCTTTTTTTTTTTTTTACAACTTTTTATTTTATTTTATTAAGTCAAATACACATAGCTCATGAACACATTCATTCATTTGTGAGGTACAATGTGCTGATTTTTTTTTTATACAATCCGACGTAGTTATATCAAACCAATCAACATAGCTTTCACCTCATTTACTTGATTATTGTACCAAAACATCTATATTCTACACTTGACAGATTTGACTTGTACCTTGTCATATCTCTTTTATTGTCATTATTATTATTTTAAGTCCTTTGTACATAAATCATAAATACATTTATGCCATTATGGGATTCGATGTGTTGATTATTTGTACAAATTGGAGTGCTTACATCCTACTAATCAACATAGCTTTCACCTCATTTACCCAATTACAGCATTAAGACATTTGTGTTCTACACCTGATAGATCCAACTTGTACTTGCAATGTCCTCCCTCTATCAACCCAGCAGATTTCCTCTCCCTCCAAGCAGATTTCTTCTTTAAGACACCAAATTCTGAGTCTAGTTCATCTTAGCTTCCTTCCATGTGGAAATGAGCATAGAGATGGATCAGGATAGTCCTTCTTTCTCTATCTTCTAGCTGTGTGGTTCTGTTCAAGGGACTCAAATTGGTTCCTCATAACATTCCTTGATGTCTCCAGCCCCTCCATATTGTATATTCATAAATAAATTAGATTTTTTTAATGCACATTTATTAATTATGTGGTAAGCACAGTGTGAGACACCAGGTATCCAAAGGGGAAAAAGCAGTCTCCCTCTTGTGAGTAAAGTGGATTGTAAATAAGGCAGGGGCATAAACAGGTTGGCCTAAGCCACTTTCTAGGGGCTAGAAGGGGTGAGCAACAGAGCTGTGTGAAGCAGAGCTGCTAACTTGATAAGGCTCCAGGAGCATTTTACAAGGAAGATGATGTTTGAGCAGAATTTCAAAGGAAGAAGTAGAGTTTTTGAAGACATGTGCAAATTCAAGGAAGTATGTAAGTTGACTTGTTCAGGGAATGGTCAGTGATTTAGTAAGAATGGGATCCAGGGCTTCCAAAACCAAATCACAGCCCTGGGCATCATGCATGCTATGATGTTCCTACAAGAGAGAGGGGACTGTTGAAGATGTGGAGCAAGGGAGTGATGGAACTGGACTTTGAAAGATGAATCTGGTGGCAGAGTGGGAGCTGGGTTAGGAAGGAGGGCTCAGTGCAATGGGAGACAGGGAGGCCAGCCAATGTTGGCAGTAATGAGAGCCTGCACCAAGGCAGGGGATGACACAGACAGGAGAAAGACATGCAGGAGGGAGAACACAGGGATCACTTTAAAGAAGAAATGGATGCAGCAGTGTCTCTTTCTAGGGTTCCGGGGGGAATTCATCAACTAGAAAGACTGGTTAATGGTGCATTATACAAAGGTAGCCCCTTATGAAAAACACTCTAATTAAATTATTCTACAGGAATAAGAATTGTTGCTTTTCTTCTGACACTGAGAGATGAATTTTGTGAGGATCCTAGAACATGGGGAGCTCAGCTGGGGGGCTGAGCTGTGGTCTGCACAGAGAAGGGGACAGGGGCCCTCAGAACTCTGTAGGTTGGCTTTGATGGAACTTGAAGTTCCCTGAAGCAGGGATAAGAACTCAGGGCCAGTATAATTTTAAGTTGTTTGCTGATCTCTGCTGAGTATGTTTCCTTCAATTAGTTCAAAGTCTTCAGTAAATGTCTATTACACACACTGGCCTATGTGAGTAGTGTTTGGGGAATAAAATGCTAGGCAGTGTGTGCTTAGGGTGGGAGAATGAGGGGGTGTGCAGGGTTTCACCATCATCCTTTCTTTGGACTAGCATGGAAGTATCAGGTTTAGGGAAGATACGGGTCTAGAAATTCAGGAATGACCAGAAGAAAGTGTGTGCAGAGGCCTCAGGGAGGGGTAAGAGCCAAGTCAGGAGCTAGGCAATAGCTGAGAAGTAGGCAGCGGAGCTGATTGACTCAAAAGCAATGTGAAAGCCGCCATCTTCCCCTACGAACCTGGGAGGAAAGTGACCTCTGAGGGGCAGAAGGAACAAAGTCCTGTTGTCACATGGCCAGGTGCCTCCAGAGCCAGCCATCTGGGATTTAAGAGATTCATAGGAGGTAGAGTCATCACAGCATGGTGTCAGGTTGAACTTGGAACAAACAGAAGAGGTAGGGGTCAAGATGGCAAAGGGTGCCAGTTATGCTGCCAAGTGAGGGAGTCTAGGGAGGGTGTTGGTAAGAATTCTGTTTTGGAAAAGGGATTGGGGAGTGGGCATGGGATTAGAAATGGTTATAAAATATCCAAATGGAGAGGTCCAGTTGGTGTCTAAGTCAGATACTGCAGGAGTAGATGGCGGTCCATGGTGAAGCTGTAGATTTTTAGTATAGAGGAGGCCAGGCAACTAGAAAAGACCATCAGAGCGGCCCCACAAGAGAGGAAAGAGTCCCTTCCAGACGGGACACTTCCGGACTGCTATGCTTTAAACCTCACTCTGTTTGCTTGGATGCTGCTTCTTCCTCTTTCCTCTGGTAGTATTCCCAGATGCAGGAACTGCAGCTAGAAACTACTCCTTCATCCGGAGACTTTGCACTGCATTTCATGGGACCTTTTCATCTTCTATCAGGATCTGTCCATGGAGGACCTAGTGGGCTCAAGGCACTGAGAACTTATCAATGTGCTTTAAATATTAGTTCTACCAAAAAGTGGTCTCAGTTTATAAAATATACTTCTTGTACTTCTGCCTTTGAGAATCCTAACAGTTCACTTTCCATGCAAATACTGCAGCCATTTCTTGTTCTATCCTATCCTAGCCCCCTCTGTTCCACTCCATTCTATTCTATTTCTATTTAAGCAGCCTAAGTGAGCAGACTATGTTCCAAAAGTAAATTTTGAAGTCAATTGTTTAAAAACTTGACTCTTCCCCCCCCCCCTTAGAATTAATGTTCTAAAAACATGACTCAGCTTCTCTCAGGATGTGGCTATAAGAAAAAGTCAACAATATAGGAAGACTTTTTCTTATTTAAGGCTCTGAAAGCTACTGCCCCTTCTTCTCCACCCTGGAGTTCCCAAATACCTGCCATCCTGATGAGCCAGCCATCTGGATGAACTGATTATTAAATTCGTTGAGTGGAACTCAAGGAGCAAATCAATGAACTGCCCCCAGTTGAGTCCACTCCAAGCTATGAAATCTGCTTTTGATTCTTTATATCCCTCTCCAGAAAAAGCCGTGACCAGGAAAAATATTCTAATTTGGAGACATCTGTGAGATAAATCAATTAACAGGCTTAGTATTGTGTAGGGCTAAAGAGGATGGGGGAAAACAGCAGAGTTCCAAAAGTCCAAGGAGGCGACAAAACTGTAACGGGTGAGGCGTTTGGCTATGTGCAGAATTCCCTGAAGTCTAAGGTCGATATTAGATCAAGTGCTGAAAAGCTCTGTCAAAAGGAGCAATATATTTTACGTTAATGGGAGAAGCATTATTTAACTAATTTATCAACTGATTGTTGAAAAGTCTTTTCAGATGACAGGGATGTAAAAGTGAATAAGACAGGCACAGATGTCACCTTCTGGAGACTATACGTTCTAATGTGAGAGGTGGGTAAAGTCTCCATTGGGGGAAACCAGGGAGCCACAGAATTCCCTGGTAGGGGCCCATTCCACGCAGGCATGGGGCAAGTGTGTGTGGGGAAACCTTCTTGAAAGCATATGAATTGGGGCAGCGCCTGTGGCTCAAAGGAGTAGGGCGCCGGCCCCATATACTGGAGGTGGCGGGTTCAAACCCAGTCCTGGCCAGAAAAAAAAAAAAGAAAAAAAGAAAAGAATATGAATTGGCCAGATGAAGAGGGGTGGAAGAAGATTCCCGGCCGAGGAAATAGCCCAGGCAAACATGGCCATGAGAGAAATAGCCCGAGAGAACTTCATTTTGCCCAGAGTACAAGATGCAGAGAAGTGTAGAAAGACAAGTATCTGGCATTTAGCAGTTTCTGGAATTCAGTTGCCTTAAGTGAATGAAAATGTAAAACTTTTATGTAGAAAAATTTGCTAAAGTTCAGTTAGAATGGAAATTTCTTAACCAGTCAAAAATGTAGAGCAGTGATTTTCAACCAGTGTGCCATGGCACACTCATGTGCTGAGAGGGGGTCTTAAGTGTGCAGCAAAATTTTTAAAGATCATTAATTAAATTATTTTGGAAAGGCTCAGCGCCTGTGGCTTAAGCGGCTAAGGCACCAGCCACATACATCTGAGCTGGTGGGTTCGAATCAAGCCTGGGCCTGCCAAACAACAATGACAGCTGCAACCAAAAAATAGCCGGGCGTTGTGGCAGGGGAATCACTTGAGCCCAGGAGTTGGAGGTTGCTGTGAGCTGTGATGCCACAGCACTCTACCCAGGGTGACAGCTTGAGGCTCTGTCTCAAAAAAAAAAAAAAGAAAAAGAAAAAAAGAGATGTAAAATATGCCCAGCTCCATGCTATGTGCAGTGTCTTGCTGAGATCACCCAGTAACCTTGTGAGACAGGCACCTATTAACATCCCCATTTTACGCAGGAGGAAACAGAGGCCAAGAAAGTTTGAAAGAGTAGCCTAAGGTCATGATATTGATCAGAGGATCTCAGATTTGACCAGCGAGCTAGATTTCCAAAGCCAGTGCTTTTAGCTTCTGCAAACTGCCTCTTGACGAAAACTACTGAGCGGAATTTCATTCACCGTTTCAGAAACACGGTGTTCTGTGATTTGAAGACAGAATCACAAAAGTGATCAAGTAGACTTGATCTGCTAAGTAAAAACACCCAGCCTGATTAAATATAAATGAGGCATTTCATTGACTTCCTCATGGAGATTTCCTAGAGAAAGGGATTCCTGAAAGGAATCATTCATGTAGATGTATCCACTTGTCAGTTGTGCAAGAATGCAATAAGACTGTTTTAATCATTACCCCACTTCACTCATGTTCCCATAAAATGAAAGTCTCCTGTTACAGTAACTCTTTAGCCAAGTCTTTATGAAACATTTGGGTCACATTCATGATAATTATTCAACATTAGATTGCCAAAGAAGCCGTGTTTTTAAGCTGATGAATGGAAAATGAATCATTAACAACAAAGGCAAGTTTTCTGTAATAAATGGGGGTCCCCAGCCTTTATTTATTATTCAGCTTTAAAAAGCTGTCTCTGGTCTCAAGGTGAATTACAAACTAAAATGCCTTTTAAAAATGTAGCTAAAATTCACTCTTTAAAAAACTTTACTGAGGCATCATTTATGTATGCTAAAATATACCTGATGGAAGTGTACAGTTAAACAAGTCTTGACCAATGCATGCAGTCACATAACCTACACCATAATTCAGATAGAAACATTTCTTTCATCTATTTCCCAATCAAGACCCAGCTCTGAACCCAGGACATGCCTGATTTGTTTTCTGTCACTACAAATTAGTTTTGCCTTTTCTGGAATTTCATAAAAATAGAATACAACAATTGGTATTGATTTGTGTTTAGCTTCTTTTGCTCATCATAGTTTTTGAAATTCATACAAGTTGTTACATGTTTCAGTGGTTTGTTTCTTTTTATTTCTGAGTAGTATGCCATTGTGTGGACATGCGTGTAGGCACCACAATTTATCCATTCATTTGTAGATAACCGTTTGGATTATTTCTATTTAGCTGTTATGAATAGAACTGGTATAAACATTTGTGTACAGGTCTTTATGTTTTCTTTTCTCTTAGTTAAATACTTATGAGTGGGATTGCTGGGTCACGGTATGGTCAACACTGTAAGTTAATGTTTAACTTTCTAAGAAATTGCCAACCTGTCTTCCTAAGTGATTATACCATTTTGTATTCCAACTAGCAATGCACATGCATTCCAGGGGCTCTGCATCTGTACCAACACTTGACATTGTCAGAATGACTATCTTTTAAAAATACATGGTCGTGAATCATCAAAGAAGGTGAAATAAAGCCTCTTTAAAGAGTTAGACAAATATTGTTCACATAAGAAGTCCAACAAATTCACTCTATGGCAGTCAGTGGAAAAGGGGGAAATGCCTCTCATTTTCCTCTCCGGAACTGAGATATTATCAGGAAAACCACTGGCTGGCTGAAAACCACTGTCAGAAGGCTCCTGGGAGAAAAGAAATGATTTTTCGGTCTCCCCAGTGGCATTATAGAATCACCAGAATGACTTAAATGATGGTTGTTCCCTCATATCCAGCACCTTATAGGGGTGTCCAGATGATTTATGAGCTTCCAGGCTTCTCTGGATTAGTCCTGTCTCCTCAATTTAATTTGCTTAGGAGAGACCAGCTCTTTATTTTTCTGGATATGGATGCTGCTGGGCATGAAGTAGGTGTCCAAAAAGTCCTCCTTGCTGCTTATACCCTTTTCAAAAAAGTGAGTGAAGAATCAAGTCCAGCAGCAGGGGCAGCCTCCTAGTTAATATAATCAATGTGGCATGACATGGACTGCAGGTCACTCTGTCACGAGGACACTGCTCACCACACTTTGAGTCGAGTACTACTGAGAAAAATGGAGCCAACTTGTGAAGGTGAAAGGCTTATGTTTAGAGGTGGCTTATGTTTGGCCTACTTTATTTGATAAGTAAGCTGACTGATACTACTTATGATAAACACAGAACAAACTATAGATTTTTGAGAACTAATGTTGGACTCTCAAAATCTATTTCATGTCTGAAACAGGACCAGGCAGTGAGGACACAAAGGTGAAAGATGTACCCGCCCCTCAGTAGAGAAAAGAGACAAATAAGCCAACTGCACAATTGTGTGTACGTGAATGTGTGCTGTGATAGGGCTAAGTGTGGGTCTCTTGGGGGTACAAAGCAGGCTCCTGTTACAGGCTTAACTCCCTTCTCTCCATATCTGTGTAGCTGCTACAGGTCAGGCACTGAGCTTGCTGTAGCCGCCCACCTTCCCAGAACTTCTAGTCTAGTGGGAAGATGAAGGGACAGCCAGTGAAGTCAGGGAAGCAGAGATTGTCACAGAGAAGGGAGAGATCATAGACTGAGACATTTGTCCTGATTTGGTCAGGCAGGAGGACTTGGAGAAGGCCTGGGAATTAGAGGAAGGGCTTAGATGGGGTGGTGGTGAGGGGAGAAGGCTTCCAGGTGAAGGCAGCAGCCCATGGAAAGTCTCAGAATTCAATGGGGAATATGGGAAGTGCCAGGAATGGGAACAGGTGCCCGTCAGGGAACCCACGGGCTATTCTCTGCTGTGGAGGAACAGGGACAGAACCAGAGTGGGAGAAGCAGGGACGTAGCAGTGTGGTGCAGGATGTGGGCTCAGGCTTCTAAACAGGAAGAGCTGTGGGTATATTTAGGGCCCGAATTGACTCCTAAACATCTTATTTCTCCTAACACTGTTTTCTAGGTACAGAACTAGCTACAGGACCTGTGATCCTAAAACACCAGCCCGAGAGGGTCCCTGAGAAATTGGAGGGTACGCTCTCTGATTACAGATGAGGCTACAGAGACCAGTGACAGAGTTGCCTTGAGCCTGGGCATTCTTCTCCTAGTCTTTCTGGCAGGAATATTTCCTCTAACCAATGGCCTTACACTATACAATTGCCCAGAGTCTGGAATTTCTTGACCTTATGATTTTGGATTAAGTTTTCATGTTTTTCACAACTGGACACATTTTCTAAAAAACTCTAGGTGTTTAATGTATTGTTTGACCAAGACATAGGAGGGTGCCTGAGTAGTAGGCACTCAATGAGTCTGTCTTAATGAATGAATGAAAACACTGGCAATGAAAAGATATAAACTGGGTGTATGGCACCCTAAACGGGCCAGGGACCACAGGCAGAATAAAGAAAGTCCTTTTGCCTAGTGATTTGGGCATTTTATTTTGCCTTCTTATTAATTCATGCTATCACCTCTGCTCCTATAAATTCCTCCTGCCACTTTGAACTCCCACCTTTAATAAAACAATCCTTGCAAACCTATTGATTCTGCTACCCTAACTTCAATGTGAGTCCTTGTTGCCCCTCATGGCCACTCCTGCTCGTTGCATTTTAGAAGCATCAACTGGGGGCAAAGCTCTCTTCTTTTTAAAACCTACATTTGATTGCTCTAAGAGAAGAGTAAACATTTTTTCAGTGTTTTCTCTCCTGACTTTTAACCTATCTGATGAAAAAGTGTTAGCTTTATTTATAATGTACTACTGATGTTGTATGACTTTACAACCATCAATTCTTATCACCTCCTGCTGGAGGAGACAGTGTAGATTTATCTAATTCACAGACAGGTAGGCAGTACTTTCCCATTTGCCTGAGCTATGAGATTTGCTCTCTGGAAAAGTGTTTGTTAATGAAAGAAAGGCCAGTTACATCTTATATATCACAAGTGTCATTGTTCTTATTTAAAGATGTTGCCCTAGCCACTTGTTAGAGAATGGAGTTGGGAACAGTCTGTCTCCAGAGTGGCTGGAGGACCAAGAACACATACTTTGAATGTCTCTTTAGCCCATTTGAAAGTCAATTTAGGGAGAGAGCATCTCAGCCTTTACAGCACTTCCCTTTAAACCTCAGGGAAAGTCTCAAGTAGGCCCTTGAGAAGGTGGTGTTCAGCTAGTAGTTCTCCAGGCTTCTGACTAGTATGATTACAAATATAGGACAGTGACAATTAGGCAGAGTTTGGCAGAATGAGAAAAAAAAATCCTTGGGCTGGGACCAGCATTGGGGTCATTTGGATTCCCGGTTTAAACAGTTTTGTGACCTTGGAAAAGCTTGCAGCTAGCTTCCGCTTCTACAAAATGTAAAGGTCAAGGGTGTATCTTCCTGGCCTGCCTCAGGGAAGTGTTGTGAAGATTCAAAGGAATGGGCAAAAGTGCTTTGACAAGACAAGGTGCTATCTACATGCAAAGAGACGTTTTGGAATGTATGGAACTTTTAGTGAGTGAGGCAAGGAGAACAAGAGGTAACAGTTCTGGGAACGGAGATGTCCTAGACCCGACCACTCTACACGTGTCTGAGTTAGTCCCACACTAGTGACCAAGGGGAAATTAGAAGTGTCTCATGTGAAAATGGGATAGTCTTTGCCTTCTATAGTCCCAGATCACTAGACAAAAGGACTTCCTTTATTCTGCCTATGCTCTCTAGCCATTTTAGGGTACCACATACCCAGTTTATACCTGTTGTACCCTTTTACTCTTAATGGGGTCCTAGTTTGGGTGATAAATTATAAGGTCCCTGTGTTTACTAATCACATGACCAGACCCTTGAATGGCGCAGGGTTTTCAAGACTCTGAGGCTCAGTGGGCACTTCCTTCCAGATCAGGAGGCCCCACCTTACTCCTGTTAGCATTTGTCTCACCCAGCTGTTAAAGGGTCATTATTAATTCTTCATTCTTCTGTTTTAAAGTTCTTCCATTCATGGAAGTGGGAAGGAGAGTCTGTTTTCTGAGAGCCTGTGTTCAAAGGCAGATATCTGGGCCATGTATTTTAATGAATAAGTTTGAATAAACTTGAGCCAGGCAGAATAATGACTGCCCTCCCCTCAAATGTCCACATCTTAACCCCTGGAACATGTGAATCTGTTCACAGGCAAAAGAAATTTAAGTTGTACATGGCATTAAGGTTACATTAAAATGATCATCTTACAAATTGTGGTATATGCATAGTCAGCCATAAAAAGAAATAGCAATCTAGGAACTGGAAACCATTCTTCTAAGTGAAACATGACAAGAATGGAGAAACAAACACATGTACTCAGTACTAAATTGGAACTAACAGATCAACATTCAAGGGCACACATAAAGTAAATCTCAATGAAAATCATACTGGGGATGGGGTGGAGGAGGGGATGGATACATTCATACTTATTGGATACAACGCATACTTATAACTGTTTATAACTTTGACTCAATCTGCACAAAAACAAAATATGTCAATGAAACATGCGTACCCTTTAATATTCTAAAATAAAGAAAATAATCAGTTTACCTTCCAATAGAGAAGTTATGCTAGATTGTCAGGGTTGGTCTGATCAATGTAATTACAAGCTTTTATATAAGTGAAAGAAAAAGATTGAAGAGGAGATCTGAGTGATTAGACACAGCAGGAACTTGACTTGCTGTTGGTGGGTTTGAAGATAGAGGAAGGGGCCAGGAGCCAAGGGATGTCAGAAGACTCTAGAAACTGAAAAAGGCAAAGAAATGGATTATTCTCTAGAGCAGTGGTTCTCAATCTTCCTAATGCCGGAATATACTTTCATTGTTAAAAAGGGGTCTCAGTTACTGTGCCAAAACATTTACATTCTACATTTACCAAGTTTCGCAAATACCCCTGTAATATGCACCACAGGTGTGATCCCACCGATTCCCCTCCCTCTACCCACCCCCCCCTTTCCCACTTCCCCCTATTGTTAAGTTGTAGCTGGGTTATAGCTTTCATGTGAGAGTCCCAAATTAGTTTCATAGTAGGGCTGTGTACATTGGGTATTTTTTCTTCCATTCTTGGGATACTTTACTAAGAAGAATATGTTCCAGCTCCATCCATGTAAACATGAAAGAGGTAAAGTCTCCATCTTTCTTTAAGGCTGCATAGTATTCCATGGTATACATATACCACAATTTATTAATCCATTCGTGGATCGATGGGCACTTGGGCTTTTTCCATGACTTAGCTATTATGAATTGGGCTGCAATAAACATTCTGGTACAAATATCTATGTCAGTAACTGAGATAACGCCGGAAAGGCTATGTTAACCACTGTGATAAAAATGTGTCAAATGGTTTATGAAGTGAGTGTATGATGCCCCATAATCATATCATTGTATACAGTTATGATTTAATAAAAAAAAAATAAATAAATAAATAAAAAAAATAAAGTAGGAAGAAATAAAATGAAAAAAAAAAAAGAAGATTCTGCATTTGAGCTATTTAGTTTACTATAGTGTGCATTTATATTAAATGTAGTGTGTGTGTATGTGTGCACTTATGAACCCATATAAACCATTAAACAGAATTGTGACCTAGGAAAAAAAAAAAAAAAAGGGGTCTCGACCCACAGGTTGAGAACCGCTGCTCCAGAGTCTCCAGAAGGGAACCCAGCCCTGCCCACACTCCGACTTTTAGCCCTGTGGGGCCTGTGTTGGACTTCTAACCTATTAACTATAGAATAATACATTTATGTTGTTTTAATCCACTAAGTTAGCATGGGTGAGAATAACGCATGGGTAGAAAACTCTGAGAGTCTTTGATTGAAAATGATCTCAGGTTCCCAGGAGGCTTTCTAATCAGTGGACTCAGTTGCTGTGTAATGGAGTTATACGTGACACTGAACAAATATTGGGGTCCTGTGTGTTGTCTCCTTTGGTGATCTCACCCATATAAGGCATCCACATTGTAGCAGGTTGAATGACACCACCCATGGTTGGACCAAGTTGAATCTCTCCAAAACACATGTCCACATCCTAACCCCTAGAGCTATGAGGGTGGCCTTATTTGGAAAAAGGATCTTTGCAGAAGTAATTTAATATTAAGGATCTCAAGATGAGATCATTCTGGATTATGTAGATGGGCCCTAAACACAATGAAAAGTGTTCTATAAGAGACAAAGGGAGAAAGACAAAAGAGAAGACACTGAGAAGAGAAGGGGATGTGAAGTAGAGGCAGAGATCCGAGTGATGCAGGCATAAGCCAAGGAATGCCAACGATTGCCGACAGTCATAGAAAGCTATAAGAAGCAAAGGAAGAGCCTTCCCAGAGCCTTCACAAAGAGCATGACCCCGTTGGATAACTTAGTCTCAAGAACTGTAAGAATTTAAATTTTTTCTGATTTAGGTCTCTACATTTGTGGCAATTTGTTCTGGCAGTCCTGGGAAACTAATACACTTGACTTCTGTGGCCAGCCCTACACAATGTCTCACCATCATATTAAATTTCTAGCTCAGAGAGCTCTGAGAACTCCAGGCCTATTTATCCAGCAGCCTACCTGATATCTCTAGATATTTTGGAGATGCTTTAAATGCACAATCTCCCGAACTCTTCCCAGTTTCCAACCCTGGTCCTTTTCTATTCTCCCTTAGGATACTAAATGATACCATGAGCCATTCAGTTATGTACAACAGGAGTGTGAGAATCATTCTTGACACTTCTCTCTCCTACATCTTGAATGCCCATTAAGTTCTACTAATTTTTATCTCCAAATATTTCTTAAACTTGAATTTCCACCATCCCCACCTTTGTCCTTGCTCTCACCAACTTTTGTCTGAATTACATAATTCTTTTGTAACTGATCTTCATGCAAAGGTGAGTCCTGGCTGCCCCCAATCTCTTTTCTAACCTAAAGACCCTTGTGATCTTTCTGAAATATAGTTTTGATCATGTCATTTCCTGTCTACATTCATTCAGTGATTCCTATTGCTTATAAGTTAGAGACAAAATACTTGAATATAGATTAAAAGTACTATAAGGTCCAAACTTAACTATTCCAAGCTCCTCCCATCTGCTCTTTAGACAGACCAATCTACTCTAAGTTCCCTCCTGCCACAGGGCCTTTGCACACACTGCTATCTCAGAGAAATGCTCTTTCCTCCTTTCTTTGCCTAGATAAGTCTGACTTCTGCCTCTGACCCCACTATTATTTCCACAGGGAAGCTTTTTATTTATTTATTTATTTTTTGTAGAGACAGAGTCTCACTGTACCGCCCTCGGTAGAGTGCCATGGTGTCACACAGCTCACAGCAACCTCCAGCTCTTGGGCTTACGTGATTCTCTTGCCTCAGCCTCCCAAGCAGCTGGGACTACAGGTGCCCGCCACAATGCCTGGCTATTTTTTTGTTGCAGTTTGGCCGGGGCTGGGTTTGAACCCACCACCTTCGGCACATGGGGCCGGCGCTCTACTCACTGAGCCACAGGCACCGCCCGGGAGCTTTTCATTTTTTATTTTTCAAACTAGGTAGGGTCTCTTTGCTTTTTAGCCTTTCCCGATATTCTTTATTTTTTCTTCATAGGTCTTGACCACATTAAATTTTATCTTTTTTGTTATTATTTTATTAGTGGATGCCTTCCCTCACTAGACTATGTGCCTTACCAAGAACAGGGAAATTATGTACTACATCCTAGTATCATGCATAATAGATGCTCAATAAATATTTTTTTCATGAGTTAATAAATAAATATTGTACAATGTTACTCATATTCCAAGATGGCCCTTCCATCATATGCCTTCCATTTGCAAGGCATATGCAAGGAAAGAGAAAAGGTCCTTTCCCACCTTTTGGGAAAAATACCATTCGGGGACTCACTAGCATCATTTGTCTTCCAATTTGCTTGGAAATCATCTCTCAGACCTGGTATTGGAGGACTAAAGATATAAAGTATATTTCCAGGAAGCATATGAGTCAGTTACACTTTTATTCCCCAAGTGCTATGCCAGCTTGTTGTAATTTTAGCAGGATACAACAGGTGCACGTATTTTTAGCTTTTGTGACAAGTATTGTATACATATCCTCAGGAGTCTCTGACTTGAATGCCCATTATCAAATGATACCAAGTGGGGAATAGCTTACCCATAACACCGTGTTTGTTTGGAGAACAGTAAAACTATGAGCAAAGCTCTAAATTAAAAATATAAACCCAAAACATAAAACTTTTTACCCTTATAGGTATAGAGGCAAAAAGAATCATCTTCGGCTTATGAAAAGGAGACATGGTATTAGGAAAAAGAGGCTGATTTCTAAAACCTAGAGATCATGGTAGCTGTAAAATTAGCTTGGAAACAATTTATCATTGCTTGAAAACAAGAGACAAGCCCCGGAAATATGCCTTGCCTCTCTTCCAACTCTCTAGGGAATTTTTTCCCATGTCAGGTGAAGGGTTTGAAGAATACTTCAACTTGTATCAAAGAAATGGTATATAAGGAAGAATTGTGTAAAGATTTCTTTAATTAGTGAATTTCATCAGGGTTCTTGCATCGTCCATCCGTAAAGCAGTTGCTGGGCTGCTGGGGTCCTTGGTGGTACAACCAGTCAATAAGCTATTTATGACTTTAGCAAGTAGCTAGGTTTCTAAACCAATGGGAATTTGGTGGACAATTTCCCTTTGCTGCCTTTTGCTACATGGCTGGAATCTATAAACTGTTCTCTTTCTCTGAAAGAAAGTGCTGAGGTGAGCAAGCCGCCAGCAGAGTCTGCAGTGGACACATTAATTGCCCTGTTGAAGACGCTCGGGCACGTATTTACTCTTCAGCGTAGCTAAGATAGGCTGCAGTGTTGCATTTGGTCTGGGGAAAGTGGGAATGCATTACCAATGTGTGTGACGTGTATAGTACTAACCAAAAATCATTTCTTTGCACGTAATTCACAGAGTCACATGCATTTGACTGTCTTAGCAGAGTGGCAATAAAGCCTAGAGAAAGAATTCTCTCCCTCAGTAAATCAAAAGTTAGCAGACAAGAGGTCAAAATACCTGAAGCCACAAGAACATTAACACTTTGGATATAAAGATTCCCTAAAAAACAAACTCTTGCTCTCACTTTGGAGCAAGCAGACTCCTTATCTTTGTGAGTTTACAAAATGGAGCCAAACTGTACCCGTAGCCACTTTAGTTAAACCAAGGCCTGGATCTTTTAGCAGCCCACAGTCATTAAAGCTCTCAGAAAGCCTCCCAGGAGCCGATGTGCTAGCTTAAGTATATGCTGTAAAAGGTCCCAGAGATTTACAAGGGACTGCTCCACGCTAAACCAGGCACCATCTGATAAACAAGCAATTTTAGCTGCAGGCTAAATGATGCTCTTTGAGGCTTTGATTTACAATGTTGAGGATGATATATTTGTAGTTCGGGGATAGGTTCTGCTGTGGGCTTGCTGTGATTACTCACCCATGAGCAGAATTCGGGGCTCAAGTGTTCAGCTTGGAGGTCAGAAAATTGCCAGTGGAATGACAGAGGGTTGATAGGGTTTATTGAGATGCTAAATAGATATAAAAAAACTCATTAAGTTCATGGTTTCGAACTCTCTTTAAGCTTTCTGGGGACCATGGTTTTTGTTAGTTTGCTTAAATCCCAAAGACACAAAAATAATCTGCAAAATTGATCTGGTGGTCTAATTTTACTCTCATTACATTTAAAGAGCAAATACAGGCTTAGTTTATCATTGCTGACATTTAAAAATAAGAAAAAATGTTCAATTTATGATAGCATTTATGTAATTGCTCGAAAGCTAAGGAATCTGAAGGTATCTTTGAAGCTAATCAAATCACCTTCAAGAACACAGACTTACAGCACTTGAACCTGAATTAAGAGTTGCAGGAATGCTTTTAAAGCTCAGGGTTCTAAGAAATAATTGGGAAAACTCCTTTGTTCAGAAATTCTGTATGTAATAAATATGTGGGTGTCCACTAATATTATTGGTGCACTAATTCAAAGATAAATAAACTATGATCTTTCTTCTCTAGAGCTTTACAGTCTGGTGGAGAAAACCATAGATAATTTCAGTAAAATGTGAGATGTGTTAAGAAAAAGCTTAGTAGAATACAACAGGAGCACAGAGGAGGTGAACGGACATTGGACTTGAAGGGGACTTAATAGAGAGCTTGGTACTCTTCTTCTCATCCCACAACTGGCCAGGTAGCTAAGCATACAGAGAAAAGACAATGGAAAGAAGCATTTCTGGCACCCCCGGTGTTCCAGGCTGCAGCACATTCAAAGCTATGACTGAATGTTCCTTTACCGAGAAGACGTTGGACCATGGGAGTTCTGGTTCAGGTGACATTAGGTAAATTCAGAAATTGCAGATACAACTTAATAATGAGAGAATCAGTGGCTAATAATACACAAGACAGCAGGGACAGTCCTGAGGTCAGAGCTGGCTAGAGGCTAGGATTTAGGCACCCACCTTGCTTTTTGGTCCTCTTCTGTGGAGGGTGCAGGGAATCCTGTCTCTCCCTCCTCTTTCAGGAAAGGACCTAATAAATAAAGTTAAGCAGATTATAGCATGCATGCCAGACACTCAGAATGTTGTGTTCCTCTTTCCAGGAAACCTGTAGTTTTAGAGAGCCATTCTAAAGCCAGTGGGACTTTGATGATGTAATAGAATAAGATAGAATTGCCTCCTTGGGAGATCAGAAGTAAGAGCTGGAGTTCTGTCTGCCCATCAGCTTTCCCCCTGCACTATTTCTCTATGGATAACACAACCCTGGTTGGGCTAAAAGGTTAATAAGGATGACTAACGTTTATTGAGTGCTTACTGTGTGCCAGGGACTATTCAAAGGGGTTTATATGTATCAAGTCATTTAATTTTCAAAATGACCCCCTGTGAAGTAAGTACTTTGTAATCTCTATTTCACATACGAGGAAACTGTTAAATTTGCTCATAGTCACATGGATAATGAGGTCACCAATCCAGGCTGCCTCCCAAGACAACGGACAGCTTGGAAATTGAGGGCATTGCTGCCCTGGCTCTCCAGTGGTTTAATATTTTGGATTGGCATGCCAAGTGGACACTTTCTTTTTAATCATCCCTCACCCTGATCACCATGTTGCTTATTTAAGCCTCAGTTTCACAGTCTAGAAAAAAACATGCCCACCTCTTTCTCCCTCTAACATTTTGGAACATCAGCTAGAGTATGCTGGTAAAGCACTTAAGAGCATGTAAATGAAGGATATTATAGAGACACAAGGTGATGGTATTTTACAGCAGCCCATTAAGGCATATCATTGCAAACATAGACACTGAGTTGCATCCTTTACCAGACCTTTTCTTGAGTTTTAGCATAGAATTACACATGCTTTAAAAATTTACCCAAGATAATTGTCTTTATGAACATAGACCTCTGCACAAGCTCAACTGGATCTAGTAAATTCCCCTGGCCAAAATATTTTTCAAGTATTATAGCGTAATTTACTATATCATGTCCAGTCACAGCCTAATAATGCACAACTCCCAGGAGCCAAGTATATTTCATGAAGCTTACAATTACTTTTATAAAAGTTGCAGTAAAGTATAATGATTTTTAATGGCATCAATGATACCATTGTATATATCGGTTTCAGTTTTGAAGTAGACTTAAGTTCAAAGACCCAAGGGGACCATTCTCCTCTTGATGCACTTGTGTTACTCCCATTAATGCTAATGGGACAGACAAATGCTGCTCTGGAGGAGAATATATCTGCCCTTAGGAAGGTAACAGGTTTTAATTAGTAATGCTTTGAATCACACAAAAGCAGCTTGCCCTCTGTAAACAGCAAGTGCTCACAGAGATGAGAGGAGGGGTCACAGCCTGGGTTACTGCTAAGGAATCTTCAAGTTTGAGATTTGTAAATGGTGGAGACCCAAGACACCCATCAGCTAAGACTGAGAAGGAGAGTTCAATTTGGGAGCTTTGTTGAAACAAAATCACAGTACTCAGAACAAAAGCATTATTTATCAAATTTTGGAGTGCCGAGTATATCTCCGTAGTGACTTAATCTTTGAAAGAGAAGCTCAGGGAATCTGATACTCTGAAAGTGAGGTCCTGATAGAGCAGTAGAGTCTACCTTTATTTGATCCCAAGCTTTAAACATGAAAGGGGGAAGTCTAGAGAGGCTTATCCAGCTGGTGGCTCAGGAGTGGTTCTGTGATAGAGTCTGGGCAACAAAGTGCTTTCCTGGGAAGCGGTTCTTAGGCTGAAAGGATCAACACTGGATGGAGAAAAGAAACAGAAAGGAGCTAGTGTTCAGCACAATGGCTCCTCTGTCCAGGGTCTGGGGAGGTATCCTCACTGCGAGCTTCAGGGAGGGCAGGAGGCCAGTTCTGCCTCCTCCATGTGGCTCTCCAGCTTGTTTTCAGAAATCCTACCTGTGAAAATACAGTTTGTTTTTTTTTTATTGTTGGGGATTCATTGAGGGTACAATAAGCCAGGTTACACTGATTGCAATTGTTAGGTAAAGTCCCTCTTGCAATCATGTCTTGCCTCCATAAAGTGTGACACACACCAAGGCCCCACCCCCCCCTCCATCCAAAAATACAGTTTTTAGGTATAAGTATTTCATCCTAGATAATACATCATAAAATTCAGTGAGAGTAATTAAAATATAACACATTCAACACAGAATTTTAGGAAATAAATCTCTTAAGAGGTGAGATAAATTTGCATTTATCAACTAGTTTAGGATTTGTAAGTCTATGCCCAAATGATCCTAGATTTTATGCTAATATTTTAAGTATCACCCTGGTTTGCTCTCTGAACCAATGGGCTGGATTAGGATAACAATAATATGGACATATGTGTGTGCTTTTATGTTGCTGTTTTAACCTTTTTAGATACAGGGAGGTTAAAAAAAATCCAGTGTATATTGTGCTTGATTCTTTTTTTTTTTTATTAAGTCATTTGTTCCTAGATCATAAATACATTTATGCCATCATGGGATTCAATGTGTTGATTATTTGTACAAATTGGAGTGCTTACATTCTACTAATCAACATAGCTTTCACATCATTTACCCAATTACAGCATTAAGACATTTGTGCTCTACACCTGATAGATCCAACTTGTACTTGCAAGGTGCTCCATACGGGTGGCCCCCTACTAACCCTCCCTCTATCAACCCACCTCCCTCCCTTTCCTCCCCCCTCTCCTTCCCTCATTCTATTGTGCTTAATTCTAATGACTGGAACAAGACACTTAAAGCTGGGTAGACCAACTTAGTATGCAGAGGAAACCCTGATTAGAATAATATTCTACTTGTTATACATTTTTTTCCATATAACTATTTTGGGGAATAATTTATTTTAAAAAAGACATTGAAGAAATTCAGTTATGAAAAAGGACACTTTCCGCCATTTCACAAAGATTAGGAAAGTAATAAGTTTTAATTAGTAATACTTTGAATGCAGAAGGTGAGAAGCTTGTTTCTATTTGTTTTTGCTGTTCTGTCTCCTCCTGTGACTCTGAAAACATCCTACTTATCTAAGTATTGAGTTCACAGTAGAAGAAATGTCACAGGCACATTCTTAAGCTCGTGAATTCAGTGTCTCACGTACTTAGCCTGAAGATGTGAGTGTAATGTTCTTTTCTCTGAGGTGGCTCAAAAGATGCCCTCTGCTATCGAGATGATTTTATTTAGATCCAGTCTCCCCAGATCTTTGAATGTTGCAGATGGCTACCTCTGTTCTCTCCATGTTTTTCTCCTGACTTACTAGAGACCGTAAAGGCTATCAAAGTGTCTACTTACATCTCTTTACCAACCCTCACCCTTCCTTCCCCATTCAACAAAGCTCAGGGTTCTTGAGTTTGCACACTGGAAACAGCCTGTTAAAACATGTTCAAACTTGAAACAATCTCATTTCACAACACTTCAGGAGGGAATGAATGCAAACATCAGTCTTACTTCTGTCCAAACAGTAGCAAACCTCTTAATGCAAACTTCTTGGCTACATTTCAGTGTGTTTGTATATTTTATATTACCTTTGATCCACCACCTGCCTGTTTCCTATGTTGACATTTTTCGGCCTCAAATGTTCTTCAGAAGCTGTTTAACAAATTCTCAGGGCAACTTGAGGATATAATTATGAAAACACTCTGGATTATAAAATTATAGAATTTGGGGAACAAGCATGGAGATAGGCTTGATTTTAGATATTTAAATATAGTCAAAGCCTTTGATAACTTCTTCACCTAAACCAATGTTTTTCAACCACTTTTTATCTCATAGTACACTTGAACTTATAGTTAAACTTCCACAGCACACTTAAATTATGTCAAAAAAGTAAAAAAAAAAAATGCTACCTATGCTTTGAACTTCTTTCAAAAATAATTTAATTAATGATCTTTTAAAGTTTTCGAAGCATACCTGAGATCCTCTCATGGCACACCATTGTGCCGTGGCATACCGGTTGAAAATCCCTGACCAAAACCCTGGGCCCTTCAAGATTGTGACATCATTGACAACCGTATTAATGTATGAAATGGCAACAGTTCTCTTGGGATCAGGAATGCAAACCAGCTCCATAGAACTGGAAATAGAAATGCAGAGGACAATACTACTCTGAAATTAGAAATAAACAGGCTTGTAGTTTAAGTGACTTAGTTTATGGGATTCTGATACAACACCTTAGCCTGATGCTAACTAATATAATTCACAAGGAAATAGAGTAGGGAACATGATCACATGGACTGTGTGCCATTTTTGATGGAATGCAGGAGCTGGTTAAAGCTTAGGGATGAATGGGGCTGGAGAAGGGGCTCAGGATACCAAGCTCAGGACAGTAGACCAAGTTAGTGAGGATGTGTCCTCTAGCACACTGGTGCTGGAGGTTCTTATTGGCTTTGGGTTGGGAAAGGCTGGTTGTTGGGAGGAAAGCCTTCAAAACGTATGGCTGAGAAGTGAGAGACTGACACTGGTGTCAACTTGTACACTGTGTGGTGAATCGCACTACTTGTCATGGTTCCCATCTTCCCAACTAAATTGGGGCTTCCCTGAGTGTAGGTTCTTTGATGTCATTTATGGTGCCAAACATGTGTTTTACATTCTGTGTGGGCTTGGTGGATAATGGCTTGGTGAATCCCTTAAGTGGATGATAGACACATTAAAACAAAAGTTGAAGAATTATGAAAACCCAAATACAACTAATATCTTTCTCTTGCATAAAACTGAAAAGAAACAACTTGCAAGAGCCTATATTTCACTCTTAATTTTGTAAATGAGACACAGAGTTCAAAAGAGGTGTAGTGACTCACCCCAGGTCAGTCAGTTAGGGCACACCCAGCACTAATACCCAAACCTACTTTACAATAACCATTGTGCACACGTCACTGTTGAAGGGTTATAACATATAATAAAGCATATCTAGAAAGAACATCACTTTTAACCTTACAATAACGTTTAATCTTTTTTTTTTTTTTTGAGACAGACAGATGTGACTGTCTCCCTGGGTGGAGTGCTGCCATGGAGCCATCATAGCTCACAGCAACCTCAAACTCTTGGACTCAAGTGCTCCTCTTGCCTCAACCTCCTGAGTAGCTGGAACTACAGGTGCCCGCCACAATACCCAGCTAGTTTTTCTATTTTTGGTAGAGATGGGGTCTCACTCTTGCTCAGGCTGGTCTCCACTTATGACCTCAAGTCATCCACCAGCCTTGGCCTCCCAGAATGCTAGGATCACAGGTGTGAGCCACCATGCCTGGCTTCTGATTTTAATTATTTTGTAAAATCAGAAGGATTCTTTGGAAAATACATTTTTTTTTTTTATTTCTTTGACAGAGGAGATAACAAATGGGTTCCTGCTCTATCCTTAGCTGGATGTTTGGGAAGAGAATCTACAACTCCAAGAAGTACCTTTCAGGCAAAAGGAATTCCCTGTAAATCTCAGCATCACAACGCTGATGTCTAAGGGTGTGAAGTAGGTGAGTAAAATTTAGTGGGGGGAGGGGATTAGTTAATCTCATAATCAAAATATTGAAGGTGAAGTGTACTAATAGACAAGTCACATGACATAGGGCTGGAATGTATCACTTCAAATACCTTGGGAGTTCTAGATGCTATCAGGTCTGATCATACTGAAAAGCTCCACTCGTGGTGAAGCTGTAATTTAGAACTACGTATTTCACAATCTATCCTGCTGTCTATAGTGGGTTTCAGCATCTGGAAAGTATCCTAGTGCATTAAGAAAACAATGAAGTGTTCCTTGGATAAATTACTTTTGCAGGGCTCTTTGAAAATCCCCTTTGGGCCTTTATTTCTCAGAGACTTACTTTGCTTCTATCAATATTTAAATGGATCCCAAAGCTTGATAGTGAGGGATGCAGTTTACAATAGAAAAAATTAAACATGAGTGCTTCTTGGCAAAAAATGTAAGCGTAATGGTGGGGGTAGGCAGTGCTAAGGAAAAAACTCCTAATGGGCACTTGAGACTTCAACCTCACTCACTTGGTAAGGAAAAGCGCATGGTGTCAGTCAAGTTTCAGCAAAATTCGCTGTCCTTTCACTATGGTTTCTACAGGTAGAAGCATGTCTAAATGAAATCTTGTTCTATGACTGTTAAAGCATCTTCTAGTTTACTCTCTCATTTCATCAATAAACCTTGGTCTAGTTTTTATTGCTTTTGGCCACAGGCCACTGCAAGACTCACTGAGCATCAAGCAAGTTCAGTGTGATCTTCAGAACAAACTAATTTACAATTTTAAAAAAATGCAGTATTTTATGGTCATGTGCCACATAGTAACACTGTGGTTAGTAGCAAACCGCATAGACCATGGTGGTCCTGTAATATATTTTTACGGTACCTTTTGTATGATTAGACATGTTTAGATACACCAGTCCTTACCACTGTGTCACAGAGCTGTAGGCTATGCCTTCTAGGTTTGTGTAAGGGTGCTCTATGATGTTCACACGCATTTCTGAGAATTTATTCCCATTCCTCAGTAGTGTGTGACTGCATTTCAATAATTCAACTAACTAATGGGTTAAACAGAGTATGGGTTTAATTTTAACTAGTAGACTTATCCCTAAGATTGGGCAAGGGTCCTAGCAAACATGGGTTAATGGACACTTAGGAGCTCCCAGGGGCAGAGGGATCGTTTACGGCAGAGAAGGAGATTTGCTTTTCTTTCTCTTCCTGTGGACTGATCCCGTCCTAGCTTCCAGGGTATGTCAGCAAGCTCACAGCTCCTAATTCATTGTAAGCCCTAAGTTATTGCACACCAGCACACTTCCGAGAAGAGAGATGTCCTAGAAATCCGAGTTCCATCGTGGTATAGCAGTATTAATCAAACCTTGTTGTAGCAGCCCTGCTCCAGGATAATAAGAAGGATGCTACCAAGATTTTTGGCGTTTCTATAGTGACATTTCCTGGATCATTGGAACACTCTGCAGGACACCTTTCTTCACAAAGTTTTATCTTAAGCTGTCTGTGAGATGTAGATACCTGACACAAGGACCAAGGCTTGGCTTCCATCTGGGGTTTCTGGACACTTGCTTTTTTTTTCTTGTGGGTAAAATCAGAATAAAGATGTTAACTTCTCTGAAGGTTGCTACAACTGAGTGACTCAGGGTTCATGCTATATGGTACTGTAAGCCTGAGAGTAGTTCAGAGGTCCTGGACTCACCAGCAAAAACCAGTGAAGATTTTTGGGGTCCTAGTACCTAAGTCAAGGATCATATGGGAGATATCTCATTTGCCTATTCAGGGTGGGGGATCCCAGTTGTTGGATTCTGGGTAATTTGGAGAACAGTAGTTACTATGCCTCTAACTCCTTTTCCTTCTCTTTCCTTCTTAGCTAGAGGTGTAACAAACCTTCTCCAGACTTGGTGGCATAGAACAATTTTATTATGTTCATAGACTCTGGGGTTAGGAATTCAGAAAGAGCAAAGGGCTCTTCTCTGTTTCATAATGTGTGGGATGCCTCATACAGCTGTGTGTGTCTCAAATGGTCAAGGGTAGAATAATTAGAGCTGGGGGGGTCCTCTTCCAAGATGACTTGTTAACTTGCATGTCTGGTATCTGAATGGGATGATTAAAGGATGGGCTCAGCTGGGACGACTGATCTGAGCATCTGTGTGCAGCATGGTGGGCTCACCAAACATGTTGACTCGGCACTCCACGTTGTGAATGTTCTAGCTAACATAGAACCAGCATGGCTTTCCATAATGCAGCCTCTGAAATAACTGGAATCACTTCTGGCACACTGTATGTGTCAAAACAGCACAAGCCTGCCATGACTCAAGGAGAGAGGATACTGATCCCACCTCTGCAGGAATCTCTAAGAATTTGTAGCCCATGTTTTAAAATCTCCACATGAGTTTTCAAGTTGCCTGGGGAAAGTGCCCAAGCACCTGTGTTGGTGGTATGGATTAGAGCAGCTCATTTATGAACTTATCTATTTCCCCTCCATTACTACCCTGAAATAGGGGACTGCTCCCTTGTACTAGTCAGTACTAATACTGAGTTGTTGAAACAGAGAAATACTGGACTATAGTAACTCATATATCTAGAAGGCAGTAACTCAGATAAGGTAGAAGCCATCTTCTCTCCTAAAACAGTCTGGAGGTGGGTAGTGAGAGCCAGAGTAAGTTAGGCAGCTCTACTCCATAAGGTCATTCAGAGATTCAGGTGCTATCATTCCCCAGGGTGCCATTCTCCTCCATATTGCCAAAGGTGGCGTAACATTACCTGGTTTGCAGTCTAGCACATCAAAAAACACAAAAGGAGATAGAAGGTAAACAACTTCATTTTGAGGAAGTTATGTAGAAGTTGCACACGTCATTTCTGTTCACAATAGCTTTGAAACATATTGATAGATATTCTTAGCTATAAGAGAGGCTAACAAAGTCTCCAGCTGTGTCCATGAACCCTAACAAAACTTGTATTTACATGGAGTCCTATTACTAAAGAGAAGAAAAAGAAAAAGGATACTGGAGGACAATTAGTTTCTGCTATCGGCTTTTGAAATATTCCTGGAATATTTTCCAAAGTTGGGGTTCAGAACACGATACCCTAATGTGTGGTGCTTTGGCACACTGTGTACTTTAAACTGAAGGACATTGGAAAACCTCAGAAGCAAGATCTCTCTGACCTTCTCCTGCCTGCCTCTTTCCCACCCCTCTTTCCTCCTCTAAAGTAAATCATAGAAACCAGAATTCCTCTTTCTCAAAATGTGTCATAGGAATTAAAACACCTCTCCCATAGAGAAGCCCTAAAACCTAGAAATGTCATCTTCTTCCTTGAAAACTCTCATTCCAGTGGGGAGAGAAAGAATGCTACACAGAGAGGACAAGAAGAATCTGGACAGGCCTTGCTGGGTTTATCTTTCAACCTGTTACCATTAGATCACACCTTTTTCTTCACTCACATTTCTACATTCTCTCCATTCTTGATTGAGCCTAAGCATACAAATAGATGGTTTCCCTAGGTCTTTGGGTCTTCATTTCTAAAGGCTCTGGTGTCACATAAAACTTCGTTGAATGAATTTGTTAGGGTCTTCTCTTTTTAGCTGTCTTTTACACATAAAACTTTGTTGAATAAATTTATTAGATTTTTCTCTTGTTAGCTATCTTTTGCTATAGGAGTATCAGCTGTGACTCTTAGGATGGACGAGGAAAGGTATC
Source organism: Nycticebus coucang (assembly GCF_027406575.1). Taxonomy (NCBI): domain Eukaryota; kingdom Metazoa; phylum Chordata; class Mammalia; order Primates; family Lorisidae; genus Nycticebus; species Nycticebus coucang. Next base: position 72,198,684 of record NC_069786.1, on the reverse strand, counting down.
ACATTTTTCTGCCCCTACACCAGACACAGTCAAGGATATAGGTTGGCAATTTTTTTTTTTTTTTTTTTGGTAAATGGGTAAAAAGTAAATATTTTAGGCTTTGGAGCCCCATAATCTCTGTCTATATTAGTTTTCTGTTGCTGCTATAACAAATTACCACAAATTTAGTGACTCAAACAGAAATTTATAGTTCTTTAGATTGGAGGTCCAACATGGGTCCTACTGGGCTAAAATCAAGGCCAAACTCATTTCTGGAGGCTGTAGGGAGGTTATTGCCAGAATTCAATTCCTTGAACACAGCCTTCTACATCTCAGACCCAGTATCAGGGCATGAAATCTTTATTCTGCCATCTCTCTCATTGACCACATCTGGGAAAGAGTCTTTGATTTTAAGGACTCGTGTGATTAGTTTGGGACATGTAAAGTAACATATTTACAAGTTCTGGGTATTAAGGAATAGATTTTTGGGGGATGCAGGGGCAGTCATTGTTCTGTTTACCACACTGTCTCAATTCTCAACTCAGCCATTATAGCTAAAACATAGCCAAGGACAACATGTGAATGAGTGGGTGTGGCTGTGTTCTAATAAAGCTTTATTTACAAAAATAAGTGGTTTGGATTTGGCCCAGGGGCCATGATTTGCCAGCTCCCTTTTAACAGCATGGAAACCACTTGTTGATGTAGGGCTTTCAGGCAGAGAGAAATCTGCCCTGACTCCACCACCCTGGGTGTTGGCATGGTCTCCTCTACGTTATCACTGCAGGAACCACTTGTTTCAGTTAAAACCCCCTTTACTACCTTCATATTAGAATTGAGTACATTAGATTCTTTTTTAAAATTAATTAATTAATTAATATTTTTATTAAATCATAAACATAGATCATGTATACATTAATGCATTTATGGGGTACAATGTGCTGATTTCATATAGAATTAGGAACACTTACATCACACTGGTTAATATATACCTCATCTCATTTACTTAATTATTGTGTTAAGATGTTTATACTCTATACTAATAGATCCAACATGTACCCTTGCATTATGCACCATATGTGTGATCCCACCATTCACCCTCCCTTGATCTGACCTCCCCCCTACCCTCCCATTCCCCCTCCTCCCTCCTTCATCTTGGGCCATAGTTGTGATCTATTCTTAATATGAAAGTATGAGTGATTGTAAATTGGTTGCAAAATAGTACTGAGTACATTGGATATTTTTTCTTCCATTCTTGAGATATTTTGCTAAGTAGGATATGTTCCAGCTCCATCCATGTAAACGTAGAAGAGGTAAAGTCTCCATTTTTTTCTAAGGCTGCATAATATTCCATGGTATACATATACCACAATTTATTAATCCATTCATGGGTTGATGGACACTTGGGCTTCTTCCATGACTTGGCTATTATGAATTGAGCTGCAATGAATAATCTGGTGTAAATATCTTTGTTATAAAGTGACTTTTGGTACAGACACATGAAAAAATGCTCATCATCTTTAACCGTCAGAGAAATGCAAATCAAAACCATTTTGAGATGTCATCTAACTCCAGGAAGAGTGGCTCACATAACAAAATCCCAAAACTACAGATGTTGACGTGGATGTGGAGAAAAGGGAACACTTCTGCACTGCCGGTGGGAGTGCAAGCTAATACTTCCTTTTTGGAAAGAAGTATGGAGAATACTCAGGGATCTAAAAGTAGACCTGCCATTTGACCCTACAATTTCTCTACTAGGTGTATATCCAAAAGTACTTTAGATTCTTACCTGTCCATTCTTGTGATGCTTTACTGAGAAGAATGTGTTCCAACTCAATTCTATCATGAAGGCAATAGATAACCTAATACAAGGTGGGGGGCAGGGAACTAGGGAGTGGGAGAGGGGAGGGGAGGATGAGGCATTATGATGTATGGCACTCCTCTGGTGGGGGGCGGGACACGATTATAAGAGGGACTTGACCTAACAAATGCAATCAGTGTAACCTAATTGTTTGTACCCTCAATGATTCCCAAATAATAAAAAAAGTTAAAATGTATTTTTTAAAAAGCCCTTTATGCTATATTATAATTATTTCCTTCAGTATTTTTCTCCCCCCCCTCCCAGATTGTGATCACATTGAATACAGGAACCTTGTCTGATTTACCTTTGTACCTTCTCTAGTTTTAAGAACATCCCATGTTTAGTTGGTGCTCCAGTAAATGTTCATTAAGTCAAGGAAACATTATGTAATAGTGAAATTGAGGTAGGCATGAGTTGAAACACATGTGTTTTGAAGAGAGTATGTTTTCTCTAGACAGACCTTTATTTTTGATAAGGTTTGACTGTTTGGATTTTCGTTAGCATGCTAAGCCTGACACCTGTGAGCTTCCGTAAGCGTTAGTAAAGATGTATTTTTGAGAAAGTTTAAACTCAATTTTTTGATGCCCTACTGAAAACGAAAGGGCAAAGCTAGAATTATGTTAGCTGGAGAAGCCAGTGGTATGCATTTGACAGACATTTAATTTCTGCCGGTTTGTGCCAAAATAACATTGTGATCATAAGGAAATTTGCAAATGGAAATAATATTTTCCTGAATGTTTTCCCAGACGTTTGACTTCAGTGTGGGTTGAAAAGTGCATAGAAAGGTTTTTGACCTGCCAAGCCATGAGTTCAGCTGTTGTAGGATAAACACAGAACTCTGATGACATTAACAACATCTGAGGCTGAAGTGGGCCAGGAACCCATCTTTAACTTATTTATGTGAAATGTTCTCACCCTTACAGCCCATAGTCAAAATAATAACTTTATAGGTGCATAGGTATTTTGGGTCTTTAACTGAAAGGCATTTTATGTATAAAGTACTATAAGAACAACTCCTTTCATCCCAGATGTTCATGAAATTAAGATACACAGAGGACATTTTATCCAACAACCAAGGACCAGTCTTGCGTTGGGACCCAGTATGGATGCTTATTAAGTTATATAACTATGTAAGACAAGACCATAAGGCAATGCCAACAGATTGAAATTGGCCCAAGTCTCTTAGCTAGATGGAAGAAAAAAATAATGTTTCAATCCTTTGTAAGTATGTCATGCATTTAAAGAGCACACTTACACTTACATTTCCACTTAAAGGTGGTAGGTCTAGAATTCCCTAAGCTCACTCCCAGTCTAAGAGAACCTTTTGAATATGCCACCTCCATGCTTTCTGCTTTCCTGGCTTCCATCAAACAAATATATTCCTCCTAAATTATTGTCAGCTGCATAGTCAGCATGTCCTTTGAATCATGGCACTTGCTAATAAAAAAACTAAGATATCAGACAAAGGACAAGTTTTCTGGGAATGCCCTTATGCTGACATCAGATCACCAAAATTACTCTTTGGTGCACAGCCCTGCAACCAACAATAGGGTCCTGCCCATGTCATAAAGGCTTTTATGCTAAAATTGTTAGTCTCACATGAGTCTACATGTACTGTTTCTTCTGCTCTCTCTGCTTTTCTCCCTAATGTGTTAGTATGACTTGGACAGCCAAAGCTCTCCAAAAAAAAAAAAAAAAAAAATCCAAAGCCCCATCCATTATGATTTACCCTTTCTAACATTTCCTTAACTACCAGTGGCCCCTTCACTCCTCTGGGAATTTGGTATAAGCTCGGGCACAGTCCAGCCATGTGATTTGCCAGATGTGCTGCTCAGGCCATGTCATCCTCTCTCCCTTGTTATCCCACTACCCAAACATTCTCAGAAGTATCACTAGTTAGACATGGACCTTATAGGAGGCAATTCTTTGAAGCCCTATGCTAGATAACCTCAGGCCATGTTGATTGAAAAGCACCTGGCTCTTCAAAAATACCTTCCAGCCAGTTCCTTACCAATTTAGTTTCAAGTTTCACTTTTTGTGACAGGCTTTACATGTTTTATCCATGTGACCTTAGGAAATATTTATAAAATAAATGCAAGTAAAAGATGAGGCCAATTAGGTTTTTGCTTTTGTAAGACCATTTATTGTTGTGGGCTGAATTGTGTCCCCCCCCCCCCCAAATTCTTGTGTTAAAGTCTTACCTCCTAATAACTCAAAATGTGATTATTTTGGGAGATAAGGCTTCCCTACCTCCCTCCCTTCCTTCCTTCCCTCCTTCCCTCCTTGACAGAACCTCACTCTTTCTCACAGGGTAGAGTGCTGTGCATCATAGCTCACAGCAACATTGAACTCCTGGGCTTGAGAAATCCTTTTTGCCTCAGCTTCCTGTGTAGGTGGGACTGCAGGGATGCACCACTGTGTCTATTTTTAGTAAAAACGAGGGTCTCACTTTTGCTCAGGCTGGTCTTGACCTCCTGAGCTCAAATAATCCACCTTCCTTGGCCTTCCACACTGCATGAGCCACCTCGCCTAGCCTGAAGAAAGGGTCTTAAAAGAGGTAATTAAAGTAAAATGAGTTGATTAGGGTGGGACTAATCCAAAATGATGGTGTCTTTAACAGAAGCGTTCAGGAGTAGGACACAGACAACACAGAAGGACTGCCATGTGGGGACACAGCAAGAAGGTGACTGTCTGAAAGCCAAAGAGAGAGGACTCAGAAGACACCACCCCAGCCGGGACGTGAGCAAACACCTTTCTGTTGTTTAAAACACCCAGACTTTGTTTTTTGTTATGGTAGCCCTAGTAAACTAATATATTTACTATTGCTTTTGTTTTTCTTTCCTAATCAACATTGATTATGCTTTTTACATTCACAGGTTCTATTGTAAGAGACCTGGGCAGCATGTTTTGATCTGTGGGCCTCAGGGAAGTGAAATTGATCTAATGTAGTTTCAGCAAGGCTTGATTTTGAAGAGTGACCAAGCAACTTCTATCATTACCAGTGGCCTTACAATAACAATGACCTTGAGCCAGCTAAAGATGATTTAGTTTGAGTAATGAATTATATTGAGGGGGGGTTGCAAAGTGCTATCTTGGGGCCACAAGTCCAAATCAAGAAATTCAAGATCTACATTTGCAACAGATATGTCTGGCCACAGAATGTTCTAAAATAAATTCTGCCAAATTACCTGCTGCTGTTAGAAATTTGGAGCATCCTGAATACTTGGGATATTTGCTATTCCATTCTTGAGATACTTTACTAAGGCAAAAGAAAAACACAATTAAATTCAAGAAGGGGGAGAGACGAAGGGGGAGAAGGGGGCTCGATAAGCTCCCACCTACTGGGTACAATGTAGGGGCAGAGGGCACAGCTCCTGGGTGAAGGACTCAACTGCCACTCCTACTTTACCTTATAAATGCAAACAATGTAGCCTAATCATATGTACCCTTGTGATAATCTAAAAGAAAAAAGAAAAAAATTTTGACATGTCTGCCTTGGTTATCTGTGGTCAAAACTGAGTAATTGCTGTCCCTTTGGGGGCTGGATGCCCCTCTCCACTGTGCCACGGCCCCCACCCCTCCCCTCCCTATTGTAATTTTTGCCTGTTTGCTTCACTTATTACCCAAACATCTGGCCCAGATAAGGAAAATAAACAGATTAGTGGTTCCTAGATTAGGAGTTCTGAAAGATACTCATTGACTAAAGATTCACAGGTACAAAGTATTTAGGAAACTGAGCAGCCTATGTATGTACTTCCTTGGAGAATTTCAATGTGCACGTAACATATTAAAAAGCCTGGGAACGTCTGTGATAGAGAAATTGATTTAACTTGCTCCCTCGTAGATCCTATTCCTATTTGACTAGGAAATGCCATTCCTTTAAGTAACATATATTTGACATCCTGTGGGATTCATATCCCATGGGGCACACATTGAGAAATGCCAAAATGCATTGATTCTCATAGTCTGGTCCCACCTGCAGCCAGAAAAATAAATTAGTGAATTAGGATTCTGTAAATTACCAAATAATTTGCCCAAGTATAAAGAACACTTGAAAAGTAAATGTAAGAAAAGTTAAGTGTAAAGTTATTGTATTCTCTATCATTTGATTAGAGATCAATATTATTTTTGCCATGTTCTTTGACACACCAAAGAGATCTACACACACGTGACTGCAAGCCACCAAGTGCACGCCCAACGTTATCTGCTATGGGAAACAGTCTTTATAAAAGTGAAGCATTTTACTCACTGTGGAAGAGAAATAGATTTTAGCTTTGAGAGAACAGTATTCCAATTACTTTTGCTGTGCTCCAGTGTCTTTGTTATTGTACCACAATAACCACACATCCCTCTCTTCACATTTTAGGTTAAAGATCTGATTGGACTGTAAACATTTTGTTAAACAAAGTTACACCCATTATACGTGCAGCCATTTAAAACAGGGAATATGTGCAAATGAACCCAGAGATCTTTTTGTCTTAGCTATTTTATTAGAGTAATAATGTGCGGATCCTGATTTGCATGTTCAAATGATTGCAAACAGTTTTTGACACATAAATTCACAGCTATTCTATGTGCTTCCACTGAGTTAGGCAAAAGTGAATTGCTCTATTTGAGCTATCCTCCTTTGATTTCTTCAAGAAAATCAATATAATAAAGTAATTCTTTCCTGCTATCCTCTTCTTTGCTAAGCTCTTCTGAGAACAGTCAGAAGGTGTTTTTCCTTCAATTATTTCAGGCTTGTTTGCATTAAATCCTTTCCAACAGGCGCCAGTAAATGTGTTCCCTTAATAAGGATGTCTCCCTTTGAAATAAGCTAAATAAAATTTTACATTTAAGGTGAGTAAGAACCAGTTATGGAGAAAATTGCTCAATATCTATTCTATTCTAATTTCTTTTTCCATGCAGAGCATGCTGCAGCTCTATATTGAGGAACAATTGTGATGATGTGGCATACATAATTCATGCCTCTGGCCTGCACCACGCTCTGATTTTTTCCATTGGAATTCAACATATTTAGATCAGGTCAAAGATTATTCTTTATTTCTATCCATAAAACATTATTAAGGAATACGACATAAAATATATGGGTATTTTATTCTTCAGAAGAATGTTGGATTAGGGTAATCTCACAAGAAGGGAGTTTTCCTGTGGATACTTTAGACTTTGTTTATTTTGTGGGTTTTTGTTTGTTTTATTTATTGGTAGGATCCCAATTATTTAAGTGGGCAGCATCCTTATCTGTAAAGATGCCTAGAAGAAAAGCTAATTTATTTATCAGGGAAAAAGGCAAAATTATGCCACTTAGTCCCCAAAGAGTTCATCATTCGGACATTTCTTATATTGTACTCTCCACCAAAATTGTGTTTTAATTCTAAAAAATATACACCAAGTCTTTAGACACAAGTCCATTTCCTGTTTTCCCTTCTAATTTCTAGGCTCTTATTCTTATTTGGGTCGTTCTTTGTACCTTGGCCTTCCCCATCTGGATAGGCCCAGGCATTTCAAACTTAATAAATCCATCATCTTTCTCCTCAAACCGATTTCCTCCATGTCATGAGTTGTACAAGCCAGAAACAAACTCAAGCGCTATCTTGGATTCCTCCCTCTACTCTGCCTGGCACATCCAGACAACCCCTAAGTCCTGTCAGCTCTACTTTGTCAATAGTCTTCAACTTTGTCCCCTTCTGCTTATTTATCACCCCTGGCCTCTTCCTGGCTCAAGACATCATCATTCTTTTTTGGATTACTGAAACTCGTCACCCCACACTGACACACGCTTCTACACACGGCCAGCATTGCTCCTGCCCACAAACACACACTCCCAATGTAAGCTGGAGCCGTCAACGTGGGCAGAGGCACCGCAGCAAACTCCCTCTCTGGCGTGCTCCCTGCCCAGCCTTCCCCATATGTCACCTTCACTGAGTGCCTGGTATGTGAAAGGCCCACTCGCCTAGGGGCTAGGAAGGGTGTGGGAAATTGTGATCTTGGCCCAAAGGTGATCTAAATAATCTTGTAGACTTTTGTGGCAGTTATACTGGAGTGTGGGTTCACGGAAAGTCACTGAGCACTCTCAGCCACGGTGGCACATCTTTGGCATTCACATTCTTGTTGGGAAAAAAATCAGAAGGAGTTCATGGCTCCACTACATAAAATGTTCCTAATTTGCCACCTACCACACAATAATATTCTCAAGCTTACATTATAATCTTTGCGATTAGGATTTTAGCAGTGAGGCTCTCTTTTGATTTCAAGGAATGTCCAAAGGTCAGCCATAATACTAAAGTTGTCTCATCTCTGCTCCAACTCCTGGTGGTTGTAACTTCCCACCTCGTTCTTTTTCCTCCTCAAGGTCACTCAGGGTCTCTAAATATAGCCCCATCAGGAGAGGAGGATCCTGGGGTCACTTTGTGCAGTTCACTCCTCCTTGAGATACTTTCCCAGTAACAACGATTTTCCTAAGGTTCCTGGACACATAACACGAGCCACCAGGTTGTACATGTTTCTTCCAGATGGTTTCAAAGTTGTCCCATCCACAGAGTTGTCAGCTTCCCCATCTCCTCCTCTGTATCCGCCCCCCAACCCCTCTCCCTGTCCCTTCTGTGCTCTGGATTGCAGGGCTGGAACAGCAGTATCCCATTAAACAGGAGTAGATAACTCAGATCCGATCTCCGTGGTGAATCAGCTCTCAGCACCTGGTGCAGTTCCTTTAATGAAACCTTTTTCTCTCCATGATATGAATCCATTAGACACTGAGAAGCTTGAGTATGTAAAATATTTTGTTGATCTGGCCCTTCTCAAAGGTACTGTCTGTCATCATAGACGTCTGCAGTAAATATAGCAACAGCATCGCTGGATGTGTGAAGCGATTAGATTTATGAGGCACATAAACTGCAAAGCTTCTAATAACCATAATTCCTAGCTTCAATCATAATACCAGTATTAGTGTCATGCTTTCCAGAGGATTTTATGTTTCTAAAAATATCTTAATTGTGGTTACCATGTTTACCCTCTAATTCTTTTAATTTAAAAGTGAAAAGCCTGCCAGAGACATCGCTAGAGAAAACAGCCCAAGCTTCTGTAATGTTTACGGGGGCAGCAGGGCAAGATAGATCGCCTGTTGTGCATGTTTTGCAATTAAATTAGATAAATTTCCCTGGAAAAAAGAGAGTCAATGTTAATAAGGGACAACTGATGACAAAATCAAATGTAGGGATGAGAAATAAAGGGTAGGATGTTTGCCCCCACCCCCATTTTGGCCCCAGGGAGATTCTGTCTGAATGCCACTAACATGATCACCTTCTAATTACTGGGCATTGTTTGTAAACCTTTGAATAGATGCCAACCTCCAGTCTCTTCTCCTCTGACCCAGGCCTCAAATGTTAGTTCAGGTGCTTGATGTAAGATTCTGGGCCTGTGAAGTCTGTCTTTGACTTTCAAGAATAAAAAGAAGTCAATTCCTGTTAAGTTTGCTTACATAAAAACATACATTGCTTTTGTAACAATTTCTTTTTCTTTCTTTCTTTCTTTCTTTCTTTCTTTCTTTCTTTCTTTCTTTCTTTCTTTCTTTCTTTCTTTCTTTCTTTCTTTCTTTCTTTCTTTCTTTCTTTCTTTCTTTCTTTCTTTCTTTTCTTTCTTTTTTAGAGACAGAGTCTCATTTTGTAGAGTAGAGTGCCATGGTGTTACAGCTCACAGCAACCTCCAGCTCCTGGGCTTAGGCAATTCTCTTGCCTCAGCCTCCTGAGTAGCTGGGTCTACAGGCACCCACCACAACGCCCAGCTATTTTTTGTTGCAGTTTGGCTGGGGCCAGGTTCGAACCTACCACCGTCGGTATATAGGACCAGAGCCCTATTCACTGAGCCATAGGCACCATCCCCAGTAGTTTCTGAACTTAACCAGAAAAGAATGTATTGGCATTATCCTTGGCCATTTGGTCTTGCAAATCTTGGCCATTTGGTCTTGCTGTTTTTAGTGCTGCTCTTTCCGGGTCACTATAAGGACTGGTGGGTGCAATGACTATGTTTGCATCTTTTTACAATTGGGGAGATGTGAAGGACACGTCAAATTTAGCCATTGACAGATGATTTCACATGTACGTCACAGATTTTAAGACCCTGACAATGAACTGACAGACTCTGGCCAGAGACGCCGAGCCAGTGTACTGGGCTCATAAAGATACTTGGTGAACTTTCTTTCTCAATAGACACAGAATATCAGATTGTCATATAACATTCAGTTAATAGAGACATAAAGTGAATGCATCATCTCCTCATCTAAAATGACTACTGTTAACCGCTCGGTATTTATCACTGTAGGCTCTGTCCTATTCATATCCAAATATATTATTATTTTATGGAAATGGAATAGTCCTATACATGCTGCTTTTACAGCTAGCATTTTTATTTAATAATATATCATGGATACAGTTCTAGAGAAATAAATACACATTTGTCTCAATCTTTTAAACTCTTCTTTGATGTTCCATAGTATGTGATGTGCCATAATTTAAAATATATTTAACTGTTCTCTTCCTGATGGGCATTTAAAAAGTCCTCATTATTTTTGTTCTTACGGATGTTTGTGGGAACATTTTATTCCATGTATCTTCAGATGCTAATGGGAGTATTTTTGCAGGATAAATTCCTAAAAGTGGAATTAAAATTTTTATAGTAACCATCAAACCATTACATTGATAAGTGTTAGAAAAACGGTTTAAAATTATTCTCTTCTTCCTAGTTTTACCCATAGTATGTGGATGTGCTTTTTACTCACATAGCAACTTGGGTACCAGCCATCATTTGCGTTTAAGCTATTCCTTTCCTCTTTGGTATGGCTCAGATAAAATTATCTCACTGTTTTGTTATTTCTGGATTCATAATAATATTAAGCATCTTTTCATATAAATATATATGCTCTTTCTTTTTGTTATTCTGCACTCATATGCTTTTCCCATTTTCCCCCTCAAAACCAGCACCATTGTATTGTTTTCCTATTTTCAATTGCTTTCATCTTTCTATACTAAACAACTGACAATTTTTTTTTTTTTTTGTAGAGACAGTGTCTCACTTTATGGCCCTCGGTAGAGTGCCGTGGCCTCACACAGCTCACAGCAACCTCCAACTCATGGGCTTAAGCGATTCTCTTGCCTCAGCCTCCCAAGTAGCTGGGACTACAGGCGCCCGCCACAACGCCCCGCTATTTTTTGGTTTTTTTGCATTTTGGCCGGGGCCGGGTTTGAACCCGCCACCCTCGGTATATGAGGCTGGCGCCTTACCGACTGAGCCACATGTGCCGCCTCCATTTACAATTTTTAAATATAAGGTTTTGGCTAGAAGCTGAAAATAGTTTTCTATATATTTTATGTTTTGACCATATAATAAGGCATTCTCTATTATACATACATTTTATATATTTTGGTAAAATCTACCAATATTGTACTTTATAATTTCTTACCTTTATATTCTGGTAAGAAAAATGTTTTCCACCCTAAGATGATAAGTATATTCTTCTATCTTTCTTTCTAGTATAGATCTGATTTTTAAAAATGATGAAATCTTTAATAAATTATCATTTTATTTTGGGGTCTGAGATAAGAATTGAACTTGTTCTTCTCTAAATGGTTATGAACGGCCTTCCCATCATTTAAGGAGTCAGCCCTCCTTGCCTTACTCACTTTAGGTGCTATACTTAAAATTCAGTAACAACCTCTCTATTCACGAATCTGTTTCTGCACTCTGCTTCATTAATCTGTCCACAGCAACACCGTGTTGTTTTGGTTACAATTGCTTTAAAATATATTTTAATCTAGTAACAGAAACTCCCCTCTCATTGTATTTCTCTTACAAAAAATTCTCAGGTATCCTAAGCATTTACTCTTCCAGATTAACTGTATTATCAATTTGCAATGATCGATGAAAACTGGAATCTTTTGAAATATGTTAACATATACTTTTTTTTGGAGAATTGTTATTTTCTTTTAAGGGCATTTCTCTATTTTCACGTATTGAGTATGTAAAGACTACAGACTACTCTCCTTAAATATCTGCATGAAAACAGTAGACAGAAATAATAGGCTAAGAATGTAGGTTTTGAGAAAGATAGCGTTATGATTGGCTAGAAAATGACAGGAGAGTCGACGCAATAGTGACGCGGGAAAGTAGAAAGGATATAGTGTTTGGAAATAAGTGCACACTGAGTGCAGGATGCAAGAATGAGCATAGAATGAAGGTGAGTATAGAGGGAGGGAAGTGAGAAATAAGAAGAGGGAGGATTACTTGAAGGGCAGGATAAAAGCACTGACCCAGGGCTGGCTGGACAGGGAAGGGCTGGAGGGTTTTCCATAGTCTCTTTCTTGTTGTTTGGGGCTGCAGAGAGCTTGTTGTTGAGCTCTCACCAAGTAGCTCTGGATATAAAGCCAGGGGTGGAGGGTGGGAATGTGGGATCTTATGGGTCTGAGTGCTTGGCCATAAAGAATGTTGAGCTCAGTCAGCACAGGAAGAAGCAAGGTTAATGGCACAGGATGAGGAAAGAGTGGTATGGGCAGGCAAGAAGGCCCAGCTCAGAACCCACGGAATTTAAATGGGGCTCTGCACGGGGGACATGACTGGGGTAGACCCACCATGTCCTGAGCATAAGGACAGTAGCATAGGAATATTTCTGGCCATGGGGACCTTGTCAAGTCCCCTTCCCCACACTTTACTCCTTCTACCCACCCCATTTTCTGGGGCCTGCTACACGGAGTACACACAGTTGGCCCTCTATATCTGTGGGTTTCACATGTGTGGATTCAACCCACCATGGATCAAAATATTTGGAAAATAAAAAACAACACAACAATAAGAATAATACAATGTAACAACTATTTACATAGCACTTACATTGCATTTGGTATTGTAAGTAATCTGGAGATGATTTAAATACAGGAGGATGTGCATAGGTTGTGTGCAAAAATTATGGGATTTTATGTAAAGGACTAGAGCATCTGCAGATTTTTGTGTCCCAGGGGTTCTGAACAAATCACTCACAGATACCGAGGGATGACAGTTTGTGTTTGATGTAACTTTCCCTGTCCTAGCTATACCCAATTTGTTCAGTGATAGACACTTGACCAAAGCTGAGTCACTTACTCACATCTTGGGGAGAGTTGGAGTTTGGACAGATGGAAACAGATGATCTATCTTTAAGCAAACGCATTCTATACGTAAAGCTTTGAAGGACTTGGTGACTGTTCTACCATAACCATTGAGAGGCAGAGGAAAATAATCTAACTTAAAAGAGTCTCAAACATAGGCACAGAAAAATCAGAGACAGATTCTTTCTTGTAGATTATTTGACCCAGATACATTCTGGACTTTGAGCTCAGTGAGATACTCCCGTATTCCCCACCTCACATAAAAAAGCTGGGTCAAACTGGGTTTTTGCTACACAGAGTCAGAGAAGTTTTAATGCAGCAATGAAGGAAGGTAAGGTGGGGAAGTCAAAAATTTTCTTCTTAATAAAAATCCAAGATTTATATTAAAGGACTGAAACATCATTGGTGGAATTTCAGAAAGCAAAGATTCAACAGGTTAGATCTAGAAATAGAAGTCAAGGTTCTGCACTCAGCCAGTCCAAACTTGCCAGCTAAGGCTGGTGGAAAGAGCACTGGATAGAGAAGGAGAAAACCCAGGCCCAAGGTCATAGCTGCCTGTGGCCTTGAATCAGAGTTGCTCAACTTCTTCAAAGCTGTCTTCAGAGAGGTTGAAACAGGGCAGTTGTGCCTGCTTTACTTGTCTTGACGCACTGGAATTTTTTAGGTGTGTGGCAGGGACCAGGTGGACCCAGGTGAATGTAAAATACTATTTCCATGGAAATTGTTGTTACAGCTGCCTTATAGAGCCCAAATTATGGCACTGTGCTCTCTGGGGTACAGTGCTTATAAGCTCGGTAGCTGATTGATGTGTTGTCACATACTGAAGTAGGAGGCTGTGATAAGAGATGCAAGATAAGGCTGGGGCCCTCGCAGGGCCTCTGGGTTGCACAGCTCCAAGGGGAGCCTTCTTACTCTGGTCTGTAGGACACAACATAGACGTCAGTGTGAATGAGGCCCTCTCGAGTTGTACAGTGTGGCAGCCTTGGTCCCAGAGTCACATCTAAAGAGAATGTTCCCTCTCATGCCCTAGTGCTGGCAGTGAAAGGGAACACTGGTTAAACATAAAAACAACCTTCAACTTGAGGAATTCCCCTGGCAGCTTTGTCACAGCTGCGTTGTCCAAACCTTTGGGAAAAGGCTGAAAACATTAGGAAAAGCATGGATCTGGCTGGTACCTGAAAGCACACACCCCATAAACTGTGTCAGCACCCCATAAACATGCCACTCTTAATGGCAAGTGCATGTCCCCATTCACCACCATCATTTATTCTACTATGAAATTTCTCGGAACTTTATTTCCAGAATTCCTTTTATCTTAACCATTAAAGCAGCCTTGGAGAGATATTGAGGTCAGCTGTCGTGAACCTGAGTCATATCTCCCCCTGACCTCACCTGAGCAGTCATCTGAATAGTGGCAAAGACTGTTGAGTAATGAGAACAGCCTTGTGACAGGCTTCCTGGACGGCTGGCATGCCCTGGAAGCTGGACCCATCCATCGTTCCATCGCAGGTTATGAAAGTTCACCCTAGAATAAGGATACTTTGAAACATCTGCTTTGGTGAGATAATGAACACATAGGTGCCTGGAAGTTAGAAGTGCCTTAGAAAGACACACACAAAGGTAGAAAGAGGGTTGCACAGCCAAAGATACACACAAAACGTGATGTGACGCTGTGGGAATTGTGTCAGGAGGACTCAAGTTGGGAGGGGATCTGGGGGTTGCAAAACAACACAGAACAAAGAAAAACTCAATCAAGTAACACCTCGTGGGGGGTGGGGGGAAAAGTAATGAAAAGAGGTTGTGGATTTTTTTTTTTTAATGGGGAGCAAAAAGAATAAAAGAACAGGTCCCTAGCTGGGTGGGAAGACCTGCCCCTGAGAAAACAGAGGCTTTTCCTGTGAGGCATCCAAGTTTCTATCAAGGAGAATGGTCTTCACTCCAGAAAGCCGGGACACACACAGCTGAGGTTGCTGATGCTGCCGGAGCCAAGTCAGGCAGCTCTCAGATAAACCACACAGGCTGGGGTTTCAGGCCACACTGAGCACTGAGCACTGAGCACTGAGCACTGGGAGGGAATAACTTGCAAGTGTGAGGTAGAAATAATGAAGCCAGTCCACCACTTTTGAGAAATTGTGGAGAATGACAGGTGTCAAAGATTGCAGGGACATTCTGTCTTGATTTCAAAAAAGAAAATTCCTACAACTCTAGAAGACTGAGATTGCTAATCTTCTGCCTAGTTTAGGAATGGAGTCTAACAAGGTATATGACCCTCTAAAAGTAGACAAATTCTTATTTGGTCAGGAACTCACATGGATTCATAAGAATAACTTATTTCAATGCAACTAACCCTTCTCCTTTCCCTCTTTCCCTTCCTCCCTTTCTCTCATTTTCTTTCTTATAAGTTAGAAGTTGGACAGATGAGAGAATTCCAGAGATAAGTACACCTGCTTTCCTTAAAAGTTTCTTATATCTCTCATTTTGTGACCACGATGAAAAATATGGGAACTATATTTATGTATAATTATATCATTAAATTCAAATATTATATTTACATGTTATATTAACACTAATATAATCTTTTAATATGTAATTACATCATAATACAATATACAATACATTAGGATATATTATTGGTAATAACACCATTAAATTACCGCATAATGCTTTAATATTATATATTTATATAAAAAGAAGGAAAAATATAGTTAAATGGTTAAACAATGGAAGTTGAATGGCAGAACACAGGATTTAACAGATTCTTCTATTAGAGCTAATTAGAAATACAAATTCCACCTACCCTAGACCTGCTGAAACAGAATTACTGTGGGTGGAGGATGGAAGTCCCCATTTTTAGCAACTCTCCAGAAGGCCCCCAAGCACCCTCACGAGTCTCTGTTTTTAGACTTGATTTCTCCCCTGAGTTCTGTACTTGCACACATTCAGCCTTTCAGCATCTCTATTGAGATGTCTCATAAGAATCTCCAGTCTACCTGGCCACCATAGAATTCCTTATCCCCTCAAAAACTCCTATTCCTTCAGTCAGTGGTAGATGCTTGGATAGAATTTAGGAGTCATTTCTCTTTCCTTCAAAACTCACATTGGCTTTACCTCTGAAGTTGTTATGATTCTGCCACTTCTCACAGCATTAAATTAACATATATCTACAACTTTTCCATCTTCCCCAACTGAAATTCAAAACCCATTACACAATGACTCCCCAATGCTCCTCCCCCGAGGTCCCCAAGAACTAGGGGCCACTACCACTGCCACCAACCCTCGTCTAACACTATCTCCTCTCTGGGAGACTGCAGTTACTTTCACTGGTCTCCCTGCCTTCACTCTCACCCCCGCTTCCTTTTCTTAGAACAGACAGTCTAACTTTTGATACTCTGCAGTAACATCTTACTTCATGGACAATTGATCCAAATTTCTTACCTTGGCCTACAAGATCTTAACCTGATTCCTGGCTATCTCAGCTCATGGTTCATGGTCTTGCTCCCTGTGTGCTAGCTGCGCCAACTCTCTCTCTGTTTTCTGAACACACCAAACTTGTTTCTGTTTCAGGGCCTTTGCACTTGACATGACAGCCTCTGTTTCATCATTTGGGTTTCAGAGAAGCCTTCCTCAACAGGCTGTTTTCCCATCCTGATTTCCATGTAGCACATTTACTAAAGACTTTATCTGCCCCATGATCTTCTTCATCTCCCCAAGGCCTGGCCTGACCCTGGGGGACTTTATTGTTCACATGTTTGAACCATCCAGCATCACAGCCCGGGAGTTCTCAGCAGCAGCTGAGATTCATCAAGAAGCTTTTACACAATACCAGGCTGAGGTACCCAGAATGAGGTTCCTAGAACAGTCAAATTTACAGATAGAAAGTAGAATCTAAATAGTAGTTCTTAGAGGCCTGGGGGGAGGAGCAATGGCGAGTCATTGTTTAATGGGTTTTGAGTTTCAGTTGGGGAAGATGGAAAAATTGTAGAGATATCTTATGGTGATGGTTGCATAACAATGTGGATGTTCTTAATGCCACAGAGCTGTACATTTAAAATGGTTAAGTGGTAAATTTTATCTTACATATATTTTAGAATCAAAAAACAAAAAATGTCATTGCTGAACCAGTCAGCATTTCTGGGGATAGGACTTGGGTATCAGTATTTCTTTAGAACTCCCCAGGTGATATACTAGCCTCATACCCACTGCCCTTCTACTTGTCTCCTACCCTTATGACTTGAACCAGCCCACCTGTCCTCCATTTCAGCCACTCCCTCCCATGACAGCACCCTGGGGCACCCCTCAGGGGCATTTAAACCCAGCTTTGGCCGATGTCTACACAGCTCTCTTCTTTCAGTCAGCCCCTCCTGCCCTCACAGCCCCCAGGCCATCGACTCTCCCAACATTTGAAACAGTTTCTCCACATCCTCACCACCACTTGTTTATCTTCTGTTTTATATTAGCCATCCTAGTGGGTGTGAATCTATGTAGTTTTTAAGAGCTGGTTGGTGTGGAAGAAAATGAATTTGTGGGAGACATTTGTGAAGTTGTAGTACTTTCTCAAAAAGGGCTCAAGGGTTCAGGTGTGGGAGCAGAAAGCATACCGTGGTTTGTGAGACCATTGACTTGGTCCATGGATAACATGGAAGAGTTAAGAGACAGTCTTTATGGAAAGCACTAAGATGGGTATACTTCTCTTTTAAACTGCTGGATAGAGGATTCATCTCATAATGATGCAGGGTAGGGAGAAAATAGTAGAAGCACACTATTAATTTCATTCACACATTATCTATATCTGGTGCTACATGAATTTATGGTTAAATTTATTCCCAGAAATAGCATCTTGATCATGTTGCTGGGTCAATCTACAGTAAAAGCTCAGTTCTGTTCAACCTTTTATTGCTGCCTTCACAAACTTCTGACCAAAGACTCCTCACCTGTTGGCTATTGTTAAAGAGAGGTTCTGGAGGTGAGTGGAGCCAATGTGCACAGTCCAGAGCTGACTCCTTCCAGAGAAACCAGGGCCTTGCTTCTTATCATCCAGGGATTGCTGCTCTTCCCAGTGTGTGTTGGGGGACATTCCACATCTCACAGGGATCTTGGACTATACCGGTATAGCATCTAGATCAGCTTAGAGAACAGTGGCCATGGTTTCTCTGGGCTGGTCATATGGCACATGGGCTATTGGGGTTTGTTCTGAAAAAAAGTGTTTCAATGGAAATTCACAAAGGAAATGCTCCCAAAGGGAGCAACAGGAGGGGACAGAGTCTGGAAGACTAGAGAAAGGTTAAGAGAAAGGTTAAGAGAAAATGGCATTTTTTTTAAGAAAGAACAAGGCTGGTGGATTGAGGAAGAAGGGAGCAAGCTGTAGGAAATGGCTTTAGGTCTTTGGGGCACCAGAAGGTAGAAGAAAGTATGTTTATGATGTGATGCTCCAGAAAATTGTATTAGAACAAATGACTAAGAATAAAAGGGAAATATGTTGACTCTATGTAAGGAAGGATTTTCTGGAACTAAAAGCATGAAGAGGAGCTGCTTTGTGAACTTTCTGCCCCAGGAACTATTGGAGGTGAGACCAGCCGACCAGTAGGCAGGAAAGTGACATAGGGCTTAACATTCCTAAGACCAGGAGAATCTGAGACAATCAGCACCTAGAGGGTGTTGACGAGAATTAAACCGTGGGATCTTCAAAGTCTGCTGAGGAAACGGCTGCGTTCAGTGGTGTCGCACTGAGCAGCATGGCCCGCAATGAGGGGACTCCACCAGGATTCCAACATAAAGTTTCTACACAATAAAGGAAACCCATTTTCATCTTTTATTGCAACCCAAGATGCGACATTTCTCACTAAAGGGACTAAGGCACACAGTTTATTGACACAACAGACAGAGAATGTTGAAGCTGGAGTCAGAAATTGCTGATTCATAGGGAAGAACCAGAGGTAGTAAATTCAGCCTCAGCCTCAGCTCCAGCCCCAGAGCAGGCAAACTGGAGATGCTGGTTGCTCCATGCCAGAACCTTCCATGGAAGTCATCCAAGAGGGCCTTGCTACTAAAGGGTGTAAAGACTTAGCAGCCAGGGTCCTCCCTGAAGCAAGATATGACTTCCCTGTCAGAGGCCATCGAGAGCAGTGTCAATGCAGAAGGGGGCAGGTAAAACACAGCTTCCTAAAATACTCGCAGACTTCTGCTTGGGGATGCACTGCAAAATCTCTTATCTTGTGACAGAAACATTAAAGCTCAAACTTGGAGTAAACAAAAGTACACAGTTGGTTCTTAAATCTTCCAGGAGCTTGGTAGTACTTACGGGAATTTCCAACACCAGCTTTAATTTTCTTATGAAGCAGAAATGGCGGCCAGCTTAGTAATCCTCCCTTTTGACCCCACATCAATTCTGAGCTGGACTAGGCCCAGGGGGGACAGAGGTGTGGCCTGGGCTACCTTGTGCTCTCCTTTCTGTGTGGGATTTGCTCTGAGACATTTGGGTGCTCTGGTAAGGGGTGACACCAGGAATGGCACTGCAATGAATTACCTGTGGTCTGCTTAGGTGAGCTGCAACCCTTCTATTTTTCTCACCCCTTCCTGTGTACCAAGACCACTAATGAAGCTGTAAACGGAGATATGACACGTCGATGACTCCTGTTTCAATGGTATGCGGAAGGATTGAAACAAAACCCTTTGTTGCTGTGAGCGTTAAGGGGATATTTTGTCAGAGCTGGTTGTTAATTACTGTCGGTTAGCACTTTGGGTGATTAATTGACCTTTCTTGGTGATAACAATAAAGGCCATTTAACTGATACAGCAGAAAGCAGAGAGCGAGTTTTGTCCTGTTCTGTTTCTGTCACAGGGTGATTCTCCATGGGGGGTGGGGGATTGGGAGCATTTCCAGCCATGCCTACTGGGATATAATGCTACAAACACCCCCCCCCTACTTCATCACAGATCCTCACCAGAAGGCTTTAGCTCCATTGGTAAATATTCTTTTTGGAGTCACTAAGACAGATTATTTTACTCTGAGGATGAGTTGTTTATTAAGCGAGAGAAACCAGGAACAGTGCATAAGCAAGAGACTTTGCTCAAGTTTTCTTTTTAAAAATCATTCTAGGCACCAGGTCACTTCTACCTTAGCTTGGTGGACTTGTCCGAGCCTGAACTCATTTTCCTGGTGCTGTTAATCTCTCATATCTGCCATGCGGAGCATTTTCTATATGCATAATTCTGAAAGAGATGAAAAAACTTGATTTGACCCTTCAGACAGGGATGTCCAACCTTTGTTCCATGGGCCGTATGTGGATTATGTGAGGACTTTTTTGCTTATCTGTAGTGGCAGATATAATAAAAATTATGCGTGGACCTTTTTGTTGTTGTTGTCATCAGCTTTCATTAGTGTTTGTATATTTAACGTGTGGCCCTTGTTCTTCCATTATGGTGCAAAGAAGCCGAAAGGTTGGCCACCCTTGTAGGATCTCACCCTGTACCTGTGAAAAGAGATCCATTGACAGGGTTACTCGGATTGTCCTAGGAGCTTACTCAGGCAGCCAGCGCTGTGCCATGGCTTCCCTCGAAGCAGGTCACTCCCAGGGAAACATGTCTTACAGAACTCACTGTGTTCCCTTCAAACCTGCTCATTTCAACTAAATTCCTTACCTCGGTGAATGGTGCGTCCTGTCACCCAGGGCATCTCGGGCCTCCCTCTACGTCAGTGTACGCTTGGACTTATCCCTGGTCCTGCCAGTTCTACTCCTCAACAATCCCTATCCTTCCTCCTTCTCCATCCCCACCACCACAGTCTCATTTCATCCCCCATCATTTCTTGCTGAGACCCTTGGAGCAATCTCCTAACAGGTTTCTTAGTCTCTGAGCCACTCTTCACCTGCCCCCAAGAGTGATCTCTCTAAGTGGAAAATCTGATTCAGCTACTCTGTGCTCTTTAAAATCCTTTGATGAGGCTCAGCGCCTGTAGCTCAGCGGCTAGGGTGTCAGCCACCTACACCAGAGCTGGGGGTTTGAATCCAACCTGGGCCTCCCAAACAATGACAACTACAACCAGAAAATTAAAAAAATAGCCAGGCATTGTGGAGGGTGCTTGTAGTCCCAGCTACATGGGAAGCTGAGGTAAGAGAATTGCTTAAGCCCAAAAGTTGGAGGTTGCTGTGAGCTGTGATGTCACAGCACTCTACCGAGGGTGACAAAATGAGACTCTGTCTCAAAAAAAAGACTCCTTTGATGATAGTGGATAAAGCAAAAACTCCTTAGCAGGACATACGAATCCCATCCTGACCTGGCCCGTGCCTATCACTCTTGTGGGACTCATGCATTCCTGTCTCTGCCTCTGTCCTGGCCCTAAGTGCGCCTCCAAGTCCACCTATCCACTGAACACCTGGCTCATTTAAGATCCACTCATGTTTGGTCTCCCCTCCAAGCATTTTCTGAGTCCTTGCATAAGCCAGCCTCTCTCTGTGCCTCTGTGCCTCCGTGGGTTTGCTTCCAGCATGATATCCTGATGTTACATGAATCTCATCTGCCAGAGGCCTATCTTAATTGTTCGTATCTTCTGTTTGGTGAGGTTTTACTTGCAGGTTTATCCCAGCACTCAGCACTGTACCTACACCTAATGACTTCAGTTAATTACTACAGAGCAAATGAATGAATTAATAGTATCTTCACAGGGGCCAGCCTTAGGGCAATTTACACATTTCCCTATTTTTTTTCTTTTTTTCATCTATTTTTGCTTCCAAGCCTAGATATTTTATGCTCCCCCCCGTTACATATTGTTTCCCCACTCCCTGCCCCCCATGCTGTGATAATAGCTGACAGATGGGTAAAAAAAAAAAAAAAACAAACAACCCAGCTCTATAAAAATGGATATTGAAGAATTAGAATGTTTTAGTTTAAAAGATACATATGGAGATAGCTTCTTAATTCAAAAATGTTATGAACTGGGTATTTGTGTCTTTCCCTTCTAATTCATATATTAACCCCCCAAGATGATGTTATGTGCAGATGGGGCCTTTGGAAGGTGATTAGGGTTAGATGAAGTCCTAAGGGTGGAGCCTTCATGGAGTCCTATGGAAGAGACACCAGAGAGCTCACTTTCTTTCTACAGGCTTGAACAAAGAGGAGGTTATCTGAGCAGCCACCTATGAGCGGGCATCCTGTGAGTCACGGGAAGAGGCTTCCCAGTGAAACTCACCTTGCACGTTGATCGTGGACTTCTCAGCCTCCAGAACTATGAGGAATAAATTTATGTTGTTTAAATAAGCCACTTAGCCCCTGGTATTTTGTTGCAGAAGCCCAGGAAGACTATGACAGAGGTAATATTATAATGATAGAATTTTAGGGTAGATTGATGAAGGAGCATATTTTGTAATAGCTCATCTCTCTGTTCCCTTCACCATTTCATACCATTTAGGGAGTAATCTTGAATCATCACAAAAGTCTGATGTTATCTGCTGTAATATCTATTAGAATTCCTAAATCTGGCACTGTCCCAAGGAGATAAATTAAGCTCATTCTCATAATTCTAGGTGTATTTCTAGGATGGGATTTTCCACCCCATTGCAACTTTAGCTGGAAATTCTTTAGGAAATGCTGCTCAGCTCTTCCTGCTTCTCAGCAGCAGTGATGACAGGAACTTTATTTGTCCTCTGCACTGACCACCTACCCTTCTCCTGCTAAGGAAATAGGCTGGTACAGGTGATGGGAAGGGAGCAGGGCAGGCAGTGATCTGAGATGTCCTTTCGTGCTTTGTTGAGAGCTGAAAGGGTATTCCAGAGCCAGCCAGAAGCCACGGGGAACCAGTCAAATTCCTTGAGGCAACAACGAAGAAATATTCAGTGCCAAATAAGCATTCTTATTCTCAAGTTCTAGCTACAAAGGGTGGATTTTTATATTATTTTAGGGGTAAAGTCCCAGTGACATCCATTCACATTGTCATCTTATTTGATTTTCCTTAGACTTGGAAAAAGCTCACCAGTCTGTTGTGTTACTTGTTGGCTGGAGGGCGCTCTACCTTCTCAGTCTTGCAAGATAATGAATACACAAACAAGGGCAATACATCTCGCACAAACACTCACACTCACGGTTACATAGTTGTTTACAGTCTATTATAAAGTAAGTCTCTAAACTAAAAACCATCAGGAATCATGTACCATACCGCTATCAAGTATCACTGCAAGGAATTCATTTTTCTCTCTAGTTCTTTAAAACAGTGCTTATCAAGCTATCTGAGGTAAAGGACCATTACAAAAAATCTTCCCCCAATACTTTGTAGATCCACGCTTTTAAAAAATATAATAAAAATGAACTATTTGAAAAATGAAAAAAAACAAAGACATACAAAAGACAAACACTAATTTCTATTATTAGACTCGGCAGAATCAAGTTGCTATAAATATTTTTTAAGGTGTGCTCTTTACTTCTGTCCCCACCCATCATTGGCCTGTAACATGTGGGTAAATAGCCACACTCTGAGTAGTGTAGACCAATTATCAAAGTAAACAAACAGGCCTATAGGCCTTCTCCTGGGCCCTCCCCAGAGGACCATTATCTCAGAATTGCCAGAAACCTGGGGGCTTAGCATTTCCTAATCTCCGGGATCCTTCTTCCACAGGAGGGCAGTGGCTTGAGACAGTGCTGTAGCTAAGCAGATTTTCAGTGGTCCTTCATGCCAGAGACTGATCTCACCAGAAAGGCGAGCTTATAATGTCTGTAAGCAGTTGCCCTTAGGAACATGCGGCATAGATAGTGTTAGGTCGGATACCTTCGGCTCTAGAGAATCTCTTGTGTGTGTTGTAGACTTTTCAGAATTAAAACAAAACACACAGAAATGGGGAAAACAGCAAGAGGTGGTAGCTAACAAGTATGTGGCTTGATTGAGAGTGAGCCTTGTGGGCCTGGGACAAAGTCACAAGTTGCTGGGAGCTGGGGTACCAGGAGCAGAGAGGGCAGAGAGGAAAGAGGTGTGAAAGGTCCCTGAGGGAATCTTATGTCTGGGGGTGGTTTCACTAAGAAAGATTTTAAAGCCACTTTTTAATAGTTCACCCCAGTGGTATGGTAAAGGGATGGGGGCCAAGAACCAAGGCCAAGGAGAAGCACAGAGCTTAAGATGACAAAAATCATCTCTTGGTTTTGGAAAATGAGAATGAGGAGTATATGAGTGTAACTTCTTTAACACAAAAACAAAAAGTTATTTATAAGATTCACGGTATTCTTTGCTGTCTACCATTTTGTTGACAAACTATACTACCCCACTTTCAGTTTACTTAGCACAATTTCTTCTTAAGAATCCCTAACATTTTCACTTATCTCACTTTATCCTCACATCATTGTTCAGATACTATTAGTTGTTTGCACATCGCGTCACCAATTCTTTATAGAGGCTTTCTGCCTACTAGTTAGTAATCCATGAAGTGTGTAGGAGCCCTAACAATTTCTTTGAGATATGTGAGAATATACTTCAAGAAAGAAAATATACTGCAGTTGATGCTTTATGTTTTTTTTTTTTGAGACAGAGCCTCAAGCTATCACTTGGGTAGAGTGCTGTGGCATCACAGCTCACAGCAACCTCCAACTCCTGGGCTTGAGCAATTCTCTTGCCTCAGCCTCCTGAGTAGCTGGGACTACAGGCGCCTGCCACAGTGCATGGCTCTTTTTTGGTTGTAGTTGTCATTGTTTGGCAGGCCTGGGCCGAATTCCAACCTGCCAGCTCTGGTGTATGTGGCTGGCACCTTAGTCGCTTAAGCTACAGCTGCCACCCTGTTTTATGTAATTTTGAGATTTATCCACTTTGAGCCTTGGCATGGGTTCTGAAGTGAAGACAATGAGATAATCTGTGCTCTTTCCTTATGTTAAAAGGTACAAGCCATACATAGTGTGTGTATATACTACAAGGAAGATGTATACACACACACAAGCCATTGATACAGTATATATCTATACTATAAGGAAGCTGGCTGGACAGCTAGTTGAGAGGTAAGAACCTTTGGATGTTTGGAAGCAATTTGCCACATATATGTTCAGATTGTTTTGTGTGCATTATTCATGCAAATCTAGCAACGTAAGACCTATCAGAATTAAGGAATTGACTGAAATTTGTTTTCTCATTTGAGAACGCAACTTCTCTTTATAAACTTGCCTGACAGTGCTTTCAGCTGAGTTCTGTCAGGTCCACATCTCATGCAGATGCTGCTCGGGCTGGGTTCTCAGCTGAAAGTGGGGAGCTGGGAGCATTTATATTTTATGCAGCATCTCCCAATGAAGATTTTAAATGAATTTGAAATAAATAAACAACATTTTCTATTTAATACATACTATATTGTTTTTTCCTACATAACTGATGTTCCTTATGTATATTTTTATGATCATGGAGTGACATTTTTGGTTTTTGATTTTCTAATCCTAACTCCCATTCCTGCGTCTGAGGAATCTGGTTAGGAGACAAGGTGGGAAGCGGGTCTACCTCTCAGAGACATGCTGAAAATATCAGCTGCTTTTCTCCTCAGTCTCCCCAGAGTTTAGCCCACAGACTCTCTTGCCTCTGCATGTGGTGCTGCAAAGAAGCAGGAGGAATAGAGAGATCATTGCAGTGCACGTGGGCGCTGGGGGAGACGAGGTGTGCAATGGTTGGGCACGGGTGTCTTCTCTGGGCTGCTTCTGTGCGTTCTCTTGATTCTGCCCCTGGCTATTACTGAACTCACATCTTTCCTGTTTTGCACGTGTGGTTTTCTGGTTTTCTTAGTGATTCTTTGAGGTGCCCAATGCACCGCTTTGTGCTTAACCTGTCAGTGTTGGTCTCTGCTATTTGGAATTAACAAGCCTGGCTAATATACTTTTAAATACTGAAATTATAGGAATAATCGTTGGTATGAGGTGTATTATCCTTATCCCAAGTCAACCAAAAATACATTTGCTTTTAGTGCATTTTGTGGACCATTTATGAACGTTCCTGAAACTTTCTTTTGGCTATTGTA
This sequence comes from Nycticebus coucang, assembly GCF_027406575.1. Lineage (NCBI taxonomy): Eukaryota > Metazoa > Chordata > Mammalia > Primates > Lorisidae > Nycticebus > Nycticebus coucang. The sequence continues at coordinate 72,172,753 of NC_069786.1, read as the reverse complement.
GGTACAGCTAGGTGAGCCCTGCCCCATGTTGGACAGAGTAGGTAGTCTGTGTTATTCTGGGATGGTTATGCAGCCGTGCTTGGGACCACCATGAAATGCTGCAGCCCAGAGCCTCTAATAGCCTATTCAGGTTTCTGAGAATAAGAAACAGGCTTCTTTTCCTCCAGATGGGAATAGCCCTGTGCCAGGGCTACTCTTGGCAAGTGCACCTGGTGCTGGACTTTTGTGCCACTTGCCCTTTCAGTTGGAACCTTGTGCAGAGTAGAATCCACACACTTTGTGTGCTAGCCATACTGAGCTCCATGGTTATACCTCTAATAACTCCTGAAAAGAGGCACAAATGCTGAAGCCTTCCTAATCTTAGACTTTGGGAAGTTTATAATCTAGTTGGAAAGGAAAGCTCTAAACATGCAGAAGAGTTTAGCAGAAGTTTGAGACAAGAGAAGAGGACTATATAATCACACAGTGAGTGATTAGGTGTCGTTTGTGAGATTATGATTGCTCATGTGATTATGAAAACTGACAAGTCCCAAGATTTTCAGAGTGAACCAGTAAGCTGGAGACCGAGGAGAGCTGATGGCTTAGGTCCAATCTGACTCTAAAGGTCTGAGAACCAGGCCAACTGATGGTGTAGACACAGGAAGATCAAATGTTCAAGTTTGAAGTCAGGAAAACAGGTAAAGTCCCAGTTTGAAGGCTATCAGGACTTTTTACTTGGGGGAGGGTTTGCCTCTTTGTTCTAATCGGGTCTTCAACTTATTTGATTGTGGTCCATGCACATGAGGGAGGGCCAGGTGCTTTACTCAGTCTACCTATACAAATGTTTATCGCAGCCATAACACTCTCGCAGAAATACCCAGAGTAGTGTTTGACCAAGTATCTGGATAGTCCATAGCCTAGTCAAGCTGATTAAATTAAAATTCACTCAATTAAAATTTAATTTGTTAAAATTAACCGTTACAAGGACATCAAAAATTATATACAATTAATTACAACAAAATTTACACAATGAATTACACAGATAATAAATCCTCTGAGATGTCTGAGGAAGGTAAGATAGCTTCTGTCTGTAGCAGCTTTAGAAGGCAGACAGGTGAAGACTAACACAAGTTAGGAGGAGGAAAGTGAAGGGTAAAAGCCCAACACCTTCTTAAAGAGTACCGTCTTTGAACTTGGGACAGTAAGCACGTCCTTTCTCTAAGGATAAAGCCCAAGCTCCATAGCCCAGAATGTAAAAGTCTTCATGATTGGAGCCAAATCCCATTGTTTGGACTCATTTCTAAGAGGACATTTTTCTAAGCCGTCCTATCATTCCGCTCATTCCTTCAGCCAACACTTAGTGGTCCTACTGTGTGCAAGGCGCCATGCAAGCTGCCCTTGCCTGGCTATAGATAAACACTTCCTCCTCCAAAAATGAATACAGTTATTTTTGGTGCCATTCATTCGGAAATAGTGGCAGATTAACTATTTTATCTTGAACTCTTATCTAAATATCTTGTACTTTGACTTTTTCCTCGTATATTTTATGTTTCTTTCATCTAACTGGATTGTAACAACTGAGACCATGTCTTCTAGTGTCTTAGTATCTTTCATGAATGCTTTCAGAATAAGCCTATGAGTTTGCTGCTTACACTCAAAATCTTAGCTAGTGAGCATGTAAGAAAGGCACCACTTTCCCCTTTGTCATAGTGACAGAAACCTGGATTGGAATTTGAGACACCTCTCCAACTGAGCAGGGGCTACTTTGATAGGATCTTTTCCTAAGGATGTAGACAACTTGCTAGGTGTTTAACAATCCCACAAAAAAAAAAAAAGGATAAATAATGAAAGGGAGGGGTTAGCAGGGCACATCCTCAGAAAGTAAGGTGTAATGGAAGTTCATGCACTGCTGTCCCTTTTAGAAGCAGCAGTTATTAATTGCAATAAATACATAAATTGGTTTCCAAAGGGATTTTAGTGTCTAGTAAAAGCCCAAGTATTGAACAGAATGAAGGAAAGAAAGCACATGATCCTCCCTTTTTGTGTACATGCAAACCACCAAGTTATCTGACATCTTTACAATTTCATTTAGAGATCACCAATGATAATTCATTTCCTGATGCTGGACACTTAAGTAGAAGCAGATTACTGTGCAAGAGTGGAGTAAACCTCATTGGTAATAAAGCCAAGCATCAATTTTTCATTTCCAGCCTGATCACTAAACTTTTAGCTGAAACTGCATGTGATACATTGTAGGTGTCCTTATATATCGATAAAATTGATTTGAGCAAGTTGCATCAAACCCATAATTAGAATAAAATTGGCAACACTAATATGTGTTAATGATAGGTGGCCACCTAATTTCGAGAAACAGTAACAATTAGAATGCAGCCTTTAATGGTTCTGTTGGACTTATTAGGGAAGTAGCCTCACTTCTGGTTTTGACTAAGGTAGCATATGCTTGGCAAACAGAGCTCTTTGTTTGGGTTATAAATGGAAAATTCTATTACTTTTTGAAATCGAATGACTCAAAAAGATTCCTACTAGCTAGAACAAGGATGAACTGCCACCTCTAATTTAGTTAGCTGAATTTTTCTTTACAGAATCCCTTCTGCTTCCATGTTATTGGCCAAAGCAGTCATGAGACTGGTCTGGACCCAGTGATGGTGGAGATCGATAATTTTTCCCTGAAAAGGAGCATCACAAGGTACATGGCCAAACCTAACATCTGTGGTCTGATGTATAACCCTTTCACCAAGAGGGGCAGAATATATTTTGAGTATTACAAACTCTGCCATAAAACATGATTCCATTTTCCCCATCCACCCTTGCAATGCACTTGAAGAGAAGCGTTTTCTCTAAGCTAAAAATCTTACATTTCCTTTTATGCTCTAGGATATAGTTTTAAATTCCTTTCCATTCTCTGAGCACATTTCACTTTTTTACCTGGATTTGGGGGACTATTAAGCTTTATGACAACAGGGACTGTGCCTGCTTTGTTCTCCACCAGACCACCAATACCTAGTATAGTACCTAGCACCTACAAAACACTTAATAAATACTTAATGCATAAAATGTTCCTTTTAGATCATAGGCTAATCCATACAGATTGCAATAGAATTATTACCATGCTTATTGCAAATATTGTACATCTTTCAATATAGCTTAGAATTGAATATGCCTGAGCAAACACATTCCCCATCATCCAATGTGTTTTGCTCAGGCACCTTCAATTTTAAGCTATATTGAAAGTTGATCACATGACCCTATGAACTTATTCTGACTCTATTGTTGACTAAAGAAAAATATTGTGTGATTATTGTTCTTTACCTCCCTCACATATTGTTTTTCTTTCTTTCTCTCTCTCTCTTTCTATCTTTCTTTGCAGAGGGACCTATATGCAGACTTTGGCATTTATCTCCTTATTGTAACATCTTATTTTATTAAGTGCACACTTTAACGTGTTAGTATTTTACGCAATTCTAATTTAGTTACCTAGTATATTTAGACATATGTAGTGCATATATATCCTGTGCAACCAAATGCAAATTGCCTCCCTTGGCTTTCTTCAAGCCACTAATGAAGGTGGAGCAGGAAATATCTTCCAAGAAATGCTTTTTGGCACACCACCATCTGGAGTATCCTTCCAGCCTGCCATTGATCTATTATCAGAAACTGAGTGTTCATGGGATTGCCCAGAGAAGAAAAACCATGACCCCATGGTGCTTCAAGAGCCTGAATTCAGTCTCAGTCACTTACTAGTGTGTTAATTAACACTTCATTTTCTCTTTGTAAAATACAGGGTTGGAGAGGGAGGGTGAGTTGGGATTCATTACGTAATGTATGTACAATACTCAGTTCTCTATCTAGTACCTGCTAGGCACTAGAACAGCGTTTTCTTCCTTTTCCACTATCTCAAGTGTCCTATTTGCTGCTCTTCTTAGATCTGTTTTTGTTGGATTCAGAATTAGAAGGCAAATTTACTAAGGTCCTTGATTCAGGTAGTCGCCATACCCAGAATAGTCACTCTGGATGCTGGAGCATAAATATAGCCCCTACTTTCTGAAGTGGCAGCCAGGAACCTTGGAAAAGCTCCCAAATTCAGAGCTGCAAAGGCACATGTACAATATAATCCCAGGAATGTCTTCAGAAACAGCCCTGAAAACTTACTTAGGAAACCAACTTATAGTTTTCCTAGGTAAACATGCAAACTACTTCTAACGACATTCTTGAGCCACACTTGTTTTTTGTTTTTTCCTCTTTTAGAGTAGATTCCCCCACCCACTGTGTTTTGCTCAGGCATGTTCAAATCAGTTTGAACTGGGTAACAGGGAAACACGAGAGGGATTTGTCTCTGGAAATCCACAATGTGGAAAATCTACTTGTAGCTAATAAAGAGGAGCTTAGATGAGAAAAAAAGGGCTCTGAGGATTTCAGGATATTTCTCTCCTCTTCTCTTGATCTTAAATGTCAAGTTCATGTTAACCTAAACTTCTGGCACCTTTTTGCTAATGAAAGGCCTACATATGGGCTTAGAATTGAACTGGAGTTGTTAAATTTATGGTCTAACCATCATTCTTTACTTTAGCTAGGTATGGAAGTATGCTTCAATTTTAGTGCATCAAACACATTTGCACTTCATTTTATTTTAGGTGCAGTTAACTCTCTGTACTATAGGTTCTGCATTTAACCAAGTTTTGTTTAAAAATATTCAAAAACTAAAATCATTTCTGTACAGACTTTTTTCCTTGCCATTACCTCCTAAACAGTACAGTATGGTAACTATTTACATGGCATTTACATTGTATTACGTGTCATAAATAATCTAGAGATGATCTATAGTTTGTGGGGGGATATACGTAGGTTATATGTGAATATATATTATAAACTATATCAGGGACTTACGCATCTGCAGATTTTGGTATCTGTGGGGCATCCTGGAGCCAGTCTCCCCTGGATACTAAGAGACAACTGTCCTATTTTCTTTGTGTCAGTTTATCCAGTCTTAGTCTGGTTAAGGTCCTTGTTTTGATTGAGTTCGAAGCCCACAGCTTTGTCCTAGGATTCAGATGCATCCTGAATCCCAGTGATAAAGTCTCTTTAAGCTGTTTTGCCGGTAATAGTTGTACAACAATACGAATGTATTTAATGCCACTGAAATAAACCCTTACAAATGGTTAAATGGTCAATTTATATTATATTTATTTTACCACACTAATAAATACATGTTAAAACATAAATGCAATATATAATGCACCATTGAATCTTGAATCAGGAAAGAAAAAAATCCAGAAAGGACATTACTGGGATAGTCAGTGAAACTTGCATGTAAACTATAGACTAGATAATATTTATGAATCAATATTATATTTTGTGATTTTGATAATTGTAAAAAAACAGCAAAGGTCCTTTCTCCTTGGCAGCAGGACCCAATGGACAGGTGAGAAAGGCTGAAACATTTCTAACTGAAGGAGAAGTGTAGGGAAGAAGAGGCTCATTCAGCACGAAGGTGGGAGTTTGGCTTCCCCTCCCCCCAAACTTGAGCTATGGGGCCCTCAGAGCTCGTGTGGCCAACCCACACGGCCAGTATGTGTCAATTCCAACTGCTCATTATTAGCCATTTGCTTTCATATTTTTTGTTCCTAGTCTTAACAAACTCAGAATTTTTTTTCTACATTTTGTAATTGTCATCTGCGTCAATGGTGGATTATTTTGTGGGCATTGTCATTCTTCATATGTGAAAATAAAACAAAGTAGAAAGAGCTATGGATCACTTCAGGAAAGTCTAAGATTACAATTGATCAAAAATGTATTATATGACATTATATAGAAGTTGAATTTCATGAATTTTGACTCCCAGGAACTCAAAATTTATGAAAACGGAGACAGAGGTATTCCTGATTTGTCTTGCATTTAAATAAAGAAAACTGTTTATGAAACAGATAAATTATGACAGTGAGTTTATAGATCAACCTCATTAGGCAGGCATGCTGTTCCTAATGCTTTAGAAGTACTTTAGAAACAGAAATTTACTGACAAAGTTATTAGTATGCTAATTAAAAATATTATTATCTGTTTATCAAAAAAATGTCTGCAAGTATTCCTATTTCCAAAGCCTCTGTCCTTTCCTGGGTGTAATAGGTTTTTTATCTTATGTTTCTTTTGAAATATTCCATAAGCTATCCCTCACTTGAAGACTAGTACACTAAATATTTTATCTTACACTGAAATTTCTATTGAGTGGTTTATAAGACTATTTTCAAAGATTTCTGGGTTGTGGCCTTTCTTTCTTAATGGAATCAATTCATTTGATACAGACATTATTCTGGAGAATTTAAGAGATTGTATTATGGAAAAGGCAGAAAAAGTGTGAAAAGTAAAACAGGATGGTAAGGAAGTAACCTATGTTGAGGTGACGAAATACATCTGCTAGAGAGTTGGCAAAAACCATGTGTTATACACATTTTGGTAATTTAAGAATGTAACAGTGAAAAGGAAATAAACTAGTAGGCAAGAATGCGAAGAACAGTGTCTTTAAAAGTACCGTCAGTCAGAGTGAATTTTAGGGGAAAGTATTTAGTCCCATACCTGGCTGTTCCCTGAGATAGCGCATTGCAGACTCCATTTGCATCCCTAATAATGGAGCACAGGCAAGTGTTCTGGATGGTGGCAAGGGACTGAGAGGATTATATAAAGTGGGGTTATTGCAAATCTCAGTGCAGGGGAGGTGTGTTCCAGTTGCCTAGCTTCCATTCTGAAGGCCAGAGAAAAGTAAAATAGTTCATACCCAAATGCTTAAGTCAATGCAAATGTTGGATAGGCTGACAGATGTCAAAGCCTACTCTTCCTGAGTGAATAGTGGACCACGTCTGAGACAATCAAGACCAGATGGCTCTGGAACTAATGTCTCTACTCCCCAGGAGTGTGTGTGAGTGTGTGTGTGTGAGAGAGAGAGAGAATATACAGTTGACCCTTGAACAACGTGTGGGTTGTGGCCTCCACCCCCAGCATGGTAAAAAATCTGCATATAACCTTTGATTCCCCCCAAACTTAATTACTAATAGCCTACTATTGACCAGAACCCTCATCAATAGCATGAAAAATAGATTAAAACATATTTTATGTCATATGTGTGATGCAGTGCATACTGTGTTCTTACAATAAAGGAACCTAGAGAAAAAATGTTACTAAGAAAATTGTAAAGAAGAGACAATACGTTTGCTATTTCTTAAGGAGAACTGGATTATTGTAAAGCTCTTCACCCTTGTCATTACGTTGAATAGGCTGAGAAGAAGTAAAATCAGGGGTTGGTCTTGCTGTCTCAGGGGTGGCAGAGAGGGCAGAGGCGGAGGAGGTGGAAGGGGAAGAAGCGCACTTGATGCAACTTCTACTTTTTAAAAATCTGCATGTAAGTGGACCCAGTGCAGTTCAAACCTGTGTTGTTCAAGGGTCAAATGTGTATACATGAATGTACATAAATATATAAAAATGAATATATAGACATGGTATGTGAGGAAGAATCACCATTTCATCATTTTATCCTGTAAAATTTCAAACATACACTAAGAAAATTAAATAGTGAAATGAACTCTCATGCACCAACACTCAGTTTCAATAATTATTACTATCCTTCTGTTCTTGCTTCATATCTATCTACCTCATTACTTACCCCTACTCAATCATTTTTAAGTTTTTTGAGATGAAGTTTATATACTTTAAAAATTCCCAGCTGTATAATTTGGACAAATGGGTATAACCTTGTAATCAACATCATTTCATTTTAACCCCCATAGTTTTCTACAAGTATCTGAAACAATACTGAACTATTGACACCATTTTAGTGTCAAGATGGCCTTCCCAATGCCAATGGCTTAGTGGTGGTCATATTGAAAGGATGGCAGTAGGGAGAAATACATATATAATATACTATATAATATATAATATGTAGGATATATATTGTGTAATATAAATTATACAGAATATATGTATATATTTATATGTGTAATATAAATTATACAGAATATATGTATATCATATATAATACACACATATATATATGATATGTATGTGTGTATCCTAAAAAGATATAAAGAGCAGAGAAGAAAGGAAATGTACCCTGGAAGTGAAGAATTTGAACTTGGAATGGCCTCTGAAAGAAGATGAGCAAGCTGTAAGGGAGAGAAACGAGTTTTCATAACTTAATGAACTCCCCGAGAAAGAAGAGACTTTCTGCTTTCCAGCTTTTGGATGGCGATTAGAGGAACATCAAAACAGTGCCTAGGAGATTAGCTCAACCACCAATGCTTTAAAGCTTCTCCAATCCTATTGAAAAGACCTAGAATGAAGCTTTGCTCATGTTTCACACAGAGTTATCACTCCTGTCTTGTGTCTCCCCTTCATCCCACACCCCTAACCACTTCCTCATGGCCACCCAGGTATTTTCAGGTGGCTTCCTGGCCTGGTACTGTTGTTGATCATTATCAACATTTCCACTGTCTCAGCATCTTGGGAAAATAAGGCACTAGTAAAAGGATAGCCCAGAAGGTCAAACGCCCATTCTTAGGGTGCCCTGTCTTTATACCCCTTCTCAGAGGTTCCTCCTGCACCAATTCTATTTTTAGTTCTCTAATCTGCAAGACCCACTCTTCTTTTCTACACAGTGCAGCAGAAACACCTGCAGTGCATCTTACATGTGTATATGTGAAACTTAGTAAATGTAGAATGTAAATGTCTTAGCACAATAACTAAGAAAATGCCAGTAGGGGCGGCGCCTGTGGCTCAGTGAGTAGGGCGCCGGCCCCATATGCCAAGGGTAGCGGGTTCAAACCCAGCCCCGGCCAAACTGCAACAACAACAAAAAAAATAGCCGGGCGTTGTGGTGGGCGCCTGTAGTCCCAGCTACTCGGGAGGCTGAGGCAAGAGAATCATGTAAGCCCAAGAGCTGGAGGTTGCTGTGAGCCGTGTGATGCCACGGCACTCTACCGAGGGCAATAAAGTGAGACTCTGTCTCTACAAAAAAAAAAAAAGAAAGAAAGAAAATGCCAGGAAGGCTATGTTAACCAGTGTGATGAAAATGTGTCAAACAGTCTATGAAACCAGTGTATGGTGCCCCATGATCACATTAATGTACACAGCTATGATTTAATAAAAAAATAAATAAATAAAACCCAGTGGGGATACTTCAGTCTGTTGAATCATTTCCTGGTGAATTCCAGTGCCCTCAGTTTTTCCCTCCGGATTCCACCTACATTTGCCAGGTGGTTTCTTTGTCTGAGCTCCAAGGCTATTCTGGCAACTGGGTCTCAGTGCTGTGGCTTGGAGCTTTATTCCAGATGTCCTTCATCTGCTAATCTCTGGCTCTTCCCTACTCCCATGTGGTTCTGCATTGATGGTATTGACCAAATACTACCATCAAACAGCTTGTTGCTTAATGGTGGGCAAAGGCAAGAATGCTTGAGCAAATGACTGTGAATTAGTATAGCAGGCTTAAGGGTGGGAGAGAACACCATTTTCCTATTGATAGAATCATTTTAGAGTTTTGTTGTTGTTTTTAGGGCATCTGGTTTCCGTGTCCGTTGGTCTCCCTAACAAGAATATGGTAGAGCCTGAGTATAATGTCTACTATTTAAAGTTTTATGTTTATAATTGAGCATAAATCATATCAAGTTTAAAAACTCTATATTCTATTTTCCTCAAGGTGGTAGCTTGCTTTGTCACTTGAGGAAAAGTAAGCTTTAATATATTTTGTTTGGGTGAAAGACCAGTGCTGATCAATGAGGGGTTATTCATTCTTTCATTACGTTTTTATGAACTCTCACATTAGGTTAAGGATATCACGTTTGTTCCATTAGATCTAGTCGAGGCACTTACACAGCATTTTAGAGGTTAACCACAACCAATGGGAGTACGTTTAGAAGAACTCTGGTTTTCTTCATGAAACTCATTTAGCAACTTAAATTCTAAAAATTTATTTAGGGAATATATATGTATACAAATATTAAGTATAATCCTCAAACATAATTATTCCTGGAAAAATAAAAAAAAAAATTTTTTTGAGACAGAGTCTCACTTTGTCACCCTTATAGAGTGCTGTGGCATCACAGCTCACAGCAACCTCAAACTCTTGGGCTTAGGTGATTCTCTTGCCTCAGCCTCCCAAGTAGCTGGGACTACAGGTGTCCACGATAGCACCCAGCTATTTTTATTTTTATTTTTTTATTGTTGCAGTTTGGCCGGGGCTGGGTTTGAACCTGCCACCCTCGGTATATGGGGCCAGTGCCCTACTCACTGAGTCATAGGTGCCGCCCCCCCTTCCCCCCCAAATAAATTTCTTTATTTTCTTTGCTATCTTGCCATAAAGTTCCAGAAGTTGCCAGGATCTGGTAAATCACTGTCCTCACTATCCACGTGTGCTTTCTTTTTGGTCTTTGGTTTTGTTTCATCTCCTCATCTTTATCCCAGTCTTTGACTCTCCAGATAAGGAAACGTAACATCTTCTTCTATAACCACATGGAAACTCCGGTAGCCCCTTGGCCATTTTAAAGAAAAATATAAATAATGCTTGCACATTTCTTTATTCTGTTATTCTTTGTCACTCTCACTGAGTAATCCTGAGATTCTGTTTGTTCTTTTCCTCCTTTTCTGCTCCCTACAGTTCAAACGTGCAATCAAATCTTTGCTAAACTTAAAATGCATATTTTTAAGACCTAAGTGACACTTATTATTTATTTTGTACTGCTTATATGTTTCTCTGTTCTTCCTCCAAGGATGGACTATCATATTTCTTATACTTTTCTAGTCTTTTGATATTGCTGTGTCTCCTCCATTAAAAAAAAAAAAAAGCAGAGAACTAGTTAGTGCCTTCTGCCTCTGACTGCTGGTGGTGTGGTAGCTTGGTGGCTTCATTTCTGATGGTTTTGCTTTATAGAACTATCCAGTATGGAAGCACTTTTGAATTGTTATATGAAATCTAAATCATTAGCCTGCCTGTAAGGATCTGCTTTATTTTTTTCCCTTCTGTAGCTGAGGACCATTGGATTCATGGGTGCAAATGAGATTCTGAGTGTAAAAATGTATGTCATTTGAAATGGAACTGCTTTTACACACTTCAGGTGCAAAAAAATGCCAAATAATGAAAGCCTGGCTTTGGTCTAATTGCTGGAGGTAGGATTGCTGAGCTTGCGGAAGGCTAGGGCTTCAAATAGCCTGTGACTAAACTAATCCCCTCATTGATTTCTACTTGGACATCTTCTTTCCTCCTGATCACTAGAGCTATTTTCATGATGTGCACTGACACTTGTAATCTGTAGACAGGCAGTCCCCAAGTTCCAAACATCTGACATATATACACCTTCCACTTACAAGCGGAGGCTATTACCGTAAGTTCCTCAGTTGCAGACATCCAACTGATGTACAACACACACTTATGAATGGGGGCTACCACAAGTAATAGTTAAATGTATCTGTTCCAACTTACATACAAATTCAACTTAAGAACGAACCTTACGAACCTTCATCAGTAACATGGGAACTGCCTGTCAAATCTGGATCTATCCAGATAATTGTTAACAGGGTGAACACATACTGATGGTGTTGAAACAAGTCAGCAGAAGCAAAATAAAATTGCTTGCTTCCAGTTTAGCAGGGTCTTCATGCCAAGTCAGGACTGTGTCTTTAATTTCTCCATCTTTGGAGAAATTTCTCTTGAAGATATTCTGTATACCTCTTTGGCAGGAAGAACTTCTGAATGCAGCCATATTATATTCAGAAAAAGATTCTGTCTTCCTGCAAGGCTCCTTGATTTCTATGGTAGAAAATTTTTAGGAGAGAGTCAAGAGGGTTTGGTTGTTGCAATGGAATTAGGTTTTCCTGTCCTCAGAAGGACACTGCAGGTGCAAAAAAGAAGCCTTGATGCTCAGGCTTCCCTTTAAGGCTGGAGTGCGTACAAGGCTCCCCCGTGGCATGGATCATGAAGATAGCTCTTCGTAGAGACAGGCCATTACTGAAGAGTTGACTGCCACGGCATCCTAAAGAAAAGAGAAATACTATGTTCAAAACCTATCCCTTTGAGGAGAATGAGATATGCTTTAGTTAGCAGCAAGTCCACTATTTTTTTTTTTTCTTTTGACTAAAGAAACTGGAAGACACTGTGGAAAGAGTACTGTTCTGTTTTGCTTTTCTTTAAATATTAGACCCTGGAGAAATTGTTCAAGAACAATTTATCCTTAACCCTTCACCCTCGGATGCTGCCAGCTGCAAGGTCATGTGTAGCTTAGTTTATCAGATCTAGAGACGCTGCTCAGACCTGTCAAAACCGCAAGAAGCAGCTTCAGACATTGTGCTGGAGCTCTGCCTTTGAGGACCTGGTAGATCCTATAAAATCAGGGGCCCAATTTCCCATTAGGAGTGCGGGGCCTGGCATGGAACCATGTGGGAGGCGGTTGTTTACTTTCATTCATGTTTCATAAACTTCTCTGAGCCATGTCCAGCATCTTTTACTACATTTGGTGTCATTTGTACTACCGCCAGAAGTATAAACTCAGAATAGACTTTGATTGTGTTTATAGGCCCGAGCCACTCAGGACTACAGTATTCAAAACTGCCTGGCCATCTTCCAGAAGTTTGCTTCATATCCTTTACAGTGATGTGAAACAAGCTCCCAGGAAACCAAATCCTCCGTATCAAACAACTGTCTCCCATCTTTTGTTAGTATTTGCCTTTCTATTACAGCAGATCCCAGCACATGGAGCATCTTCTCAGCTGGGGGTCAGAGTGAAATCCCACGTGACTGACAGAGGCCCGCTAAGGGTTACTCAGGTCAGACTTGACATATGATCAGGTGAAAATTCAGCTCCAGAAACTTGGGGAAGACTCCAGCTCCAGAAACCATTTTTAAAGAAAATTAAACTTTCTAAATGATTTAAACACATGTTTTTAATACATGTTAAATGTCATTCTTTCTGGAAAAGACGTGTTTCAAGAAAATGAAGAAAAGGATAAATATTTGGCAAAACAATCTTTTCTACAAATGCCTCTGGGTACAAGCAAATGAAAATTGTATTTACTACCAGGCTTTTCAACACCTGCATTTTGTTTTTCTTTCTTCCCTTTTTATTGTGTGTATAACAGTTTGCTTTGTATGATTTCTTAATTAAATATTTAACAGCATATAATGGTGCAGGTTGGGCGATGTTAGGCTGTGTTTTATGGCGGTAGCTTAGTGCGCATGTTTATACTTTGTGGAGGCCTTTTAAACACATGGAGGCCTCCCTTCCACACAGAGACCTGAAGTACCTCTCAAAGAAAGGCCCTCAAGGCAGAGCTCCCCCTTGCTTGGTGGGGAAGGGATGCTCTATGGTATTGTCATTCCTTTTAGAAAGGCTGACTGTCTCTAAGTAGAGTGCAGGAGGGAGAGAGACAGAGGACAAGTCCAGCAGCAGAAAGGGCCAAAAAAGCAGTCGATTCAGTGGCAACAGAGAAACAGGACAGGCATGAATCAGAGGGGTGGGCTGGGCTAGAGGAGGACTTTGCAGCTTGACATGTGTGTGCTGCTAAGGTAGGTCGAGGTTGTGGGGGTGTCAGAGGATGACATGCCCAGGGCCTTTAACTGGCCCAGGAAATTGAAAAGCAGGTCCTTAGAGAGTTGGTTTGCTCAAAGGTGAGTTGGCATTTGGATGAGGATTCTCTTTTCTGCCAAACGAGTGACTACAGTGCTGAAGCTAGCGGTATGTGAGGAGAAGAAATTGTGGGGGGCCTGGCCCCTTGCCTGGGTTGCAGGTAAAAGAGGCAGCATGAAGTGAGGGTGCTAGACAGAATGATCTGTGCCCTTTTTTCAAAATCCAGAGCCACAATTCTGTGTTCCGATGATAAATGTTTTCTGTGGACCCTGACTGGAATAGGGCTTCTCAACCTTGAACTGTTGACCTTTTGGGCTGGATAATCCCTCACCGAGGGGGCGGTGCCGTGCATGCTAGGCTGTTTGGCAGCATTGCTAGCCTCTGCCCAGGAGATACCAGTGGCCACCTGTCCCCATGCCCAAGTATTACATCCAAAAATGTCTTCAAACATTGTCCTCTGGTGGGTAAAATTGACCCAGGTTTGAATACTACTGCTCTAAAAATTTACAAAGACATCCGGAATGTCCGAGGAAGTGTCTTGACTTCTGAACCTATTTATCATCCTCCTTAGGGCTGTGTTATCAAAATATGTTTAGCACCTCCTGATCTGACTTCTCAGAGAAGCTGGGGCTTACTTACTGCATCAATTTTCTGAGAGATATGGAGAATTTTTCTCCATTAAAAAAACAGAGGGCAGCAGAAGTTCAGAAAATTTTTAATTACTTATCTCTGGTTACACTCCTTACCTATGACACTATGAGGTATGTCAACCCAGAATCCTTGTCTGCTGGGACAGTTACATTTTTGTCCAGTGGCTCTAGGCCACTAACATGTGAAACTTAGATGAAATAACTGTGGCTGATAAATGTATCATTACACTTCACTGCCTCTTTCTTCCATCTTTCTCCTCCCCTGTACAACTTGAGAGGCATTTGTCTTGTCACTATTTGGAAAGCTCCTTTATGCTTTTGGATAGCAGGCATATATGACATTCCAGAGTGCCCTTCTGCCGTTCTACTGTGTGGAGAATCTGCTCCCGCCCAGCAGAGTGTCCACATCAGCAGACACTTACCTGAGCGAAAGGGCCTATCCCCAAGTTAATTGATGATCATAACTTGTCAGGCCAGAAATAGTTCTCACTTGAAAATGAAGCTTAGAAACTAATGAAGTAGAGTTGCAGTAGAGTCACAAAAATGTCCAAGAAGCTCTTTCTACTGAGGCTTGTAGCACTTCCTGGGATCCAGGAACAGTCTCCAGACTCAGCCTCAGGGAGAATCAGTATCATTAAAGTTCCTGGAAATTCCCCTCGCTGCCCCCTTGAAGTAACACGCATTTTACTCAACCTAGATCAAACAGAGCTCAGGTAGGACAAGCAGGCCCTCAGATGTGGCCACCTTTCCACGAGATATTCCACACACAGAGGTAAATGGAGATTTTCCCACAGGAAAGCAGACATACATTGTTAATGCATTGTTTGTGGGACATGTAGGTGAACAGATCGATGTCCAGGCCTATAAATAATAACCAGGGGAGATGTCAGCCTATGGGTTTATAGCACGTTGCCTGGGAGAGCCTTGTCTTAGAAAGGCAGACATGGCCAAGGGTCTGAAGGTGCAGATGTTATAAAGTCATTTAGTGTCTCTGGCTAAGTCTGTGACATGTTTCCCTTGGAGGACCACCACCATGGTGAATACATATGCCTCTGTTTTGTGCTGTAGGGATATTTCCTCAAAACAGTGTTTTCATTTATCTAGGGCAGTGATTTTTGAGATTTTTTTTGAGACAGAGTCTCACTATGTCACCCTGGATAGAGTGCTCTGGCATCATAGATCACAGCAACCTCAAACTCTTGGGCACAAGGGATTCTTTTGCCACAGCCTCCCAAATAGCTGGGACCACGGGTACCCGCCACAATGCCTGGCTATTTTTTTTTTTTTTTTGGTTGCAGTTGTCATTGTTGTTTAGCTAGCCTGGGCTGGGCTCGAACCTGCCACCTTCGGTGTATGTGGCTGGCACCCTACTCACTGAGCTAAGGGCACTAAGCCTAGGGCAGTGATTTTCAACTGGTGTATTCTGAAAGGATCTTAGGTGTGAAATTTTTAAAGATCATTAATTAAATTATTTTTGAAAGAAGTTCAAAACACATTAAGTCTATTGTTTTCTTTCCTTTCTTTTTTATTTTTGATCAACATAATTTAAGTGTGCCACGGAAGTTTAACTATATGTTCAATTGAGATATAAAAGATTGACAAGCACGGACGTAGAGTATTGGTGGCTTCTCTTCAAGAACACCATCCCATATAGCTTCTCAACAGTGGTAGAAGCCACTTGGGACCAGGGAGGGCAGGAATATTTTGGAGATAGGGGAAATTTTGGTTGACACAAAGACTGGAGGACACCACTGATGTTTGTGAACAGGGGCTAAGGATGCTACCTACACATGGAAGACTTGGGCCGTGATCCACATGAATTTTGAATAACTCACAAGATCTATTTAAAATTATTTAAACTTTGAATATAACTCCATCTAACACATACATGCAAAGTAGGTTTGCTTGGCTTTAATGGTCACTGAAATTTCCAGGAATGCAACTATGATTTAATAAAGGGGAGAATGTCCTTTTCATCTGGAAATATACCAAGAATTGTTTATTTTAGAAAATCATTCTACTGATGACAATTGCTGACCGGAGTCACCAGGATGTGATATATTTGCATTAGCCTACATGTGGAGTAGTTACATTTATGGTAATTCTCTGGGTGTTTTAACATAAATATATAAATATGTGTGTGTGTGTGTATAGTGGAAGTGACTATAATGGGAAGACCACCACTTGAGTAAACACCTCTAACTATTATAATCTTGAATCATAAATAAGCACTAAGGTTCTCATCACAGGGTAATACTTTGTGGTGAAGTGTTTCCACATTTAGCTGTGTGCTTCACACATTTCATTCCTGGGAATGTGACCATTTGCATAGATACAGTAGTTCTTTACATGAAGCAGACCTTCAGCTTCAACTATACCTGGTAGCACAGCAGGACATTCTAATGCTAAAGAAGAACAAAGGCTTCTCCAGTGCAGTAAGAGGAAGCTTCTCTAACAACTGATTCTCTCTGAGTCTCCTTGGATCGGTGCTGGATCTGTTCATGACTCCCTTCCTTGGTGCCTGTACCATTTTCTACCTCCAACTTAAAGCAGATGACCTGGTCATATGAAATATCAAGATTATGAGAACCAGAATCCCACAATTCTTATTTTACTTGGAATTGCCTTTCTGTTACATATTCCCCAGGTTATTTTTTTCCCACTTAACGTTGCTTAAATTTACGATTATCCTCCCCATTGGTCTCAGAGGAGCAGAAATTCTTGGACTCCAGAGCGTGGAGACTGCTACATTTGCTTTAACTCTGTCTTTTTCTTTTTCTTTCTTTTTTTTTTTTTTTATTGTTGGGGATTCATTGAGGGTACAATAAGCCAGGTTACACTGATTGCAATTGTTAGGTAAAGTCCCTCTTGCAATCATGTCTTTAACTCTGTCTTTATACCAGATTTTCTTCCCACTTCTAGTGATTTCAATTTCTTCTGGATCTAATATTATCTACAATTTATAAGAAGAAACATTTGAGTAAGATTACTTTTAGCTAACAATTAAAGTGATATTTTATTTCTTAGCAATTTCTATAACAAGACTAAGAACAACTTACTTTACTGAGTGCATACTATATGTCAGGCACTACTGCAAATTTTTTGTGTGCATTGTTTCATTTATTCCTCATAAATAACAGGTGAGGTAGATACTATTATTATCCCCATTTCAAAGATGAGAAAGCTTAGAAAGATTAAATAACTTGCTCAAGATTCTACAATTAATAAGTGTCCTTCTATGTCCATCAAACATAAGTCATTTAATACTCTAAATAGAAAAGCATCCTGGAGAAAAATAAATTGAGAAAATGTAAGAGTAAATCCATCATCAAGACATTCCATCAGAGTAGCCGTCGTGATGAGCCTAGCTTTTCCCTAAATATTGGCGCGCAATCACATTTTCATTACTCATATTTAAACTATATATAGCAACAATATGTCATCTAGAGAAGAATGACTGTAACAGTTGATGCTAACAGATTTCAGTATATATCTCTGTTTCTACTTCTGCTCCTGTTCTATTTAATTGGCAAATTATTCCTGATCAGAGAACTGAAAAGAATACATTTTAAAAGCAAGATACTTAGTTTCTCTGAGCCTAGATACCTGTTCACAAACATATGACCCTTGCTTTCCTTAAATTTAGGGATTGGAGGATGGAGAATAGAAGAAAAGATGCCACTGTTTTAAATTCCTTCACCGAAGTTGTCTTTTCTCTGTGTGTTTATCAAAGAATATGCTCCTAATTTTAATCCAGAACCATCATCCATTTTGAGCGGAACCAGGGGAGAAGGCAAGTCCATTGCTTCTACTCAAAAATGTCACTAAATGTTGGATATGAGCAGGTAAGCTGCATATTGCCAAAGGGTTCACTGCTCCTCGCCATTTTTCTGTTCTTTCCCATTTCTGGGAATGGAACATGCTTACTACTGACTCAGACCCTGTTGCCAGGTGGATCCTGTTGGTTCTACCAATGAGTGGCACTCAGGTGAGACTAGATGATGGAGAGAGGATAGGGGTGGCTGTGCTTTGGCACAGGTGTATGGGAATGCAGGTGTGCAGTCTTGTGCTCAGTGGCCGCACTCTGTGGCATGGCAACATTCACGGGCTCTGAGCAGCACAACTTTCCTCTCTCACATCTCCAGTCCTAGAATTTTCTTATAGTTATAAATCTTTGGATAATCCTTTTGCTTTTCTGATTTGCATTTCCAGTCCCTTTGATATTTTTGTAATCAATTCTCTATATTAAATCCCTACCTCTCATCCCATTCGAAATGGACGGGTTTCTATTCCCTGGGATAGACTACAACTTAGGGTGAGGTGAAATTGATAATACGTAATCACATCATCTTCACAGATAAAAGACAAATTTTATCCGTTGGGTGAAGTGAAACTGATAATAGATAATCACATCATTTTCACAGATAAAAGACAAATTTGATCTGTTGATTTTATTCATTACAAAATGAAAACAAATTATAGCTTAAAGATATTGTTTATGTACGGTGGAAGAATTGGTAACTAGGCATGCATAAAGAACCTATCTAGCTCTATCCTCAGAACAAAAGGACTGCACTAAAACAAAACAGAATTAAAACAAGAAGAAAAAACACCTGAAATTGTTGTCAGTAATAATATTGTGGGTAGAAGTGTCAGTATTGTTTTCTAGGATTTTTTTAGTTTACAGTGTGTCTCAAAAGTCACCATATATAGGGAAAATGGGAAGTTGTAGTTAAGTGTACTATTATTTATAAAAATTTATTTTTTTTCTTTTTTTTTGGCCAGGGCTGGGTTTGAACCCACCACCTTAGGCATATGGGGCTGGCGCCCTACTCCTTTGAGCCACAGGCATTTAATAAGAGGGGGCTAACACAAAGAATATTTTGTAAAATTTTGTAATGGTGACTTTTGGGACACACTGTATTATATGAAAAAGTAAATGAGCAATTATGTTAGTATCACTGTATATCAAATTTTGCAGAGAGGGGAAAATACAGATGTAAGATTCATGAAATTAAGCTTAAAACTCTATAGTTATGAACTGGAATTAGAATGAATGGTTTAAACTCATGAAATATTTTACCTTTAAAAATAGATTTTCTAGCTCTATTCATCAAAAAGGCCCAGAAACAATGATAAGCCCATTAGCAATGAGCATCTTTAGTGCACTGATTGTCATCTCTAAATACAGTTCCCATTTGAAAGAACCAAGAGTTCTTGGAAAAATGGCAGATTCTAGGCTGCAGTAAGGAAATATACAAGACAATTGTGGATCCTTTTGACACACTGCAAAGGAAGAAAGCTATCAAGGACCACTCCTGTTGTGACAGAAGGACTCAGGGCCAACTCGAAGAAGTTTCCACTGGCTAAATCTGGGTCAATTTGAACAACAGCAAGAGAAATGACTATATTGGATTTAAGTACATAAAATATGCTTAAATACATGAGATTAGAATAACTAGAAAGCAGGAACTGTTGCTGGCCACCTTTGGAGGATGCCAAGGAGCTAACTCGTTATTTTAAAAACTTCAGTACAACGGATGAATCATGTATCCTGTCTTTCTTACATGAACTATATCTCACAGTAACCAAATAATTGATTAGGATGAATTTGCTTTTGTAAAAGGATTCCAGGGAATAAAGAATGAAAGATAGAATTAAAGTATCACCATTTTGCAGTCTCTAATAAATTAAGTGATCTATATAGTGATTAATAATGGTTGCTAACATCACAGGAGAGTTAACTAGAAAGTGTGGTGAAATACACGACACTGCCTTTAACATATTCTTGCCAAAAAAATTGAACCTTAGTCCAATAAATCTGCTAGAACTAACTACCAAATGATAGGGAACAGAGAACACGTTGAATGAAATCACAAAGCCCGTATTTTGGATTTCGACACATAATTTAAAATGTGGATTCTGACACATAAATTGTAAGAAGTAGGGGAGGGGAGGCTGTAGATGAAAAGAGATTTGAGAAACATATCAAATAATTGCAACAGAGGGCCCTTCCTTGGATCCTGGGTCAACAAACAAAATCATGAGACAGAGAAATGTTAACATGACCACATAATTGATTATGAAAGAAATTATTATTAATTTTCCTTTGGTTCAATAATAGTTTTGTGGTCATGTGTTAAAAAGAGCCATTATCTTTTATAAATTCATATGGAAGTGTTTGTAGAGAAATGATGCCTGGAGTTTGCTTCAAAATAATCCAGGGAAGGGAGAGTGCTGGTGATACAGATGAATCACAGTTTCCCACGAGTTGATAATTATGAAGCTGGACGATAGGTATTTAGGGGTTGTGATACCACTCTTTGTACTTTCGTATATGTTAGGAGAAATTTTCTATAATGGAGGGAGAAAAAAACTAGGAAAATAACTTCTTGGCACCCTGCTTTTCAAAAATTGAATGCCTTCAGTTCTCAGGGATTGCAGCCTTCTGAGTTCTTGGTTATCCCCAGACTCCACATCAGAACTTAAATAAGTTTGGGAACTAACTCTATGCCCTTTAGCTTGAAAGATGAGCAGAGCTAGAAGCCTGAAAAAGAATGTGTTTCTTATTACTGCTGTAACAAATTATTATAAACTGTACCATTTAAAACAATATAAATGTATGATCTTGCCATTCCAGAGATCAGACGTTCAAAGCCAGCTTCACTGAGCTAGAATCATAGTGTTTGGAAGGCTGGGTTCCTTCCGGTGACTCTAGGGAGAAAGTCTGTTCCTTGCTTTGCCCCTCTCCTAGAAGTTGCCCACATTCCATGGCAGCTGCCTGCACCCTCTCTTTTCTGTCCTCACTGTTTCTCTCTTTAGCTTGTAAGGACTCTTGGGATTGCTTTGGTCTTAGTGGGATAATTCAAGATAATCTCCTTATTTTAAGTTCCTTAGCTTAATCCAGGTGTCCTCAAACTGCGGCCCGCGGGCCACATGAAGCGGTGTGAACAGTATTTGTTTCCATTTTGTTTTTTACTTCAAAATAAGATATGTGCAGTGTGCATAGGAATTTGTTCATAGTTTTTTTTTTTTTTTAAACTATAGTCTGGCTCTCCAACGGTCTGCGGGACAGTGAATTGGCCCCCTGTTTAAAAAGTTTGAGGATGCCTGGCTTAATCACACCTGCGAAGTCCCTTTTGCCATGTAAGGTAACCTATTCAAAGGTTCTGGGGATTAGGATGTGGATGTCTTCAGGGGGAGGCATTATTCTGCCTGCCACA
Source organism: Nycticebus coucang (assembly GCF_027406575.1). NCBI lineage: Eukaryota > Metazoa > Chordata > Mammalia > Primates > Lorisidae > Nycticebus > Nycticebus coucang. Next base: position 72,151,285 of record NC_069786.1, on the reverse strand, counting down.
GAGAGAAATGGAGACTCCACTAGGGTTCTCTTTGGCTAAACCAGTTGCAAGGGGGTCTGGCAAACAGGGTTGGTAGGAAAAGGCCTGGGGGAACACGTGGTTACAAAGAGATGATATACAGCACAAAAGGTTTAAAAGGCTAAATTTGGTGATGAAAGAACTAATGAGAAAACATTCCAGGGACTTGACTGTGTTTAGATGTACAGACAGTATTACACAGAAGATGATGACAGGCTGGTTTTAATTTCCAGAGAGCTGGTTATCAATTGGTTTAAATTAAATAGAAGCTATGAATAAAAGATCTATTGAAAACTCTAATACCTGTAAGGATTGAGAGATCTGAAATTACTTTAGAAAAGTCAAATGACATCTTAGAGGACCAGGTACATATTCATCTAGCTGTCAGTGGCTGTCCTATTTGAAGGTCTAAGGTGGACTCCCCTCTAATTCAGTTTATGGTTAATATCACCTTGAATTCTGGAGAGTAGCAAATGCCACTGCAGCTGCCTGCCTGTCTTGGATCTCAGAAAGAAAGAAAAAAAGAACCTGTTGTGGCAGAGGGTGTTAAATAGAAAGCAAACCAACCAAGAGATCACTTCAGCGCAGGGGCTGGTGGCTTACTTGAGTAAGTGATTTATGACACAATGTTTTTATTTGATCTGGCATTACAGGGATAAATTATTGAGTGCTAATTGTATGTTGATAAGCTGTTCCTGTTTAAATTTATTCCTTCCTCAGTTTGTGTTAATTGAGGCGTATTGGAACAGAAGGGAATTGCCCACTTACTGCCTGGTGCGGTTTACACTGGTGCTGAAATGCGGAGCTGTAATCTTTCCTTCACTGTTGCTCACACGGAGTGAATAAGGGAGCTCCTACCAGTGGACCCCCCTCCCCCATCATGCAGATCATTTTGTTAAAAAATAACATCATTCCTATTTACTTGTTCAAGTTTACTCAAGTTACGGCAGAAGGTGAGGTCAGAGGTAGACTAGAGGAAGGCTGGGGAAATTTAAATGCACATTTTACCATTTGAAATTTAAATCCATTTTAGATAAAGCCATCATGGACGGGATGGGGGGAGACTGAATGTTTCCTGCATAGGAGGCTTTATGTCTGACTAGTATTTCTCTCCTTCTCGTCTCTCTCACTCTTGCTCTCTCTGGCATGAAGGGATGTGAGCGGCAGTGTAGTGTGAGAGGCCAGCAATCAGCAGGAGCATGAGGCCATGGGCAGATGTGGGTGTGGATGGTGAATGGGTAGCAGCAACTGCCAGACATTGAGGATCTTGTCTCTCGAGGGTTCCTGTAATGAGGACTCTTAACTCCAAGGAAGTCGAAGGAGTCCAGATTTCAAACACAAAACAACAAATTTCCAGCAGGATTACAAGTAGAAACGCTGGGTTAAGATTAAAGGAAATCTACAAGGGCAGAGGAAATAGTAACATTCCGAGAGGTGTTCCAGATTCAGCAGACCAAGGCAGTCCACAGAGTTGCTACACATGGCCCGAGGGGAGGCTTGTAAACACTCGGCCCAGACACAGACGCTCTCTCTGCCTTGGTTTTATGAATTCCGCTGGATGTGGGCAGGTGTGGACCTGGCTGTAAACCAGAGAGGGGTAGACCCTGCAGGTGCCGGGAGCCCCTGGATGCAGCAGAGACTTAGGTGCTGCCCCCCAGGCGTCTTCCTGGGACACTGAACCTCCTTCTGCTTCTCTGTGCTTCCCTGTAACTCTCCTCCCTCTCTCAGTGTTGTTCTTAGATGTCAGGTTCTTAGACATCTAGTTCTCTTCCTTCTAGTTATCTCTGTTAATCTCTTCCTTCTAGTTATCTCTGTTAATCTCTTCCTTCTAGTTTATCTCCCTCAAATAAAATAGAGAAGAATTCCATTTCAGCCTTTGTTCCTGTGGCTTTCCTAGTCAAGTAAGAAAGAACCTCGCTGTCCTCTGTGTAGACAGCAGACTTGAAGATGAGCTGAGTGTGGATTTTGATCCCTCCTAAAGACATCTCTCTCTGTTAAGTGCTGAAAGAACTTTGTACTTGGGTAGTTTTACCCTTAAAATTGCCCTTAAGATATGGATTGTGGCAGCAGGATCATGCTGAAATTTCAGGGACTAGCTCTAGGTTATTTAAGTAAAACAGGGGTCATCATTATGGGAAGATTAGCTAAGATGTCACTGTTCCTATGACATACTTCCTCTGGGAAGGAAAACCAGCTGAACACTGGCAGTCCCATTCTCCTGCGGCACTACAGCATGCCAGGGACCCACCCCCTTCTTAGAGGTAATGGGAAGGAAGGGAAAGAGCACAGGACAGCAGACAGAGCCTTGGTGCTAGCTTGAGTCTCACTATTCTCCTCTTTCCCCCCAAATCTGGGGCTTTTCAAGGAAGATTCTAGCACCAAGGGAGCTGGGCCATCTCAGCAGAAGGACTGCCTGGATGCTGAGTCCTATAGGGGAAGTGAAGCCAGCATTTGGGGGACAGAGCTGGGATTTAAATCCCAGAGTTAGGAGCCATGGTGGGGGTTCACAGCCATGAGTTCAGAGCTGTGTGGGAGATACTGGAAACAGCTGAGCATGCAGCACGTCAGCCTTCACGAGCCAGCCACTGAGATCAGACAGCGGCTTCCAATAGCTTTAGATTAAAGCTAGGAGGCTAGAGATAGCAGGGAACTTGGAGCTCATCCAGTATAACTCAGAAAGGGGGAGTGACTTGTCCACTGTCACACAGATGCAGGTGGCAATCTAGGACAAGATCTAGCTCTGTAAGCTCCCAGGAATGCTTTTTCTGTTATAACCTCTGGCCCACCTACTCAAACATCCAGGTCCATTCTGACCTTGGGTGAAAGGGATGTTGAAAATGGTCCCTGGCTGGGTGAGGTGGCTCATGCCTGGAATCCTAGCACTCTGGGAAGCCAAGGTAGGTGGATTGCTTGAGCTCAGGAGTTTTAGACCAACCTGAGCAAGAGTGAGACCCTAACTCAAAAAAAAGGAAAACCATCCCTGACTAACCAAATGGGGAGAAAGGAGACAGGAAACCAAAATGGGGTTCCAGAGTTATTTGAACTCCTTATTAAACTGTTTTCTATTCTATAATTTGGTCGGGTAAGAATTATAAAATTTTTGAGGAAAAAAGGTGTAATGATTACTAGAATAGCTCCAGAAAGCATGTTGTAGATATTTCCTGCTCCAGAGAGCTTAAGGTTGACCTCAATACAGATTCCCGGGGTTTTCTTGAAAATCCTTACCCCTCTTACTTTGATTTCTACCTCCTGCTGTGTTAGGACTTGGATCTGGCAGGTGTAGATTTGCTCTAGACCTGACCTTATAGAGAGCAGCCCCCAGACCAGCAGCAGTGGCTTCCCCTAGGAGCTGGCGATAAGTACAAATTCATGGGCCCCACAACTGCCCCATGAAATCAGAATCTTTGGGGAATGTGTCCACTTTAAAATCTGAGCAGCACTGAACTAAAATAAAAAGTCAGTGTGGAATAAAAGAATTCAAAAGGCCCTATAAAGGAATGGTTCAAACCCTGACAATTACTAGCTATGAAGCCAGTAATTGATTAGAAAGTGACTCTGTCTCTCTGTGCCTCAGTTTCCTTGATTCTGAAATGGTTGGGTCTGTTGTTGAGAAGATCAAATGAGATAAAGCAGAAAAAGGCACCTGGCCCGGTATTCAGTGGGGGTTGAATACATTTTACCCATTATTCCTCTGATTATTTCAACCCCAGCTATCCCTGTCCTGGCAGCCCAGGTGTGAGTTCCAGCCCTCTTCTCATGCATTCTGTCTTTCTGTATCTTTCTCTCTCTCGGAATTCATCCAAACCTTGCAGCTTCTTGGGTGTGAGCCCTATGAGACTAGGAAGGGGTAACTCCTGAGCTCCTTTGAGGACTGATCTCTCCCCCGTCTTGGGTAATGTCAAAACTTCATTAAGCCACACTTGATGCTATTCCACGGTATGGGGATCAGGTTGTGGGAATCTTATCTTCTGAGCCAACAGTCAAGTCACATTCATAAGCACAAGCTTCCCTAATCAGAGAGGGAGGCCCAAGTCTTGGCAAGCGGGGCTGTTCTCAGACATCTAAAGTATCTGTCCATGCTGGGTTAGATGATTGCACCCTGGAGTTTCCGTTGGGCTACTGCCAGCAGCGTCCACACAACCACTTTGGAAGCGAGGGGCCAGCCCCTACTCCTGAGCAGAATGCAGAGACGGAGAGGCAGGCTGGAGCAGCAGCTGCTGCTGCCTCCCTCTGGGCCACCATAATGTCTCCCAGGGGGCCAGCCCAAGCTTGGATGAGCCTTGGAAAATTAGTGAGCAATTGTGACTTGTTTAATTTTTCTCTCCTAAGAAGATTGTGTCCTCTTAATCATCTTTTGAGAGGAAAGACAGGAGAAAAGAAAGACATTCAAGAAGACACAGGGCAATTAATCTGTTCATTCAAGTTCAGTAAATGACTCTGTGCTCTGAGTACATTCTTTCCGTAATTCTACAAACATTTGTTGGGTACCCAGTCTGTGAGGAGCACTGGAGACACCTGGGTGAATTAAGAACATATTTGCCCTCAGCAATTCCACAAGCTTCTGAGGAGGAAGAGAGGCAAAGGGAACCACCATTTGGTGAGCACTTACCCTGTGCCAGGCACTGAGCTGAGTGCTCAATCCTCGTGAGAACCCCGTGACATCAATGTCCTTATTCTCATTCTACAGATGAGGGTCTGAGGCTTAGAAAGATGATGCGTCTGCCTTGGAATCTCCCATTTGGAAAGTGGCTGGGTTCTGTGACATAAAAGCTTTTCCTTTTTTTTTTTTTTTTTTTTTTTTTACCATGCTGCCTCTGCTCACTCACCCACCATGCACTGAACAGAAATGCTAAATGCCATGAGAAGGTGCAAATTCAGAAGACCCTGCCAGCTCAGAAGACAGAAAGATGGCTCCTGATTGCCATGTGGGTTTGGAAGGTTAGTCTAAGGGTGGGTCTAGGCCTCACAAGGTGAGTGGAGGAATGTCCCTGAAAATCACTGTAGGGAGGGATGGGCGATGGAGAGGGATGGGACAGATGGGCCTGAGTGGTCTGTTCATCCTGAGGGTGGTTCTGCAGTAATCCACTATGGGGAGGCAGGAGGACCAAGTGGCCATTATCTCAGGCCAAGGTTGCCCTCAGCACAGTCCTGGCCAATTCTGGTTATCAAGAAGGACTGATAATGAGCCAGGACAGAACCTGGATTGTGCTTTGCACTTTCGGAGAAGGGCACAAGAAAGCCTGGTCTGTATATTATTCTTTGTCTCACCTCTGCTATGTGCCCGTTTGGGCATAAAACCTTTGGCATTAGGCTCTGCACAGTTCTGGAGCCCCTCTCCCCCTACTATGACAGGTCATAGCAGCCAGCCCCTCCTGCCAATGTCCCCAGGACTGTCAGGAAGGAGCTGGCATTTGCCCAGCAGTTAAAGCAATATGATAAAGAGGCAAAATGGCCTGGACCAGTACGACAGTTTTGGGTTCAAATCCTGACTCCATTAGTCTTTCCAGGTCAACTCAACACCTTTGTACCTTTCTTTCTTCATGTGTGAAATGAGAATAATAGCACCCATGCTGCAGCAGTGATTTTCAACCCATGTGCTGCAGCATTCTGTGTGCTGTGAGAGGATCTTAGGTGTGCCACGAGAATTTTTAAAGATCATTAATTAAATTATTTTTGAAAGAATTTCAAAGCACAGTAAGCATATTTTTTTCACTCTTTTTTTAAATGAACACAGTTTAAGTGTGCCACAGAAGTTTAACTATAGGTTCAATTGTGCTGTGACATAAAAAAGGTTGAAAAACACTTTTTTAGAGTCGTCAAGGTTAATGGTGCAGTTTATGTATAACGTATAGCTCTGTTCCTGGCAGACCTGTCTCTTCCTCTGACAATTCTCTTCTGAGCAGGGGCTTTGCTTCCAGATTAACTGGTTTGGACACATGATTACCGACCATTTTGATTTGCTTAGCCCAAGATTCTTATTTGATTTAGCTGAGGTTGCTTGGAGACTGAACTGCCGTGTTCTGTGGCCAGGTACGAAAAAAGACAATCAGCATGGTGCTGCAGTTGTCCTCTACGAATGCCAAATGACCTAGGTCTGTATGGATAGCCCTATGAAATGGCCTTGGCTTCATGACACCAGGGTCCATGAAAGGCTGTGTGACAGAGATTGGCTAGTCATTGTCATTCACTAAACTGCATTTCTTTTTCTCCCAGCTAAACTATATTCCTCAGTTTCTTTCTTAGTTAGGTGACTATGTGACTGTGGCTGATAGAATATAGGTGGACATGGTGGGGACGTGGACTGTGGGTGAAAAGGCTGGCCTCTAAGAATTTCTTACAGATTCTCCTCTGTGACCTCATCTGCTGGCCACATGGAGGATCCAGAGAAGGACTCTCAGGCTATAGCGGATGGGGAGTCACTAGATGAAAGTAGTTGGTTCCCTGAAGGACTAGATGCAGCAGAGTAATCATGGTGCCCCACAACCTGCCCTGAGCTGTGAACGAGATGTAGACTCTCACTGTGTAAAGCTGCAGAGAGTGGGGGTTACTTATAATGGCAATTAGCCTGCCTTTGAGAATATAGGTTGCTTATGATTTATAGCAAGGCATTTGCAGTCATCATTAATACTACCTCTAAATGACCTTCTAAAATCAAATACCTCTGAGGAGTAATATTTATTACCTAAGAGTAATATTTATTACCTAGTAATATTTATTACCTATTTATTACTATAAGTTACCTAGGTGTAACTTAATTTGTAAGCTTAGCCTGGCCAGATGCACGCAGAGCCCTGAAGATACATGGCACTGGTTTTCATTGTGAGTATTTCTGGGGTCATGGAGCTCTGGTACCTGATACATGGTACAGTGGTTCTCAAAGCATCCGTATCATTTACAACTTGTTAAAAATGCAAATTCTTGGACCCCACCCCAGACCTGCTGCATCAGAAACTTTGAGAGTGAGGCCCAGTAATCTGTTTCCCAAACTTTCCAATGATTCTGATATACCAGGCTACCATCTTAGAAGGATTGAAGGGGGAGGACTGCTGGACCCTGGAGCTCATGTCTGAGAAGAGCAGACCAAGATGAGGTCCTGGGGACTGCTGGATGCAGCTAAGGGTAGTGGGTGAAGGGACAAGGGGAGAAGACCAAGGATGAGTACTTTATAATTTTCCTGAAGATGATCTTTTTGAATAAAACAGAAAATTTAAGAATTTGTTTTTCTACTCCGTAAAGGATTGATTATTACACCCCAATTCTTAGCCTATTGCATTGATTTGCTAAGGCTGCCATAACAACATATCACAGACAGGGTGGCTTAACCAATAGAAATTAGTTGTTTAAGCCATAATAAGAGATTTATCATTTCACAGTAATGAAGGCTAGAAGTCTACGACCGGGTGTTGGCAGTGTTGGTCTCCTCTGAGGCCTCTCCACCTCTTTCTGCCTGTTCACGTGCTCATCTTTCTGTGCTCCTACTGATGTCTCTTGTTGTACCCTAATCTCCTATTCTTATCAGGAGACCAGTCAGATTGGATTAGGACCCGTCCTAACAGCATCATTTTCAACTTAATTACCTCTGTGGAGGGCAGATCTCCAAATACAGTCACATTCCAAGTTACTGGGGTTTCAGAGGGACATAAGTCAGTGGAAAACTACTGTGGAATCTTGAATATTACTATTATCATATTCCTGTCTTGGAACTCCCTTGAATAATCCTGGAGCTAAAGATAATTAAATGCTAAGTTTAATATACAGGGTGTTCCAAAAGTCTCCGTACATAGTCACATAGCAACAGATATCATAGAACATGTTCACCATGAGTGGAAGAGAGGACTTCATTTGTGCATAAAAAGAGGCATCTGACATGTAAAGAATATTTCATAAAACTTTGTAATGAATATTTTGTAACTAAAGGTAAATTTAGCCACAATTCCACCCCCCACCACCACCCCCAGCCCCTAGTATGGCAACTTTGGAGACATCCTGTATAGTTTGGAGTAGAAATCTCACCCCATTTTATTCTAACAGCAAAGTTAGAATATAGTTAATACTTTTGGCAATAGGTTGACTGATCAAAGCTAAAATCAGATAAAAGTAATGAAAACATAAAAGATGTCTTGTACACGCACATTGGCATTGGATAGATGGAAGTTAATCTGTGAATAAATGTAGAGTGTCTGGCAAATAAGGACTGTACAATAGCTCAGAATCTTGGAAACTTACATTTTGTCCTCAGCTGGTGACCTGTTAAGGCCGCAGTATATGGGAAAATACTCTTCTTAATATGTTGGTTTTAGTATAAACTGGAAGATACGTTTGTTAAAATGGAAAAGTGAATTCCTCTTCTGAGATGCTTTTCGGTCAGTTTGGCTTGTTAACAAGCTGTGGTAATAATCTGAAATGATGATGGAATAATATAGCAGAAATTATATATGGAAAAAATAGGGAAAAGTAGATGGGCAACTCCCTAAAAACTCATGTTTCATAAGCCGGTATGTCTTTCCCAAGAAAACCCTCAGTGAGCCAGAGGACCACTTGCTGTTTCATTTCACATTCTCTATTCATGTGGGGCTCCTCCCCCCACCGCCTCCCCCACTTCATATTAACAGCAGGGTCATGGATTTGGTGCCCCAGTTGACAGGGTGAGTTTTGCTGTAACAGCTTCAGATAGTCTACAGTTGGAGCAATTTAGCTGCCTGTAAAATCCCACTGAATGAATTTTCTCATCATTTGTTAACTGCCAGGGCAAAGTTCACTGAAGAACATTCTTCCTGCTAGTCTGTGAAACGGGAGCTGTTGAAGTCCTGTGCATACCAACATGTTAGCCTATGCTCAAAATATGCTTATGGAGCAAATTCTGATAGGATTCATGTTGACATCATTGAGCATACATTAGTGCGATTTGCATATATATATAAATTTGAATAATGATCAAGGACATCAAATGATTTCAGATTTAATACTTATAATAGTAGCTAACATTTCTTAAAGGATTATATGCCCAACGGTGCTCTAAACATTTTATATAATAATTTAATTAATCTTCACAAAGTAGATCTTATTGTCACATCCATTTTGCAGGTGAGGAAACTGAGGCACGGAATGGTTTACTAACTTGCCCAAGATAACACAGTGAACTCTTAAGCAGCAGAGCTGGGGTGTGAGCCCGCACAGGCGGACTCCAGAGCCTGTGATCTTAGCCCTGTGTTTCATGGTCACACTTACTAAGCACACTGAGGAAGGAAAAAAGCTTTGCCTTTCTTAGGTGGTTTGGGAAGGTGTACAGGAAATTGAAACTAAATAAATCCTTCTCTCTCAGGCAGGGCTACAGAAGACTGATGCTCATTTGAATGTGTTATTTTGGGAAGTTTGAGAGCAGAGTGTGAGTTTATAGGAATGGAATCCTCAGAACTTTTCTCCATTACTTTGGAGAAACTTTGATGTACATTCACCTAATGTTTATTGAGCCTACTTGCTGGGCCCCTGAGAGCCATAATCAGGAGTGAGACCTAGTTCCTGCTCTCCAGGGGCAAAGCAATGGTGGCAGGGTGCAAACTGCAGGGCATACGACGGCCCTGTCTGGCAGCACTGAAGTAGAGGTCAGAGTCTGGAAGCTTGCAGAGGAGACCGGGGAATAATCGGCAGAGGAGGTGCTGGTTCAGCTGAGTAGAGAAGGTGAATACAATTTCACCACTGGGCAAGTTGAGTGTGTGCCAGCCAGGCATGGAGAAAAAGGCCTTGGGTGCTCCACCCTAGGAGCACAAGTGGCCACCATGGCCAATGATGAGAACTGGGGCTTGGACTTTATTCCTCATGGGATACAGAGTCAGCTGAGAATTTTAATCAAGACAGTGCCACAGTGAGATATTTGCATTTCTTTAGGCATAATAAAGATAAACTTGTTCAATTGGAATGTGATAATTAATGCAAAGTGTTTCTCGTCTAGGAATACCCTTATAGGGATGCAAAAGCGGCCATCTTGGTGCCACAGCTCCCCCTCTACTTACCCCTCTCCTGTCTGCTGATGTTTAGAATTCCACAGTTAGAGATTTCTTCCTTTGTCTAAATCTCATTTCCTACCACTTATAGGATAGGACATCTCATAAGCTACTTAAATTTAGCTGTGCTAGATGGAGTACATGAGCAGTTTTGTTGAGAATAAGTTGTGACAAGACATGAAGGGAGGTGGGAAGGGAGAAGAACATTGAGGGAATGGGGAGAATTGGGAGTTTGAGCACAGGGAGGAAATATGGCAGTAATCTAGAGTCAACTCAACAATCAGTTACATTGAAAGGTAATGTAGTATCAGGGTCAAGTTGAAAATGACCCAGAGATGAAGACAAAGGCCTGCTAGAAAGAACAGCTTTAGCACATGCTCCAGGTGCTGCAGAAAAGTCACCCAGGATGAAAAGGAATGTTAAGCCCTGTTAATAGCAATGCTACTAAACATTTGAAAAATAAGTCCGTTAAGTTCTTCCTCATTCAATAGTCAAAAGCCAGTGCTATTATGTTAAAATAAGAAAAACAAATTGCTCAGTTTTAAAACAAGGTTTGTGTTTTAGCTTTGGATGTAAGAATTTTCTCCTTTGTCTCTGTCTTTTTAAAAGGCCATTTCTGCCATATTCTCCAAACCTAGGTAGAAATAATAAAGGGACAAGAAGTCTTTCAAAAATATATTATGTACCGAATAGTTCTAAAGATACTGTTTGTTTATATGTCTAAAAGTGAAGCCATAGGTACAGGGATGCATTTTGACTTGATTGCTGCAGGGCTTAGTAGGAGGGGGCATGTGACTATCAGGACAGGCGTTCATTCATAATTTGATGACTTCCCCACCTAGCACCTGGCAGCCTGACAGCTCAGCACCTGCTCAACACAAGCAGTGAACAAAGGGGTGTGGGTATAAGGAGATGTTTTATCATTTGGTATTTTTTTTTTGTCTCATTGTCCAGATAATGTTAAATTCAGGGTGAAAGCCTTTAGGTTGACCATAAAAAAGACCCAAGGACCTCATCATTCTTCACAGAAGTTGCCTGGAAAAACAATTTATTTCCTGAAACTTTGCGGAGGTATAAAAATGAACAGGGTGTAACGAACATTAACAATTTAGGGTTATAGTGCCTCTAAAATTTTTCAATGTGCATACTCACTGTGGGAGAATCTACCTTACAAAAATAAAAGCGTCAGGATGTCAGAATGCATTCCCAAATATGTGTTTATTTCAGCATTTGTTTGTAAAGGAGGGAGGAAAACCCTGAATGTTCATGAGTAGAGGAACAGTTGCATAAATTCTCATTCATTTATACTGTGAATGTTTATGTTTATGTTTAAAAGATTTATCTCTGTATATATTGACCTGAATATTGCCCACGTATATTATTACATTTAAAAAGCCATTGACAAAAATATGCATTGTATAAACCCATTTGTATAAGAATATATATGTGTCTGTCCATTTATATTTGCTGTGTGAGCATTGAGATGTATGTGGAAGAAGGTATGCCAGATTACTGCTAGAGGGGGGTTGTTGGACTTGTTACAACAGCACATATTTGTTTTGCAATTAAAATGAATGCAGAGAAGGAAAGCCCTCTTTGCCACTTAGGATTTGGTGAGGATTAAATGAGATACTTTTAAAATGCTTATTATCATTCCACGTGTATAGTAAAGTGTCCCAGAAACACTGGATGATATTATTTGATTATTTCCCGTGGTCTCTTGTAGCTTGCCGGAGCCTGGCCCCCACCTGGCCCCCGCCTTCCTCCACACAGGCGCTCAGTACATTCTCCGTCTGGACAACTCTAGGCTCTGACTACACCACGCTGACTGTCTGTCATCTCAGGCTTTGCGTGGATTTCCTGTCTTCGAGCTCCTTTTCCCCCACCCTCACCTGGTTAGCTGCCCTTGAGCCTTCAGGTCTCAGTTTAAGAGCCTCTGCTGACCCACAAGTCAAAGTGAGAGACCTGTGCTCTCAGGGCTGCCGTCCCATACTCCAGTACTCATCACCCTGCCTCAACAGTCTGTCTGTCCGTGGGGCTGTGTCGGTCTATCTTTGCAGCCTCAACACCTAATTCAGGGCCATGGAATGGGTGCTTGACAGAGACTGTTAGAGTAGGAGAGTGAAGGGGTGGCAAAGAGGAAGAGAAAGGTGAGGCGGCTTCTCTTCACAGGCACTTGACTGTGTCACTGAGTTTGTGATTGAACTTCCTGCTGAGGTTATCTAAGTGCACCGTTTTCCTTTCCCAAGTTTTAGCAAATTGGAAATGGACTAAGGTCAGATGTTTTTTAAATGATTCATTTGTTTGGATTATCACACACTGCTCCTTTAATTTAGACGTTATTAACTTGCTAAAACAGTTCATAACTACACTTTATTAACTTTCTGGGTTTGTACAAGAACCTCAGTTGAAGCAGTGTCACATAAAAGCAATTGAGAAAATATGTTACAGAATGGAAACTCTGCGGAGGGCTTTGCGGACTGATTGCAACTGTGACATAAACAAGTAGACAGTCTTCCACAGAAGAGGACTCATTTCCTGGTCTTGCTAAATGATAATTTTTAAAAATGGTAAAATCATGACTGTTATGCAGATATAAAATGAATGCATTTTCTATCTGAATACATGTTAAGGAGTCAATGAGAGAACACAGACGCAGATGCCATAACCGAGGTAACAAAGAATCCAAAGAACCTAAGTGTAATAGTGACCAACAGGGAAAGGACTGCAAAATGGAAGCAAAACTGGTTTTCCAGGGAGGGTTCAGTGGCCAACTGAGCTTCTTCTAAATACGACAGAACATGCAAGTTTATAGACAAGAATTACTGTATTTAGCATTGCTGTCAGCACCCATAATCTACAGAGCTGTGAACTGACAAACTGGAAGTCTAGACAACGCCTAGTTCACTATCAAAGCTGAGTCAGCACCTGGAGAGTCTGTAAGTGCTTCAGACGCCCCGAATCAAACTCATATTCTGTACATACGCTTTATATATGCTGTACTTAGGATCTTTCAGTTAACCCTTTTAGTCCAAGCTTTCTGAACTCAAAAGTTGTTTCCCCCGAACCCCCTTCCCCTCTGATGCCTCTTCCTTGATCCTTCCTAGAGTTTGCTTTCCTCTTACTTCCAGTTTCTTCCCATGGTAGTTTCTGTCACTCCCTGTTTCCACACTGCCCATTCCCCATGCCCTGTACCGTCCTGGGCTGTTTCAGTCGCCGCAGCTTTTCCCAGAGTCCTCATCTCCACCCCTGTGCTCCTGCCCTGGGGTGTGTGTGCTCACCACCTTTCCCTGTGGTTCTCCCTGATTATAGCATAGGGAAAAGTGTCTCTGTCTACCATCCTCCCCTTACATCCCTGGGTTCATAATGACACATCTTAAACCCTACCTCACCCCAGAAAAGTTGACACTCTCTCTACAACGTTCCCTATTTTTTCCTTTTTGTTTGTGGACAGCTTCCCACAGTTTTTTTTCTGCTTAAATTCTGTTACACTGTTGCAAAATGGATTTAAGGCAACCATATAGTTGCTGTTATCTCAACTCTTTTTAAAAATCTTTTATCATTGGAGAGCCTTATTTGTTTAACTATTGGTTATTTTGATCTAGTACTTTTCTTCAGCCTAAAGAATGAAAAATTATCCAGCTCTTGGCTTCCCTAACATGAGGCAGTCTCCTTTGTAAGGAAGTAAAGAAACATTTATACTGAATCTGACTTACTATTTTAAATTTTTAAAAAAGTGAGTCTTCTAAAACAATACCTATTCTGATGTTAAGTTAGTCTTATATTCCTGGCATAAACCTTATTTGGTCATGATATGTTGTAATTTTTTATATTATTGTTTGATTCAATTTGCTAAAATTTATCTACAATGTTTGCATTTATGTTCATAGGGAATATTGGCCTGTAGTTTTCTTGTAATGTGACTCCCAAGTTTTGATATTAGAGTAATTCTGGCCTCATTAGAAGGAGTTGGAAAGTGTTTACTCCTCTTCAATTTTTGGATAGAGTTTGGGAAGAATTGGTATTATTTCCATCTTCACCATCTAGTGGAAATCACTAGTGAAACTATCTGGGCCTGCAGATTTCTTTGCGGGAAGGTTTTTAACCACAAATTCAATTTCTGTAATAGTTATAAGAATATTCAGATCATCTATTTCTTCTTGAGTGAGCTTTGGTATTTATTTGAATGTTTCAAGGAATTTGTCCATTTCATCTAGATTATTAAATTCATTGTCATAAAGTTGTTAATAACATTCCTTTATTATTATTTTACTATGTGCAGATTCTGTATTGATGCATTCTCTCTTTCTTTCTTTCTCATTCTTGATACTGGTGATTTGTGTCTTTTATCTTTTTTCTTATCAAAATAGAATTTTTTTCAATTTTATTAATTTCTCTAAGGAGTCAGGTTTTGGTTTCATTGACTGATTTTTTTCTTCTTCTATTTCATTGATCTTTGCTCTAATCATTATTATTTACTTTATTCTGCTTACTTTGGGTTTCATTTGCTTTTCTTTTTCTAGTTACTATAAGTAAAGGCTAAGGTCATTGATTTCATAAGTTTGATAAATTTCTGTTATAAATATTTATGATTTGTGTTTTTAATTTAATTGGTCTTAAACACTCAAATTTAGCTTTTTAATTTTTTCTTTAACAAATCAGTTATTAAAATTGTGTTATTTCAGGAATTCTGGGAAGGTGGCCAACTGATAGCAACCCTCAGCAGAGGCTCCTGTGCAGAGGAAGAAAAACTGGATGGAATCGGACTCTATGAAGCCAAAGATAGGGAGCTGAGCCAAGGAAGAAGTTCGGCAAGCTGTAACTCCAAGGAAGAGCATTCAAGAAAACAAATTACAGGTACAAAGCCTATTGACTAGAGGATGGGCGACCCCTCCCCCAAGCAGGAGGCCTGCCGCAGGGTACAAAAGATCTCTCATTTTACCTCACTGGAGAGAGCTACTAAACTCCAGGTCTCTTTCTCCAGGGAGGTCCCACTTATGAACCTAGACACCACCCTGCCAGGCATAAACTTGAACAGATATTTTTCCCCACAAGTCCAAACTCCCAGTCCACCCTTTTCCACTTATGTGGAGGTCTGAAGTTCTTCCCCCTGTGCAGGATAGAGTGTTTGGTCTTTCCTTGGGAGATGTGGGCATAGCGTGGACCGCCAACCATTAGGATGGAATCTGTGACTAACAGGGAAGAAAGAGGGTGTAGGAAGAAAGGGATACTCGCGGGAAGAGGAGCAGTCCCCTGGGTATGACTATGCCTGACCAGTGGTAGTGTTGACCCTCAGTTTGGGCTGTGTCTGGTGGAATGGGGTGCAGAACCCCAAGCTCTAACGGCACCCACAGTGGGAGAGGGGTTGCCCTGTGTGGACTGAGTTAGGCAGACAGGGCTGGTCCCCAGCCCCTGCTGGGCCTGGGAGCAGAGGCTTGATAGGCGTGGACTGCGACCTGAGACCAATGGCGTGATCCCCTAATTCCAACAGAACCCTCAAGCAGTGGCTTACTGGGTGTGAACCAAGACCTGAGGGCTAGGGCATGGTCCACTGCCTTCAGTGGGACTGGTGAGCAGAGGCTTACCAGGTGAGGACTGAGACCTGCGGGTAGAGTGCGGTGCCCTGACTCTAACAGAGCCTGTGAACAGAGGCTTGCCAGGTGGTGGACTGAGATTGGCAAGTGAGGGTGTGGTCCCCTGACTCCAACTGGTCTGGCAAGCTGGTCTGGCAAGCAGAGGCTAGCTGTGTGTGGACTGAGACTGGTGGGCAGGGGCAGGGGCAGGGGCAGGTGCATGGCCTCTGGCCCCAGATAAGCCTGTGAGCAGAGAAGCAGACAATAGTATAGACTGAATATGGCAGGTGGGAGTGTGGATCCCTGTCTTCAATTGTGCCATTGGAGATCCTTGAATCCCTCTCTGTTGGGCAGGGTTTGCACTGCCTGAGACAATTTGGTTGGAACCCGTGTCTGGGGCTGTTCACTTAGGGATATTCTGAGGTTGACCTTCAAATTCTGTAGCGGAAAAGAACTGAAGGGTGCGGGCTGGGTACTGCAGCTGTTTGTATCTCTTCACAATCGAGATTTAAATCTAATATTGTGATTTTTAGGATAGGGTAGAGGTTGGCTGATATCAAAACAGAGCTAGCTTGTGCTATCTCACCAAGTAGGTCCTCAGAGTCTCCAGCCAAAACTCTGAAAGGGGCCTTTGGAAGGTTGCAGGAGATAAGCCACAATTACAAAGCCTAGAGCTTTGGTAAGGGGCTATCTCTACTACCTGGGAACCCCAATTCAATCTCACCCTACCAGTTCTAATAACTAAATAGTGGAAAATAAACATGGTGTAGACCCAACAGAAGAACTCGGGCAAATGAATAACCAGAGAAGATCAACTGCCCCAAGAAATGACAAAGGAGATACAACTGAAGATGCCATGCATAGACAAATGGCAGCAATGTCAGAAATTGAATTCAGAATATGGATTGTAAATAAGATAAATAGAATGGAATAAAAGTAGAAATTGAATTCCAAAGAGTAGTTCTAAAGTTGTCTCAAGAAATTAATGAATTCAAAGCCCAAAGTCACCAAAGATATGGACATAATGAGAAAAGAGATAGTAGAGCTCAAGGAAACAAAAAAGTTAGTTGGGGAGCTCCAAAATACAGTAGAATCCCTCAGTAATAGAGTTGGCCAGGCAGAAAAAAGGATCTTTGAAATTGAAGACAAAGCTTTTGAACATTCCCAAACACTCAAAGAGGCAGACAAATGGAGAGCAAAATCTGATCATTCCCTGAGAGAGTTGTGGGATACTACAAAAGATCAAACATTCGTCTTATAGAAATTCCCAAAGGAGAAGAGGATGGCCCTAAAGGTACAGATGCTCTACTCCAAGAGATTTTGGAGGAGAATTTCCCAAGCATTGCAAGAGATACAGAACTTCAGATAGCAGACAGTTTCAGAAACTCAGCAAGACACAATCCAAATAAAGCATCTCCTAGACACATAGTGATTAGCTTTGCCAAAGTTAAGATGAAGGAGAAAATTCTGCAAGCAGCCAGATGTAAGAAAATCATCACCTACAAAAGGAGAAGTATCAGAATGACTGCAGATCTCTCAGTCAAAACATTTCAAGCCAGAAGAAGATGGTCATCGACCTTCAGTCTCCTAAAACAGAACAACCTACAGCCCAGGATCCTGTATCCAGCTAAACTGAGTTTCATTTGTGATGGAGAAATCAAATACTTTAATGACATATACATGTTGAAGAAATTTGCCATAACTAAACCAGCTCTCCAGGATATTCTCTGACCCATCCTCCAAAATGACCAGCGCAATGCTCTACCTCCAAAGTAAACTCACTCAGAAATTTTTGAACAAAACCCAACTTCCACAGTGGTAAAAGGATTAAAAATGTCCACTGGATATTTGAAAATCATGACACCCAAAACACAACCAGGTTTATCAATTCTCTCAATTGATGTGAATGGTTTAAATTGTCCTCTAAAGAGGCACAGGCTGGCTCTCTGGATATCTGCTGTTGAAAAGAATATCACCTAACCTTAAAGGATAAAAATAGACTCAAGGTGAAGGAATGGACTTTTATACTACAGGCAAATGGAAACCACAAAAAAGCAAGGGTTGCAATTTTAGTAACAGATACAATTGGCTTTAAACCAACAAACTAAAGAAAGATAAGGAAGGTCACTACATATTTGTCGAGGGAAACACCCAACATGAAGAGATTTTGATAATTAACATTTATGCACCCTACCAGAATGCTCCTCAATTTATAAAGCAGACCCTAATAGATATGAACAACTTGATATCTTCCTGCACTATAATAGTTGTAGATTTTAACACCCCTTTGACAGTTTTGGATAGATCCTCCAAGAAGAAACTAAACAAAGAAATATTAGACTTAAACCTGACCCTAGAACAAATGGACTTTACAGACCTCTACAGAACATTTCACCCTAATAAAACTGAATATACATTCTTCTCATTAGCCCATGGGTCATCCTCCAAAATATATCATATCCTAGGACACAAGTCTAACCTCAAGAAATCTAAAAGTATAGATATCATTCCTTATATCTTTTTGGACCACCATGGAATAAAAGCTGAACTTAACAGCAACAGGAATGTTCATACTCAAAGTCATGGAAGCTAAATAATCTTAGGTTGAATGATAGCTGGGTCAAAGACGAGATTAAGAAGGAAATAATCAAATTTTTGGAACAAAATGATAATGAAGATGCAAATTATCAAAACCTGTGGGATACTGCAAAGGCAGTCGTAAGAGGGAAATTTATAGCATTGGAAGCCTTCATCAAGAAAACGGAAAGAGAGGAAGCCAACAGCTTAATGGATCATCTCAAGCAACTGGAAAAAGGAAGAACATTCCAACCCCAAACCCAGCAGAAGAAAATAAATAACTAGCATTAGGGCAGAATTAAATGAAATTGAAAACAAAAGAATCACTCAGAAGATCGATAAAACAAAAAGTTTGTTTTTTGAAAAGATTAACAAAATTGATAAACCTTTTGCCACCCTAACCAGAAATAGACAAGTAAAATCTCTAATATCATCTATCAGTAATGACAAAGGAGAAATAACAACAGACACTTCAGAAATTCAAAAAATCCTCAATGATTTACTACAAAAATCTCTATTCCCAGAAATATGAAAATCTGAAGGAAATTAACCAATACCTGCAAGCACACCACCTTCCTAGACTCAACCGGAAAGAATCAGAAATCTTGAATAGACCTATATCAACCACTGAAATAGCATCAACAATAAGAAATCTCCCTAAAAAGGAAAGTCCAGGAACCTGACTTTATATCCAAATTCTATCAAACCTTTCAAGAGGTACTAGTACCTATATTATACAACCTTTTCTAAAGCTTAGAAAAAGAAGGAATACTTCCCAACACATTCTACAAAGCAAATATCACCCTGATACCCAAACCAGGAAAGGATCCAACAAAGAAAGAAAATTATAGACCAATATCATTAATGAATATTAAAGCAAAAATATTCAATAAGATCTTAGCAAACAGAATTCAACAACACATCAAAAAAATTATACAGCATGATCAAGTTGGGTTACAGGATTGGTTCAACATATGCAAATCTATAAATATAATACATCACATCAATAAAATAAAAAACAAAGACCATATGATTTTCTCAATTGACACAGAAAAAGCCTTTGATAATATCCAGCATACTTTCATGATCAGAATTCTTAAGAAAATAGGTATAGAAGGGACATTTCTTAAACTGATAGAGGCCATCTATAGCAAGCCCATAGCTAATATCATACTGAATGGTGGAAAATTGAAAACATTTCCATTCAGATCAGGAATGAGGAAAGGATACCCACTGTATCCACTGCTATTCAACATAGTAATGAACTCTTAGCCATCACAATCAGACAAGAGAAGGCAATCAAGGGTGTCCATATAGGGTCAGAGGAGATCAAACTCTCACTCTTCCCTGATGATATGATCCTATACCTGGAAAATCCCAGGGACTCAATTTTAAAACTCTTAGATGTGATCAAGGAATATAGCAGCATCTCAGGATACAAAATCAATACTTACAAGTCAGTAGCTTTTATATACGCCAACAATAGTCAAGCTGAAAAAACAATTAAAGACTATTACTTTTACAATAGTGCCAAAGAAGATGAAATATCTGGGAATTTACCTAACAAAGGATGTGAAAGATCTCTATAAAGAGAACTATGAAACTATAAGAAAAGAAATAGCTAAAGATGTTAACTAATGAAAAAACATACCATGCTCATGGCTGGGAAGAATCAACATTGTTAAAATCTCCAAACTACCCAAAGCAATCTACAGATTTAATGCAATCTCTATTAAAGCACCATTTTCATACTGTAAAGAACTTGAAAAAATAGTACTTTGTTTTATATGGAATCAGAAAAAACCTTGAATAGCAAATACATCACTCAGAAATAAGAACAAATCAGGAGGTTTCACCTTATCAGACTTCAGGCTATACCATAAATCTATAGTGATCAAAACAGCATGGTACTGGCACAAAAACAGAGAGATAGATTTATGGAACAGAATAGAGAACCAAGAGATGAACCCAGCTTCTTATTGTCATTTGATCTTTGACAAGCCTATCAAAAATATTCAGTGGGGGAAAGACTCTCTATTTAACAAATGGGGCTGGGTGAACTGGCTGGTGACCTGTAGAAGACTGAAACTGGACCCCCACCTTACACCATTAACAAAAATGGATTCTCACTGGATAAAAGATTTAAACTTAAGACATGAAACTATAAAAATACTAGAAGAGAGTGCAGGGAAAACACTTGAAGAAATTGGCCTGGGAGAATATTTTATGAGGAGGACCCCAGGGCAATTGAAGCAATACCAAAAATCCATTACTGGGATCTGATCAAACTAAAAAGCTTTTGCACAACCAAGAGCACAGTAAGTAAAGCAAACAGATAACCTTCAGAATGGGAGAAGATTTTTGCAGGTCTGATAACTATCAGACCAACAAAGGTCTGATAACTAGAATGTACAGAAAACTCTAATCAATAAGAAAAGAATAAATAACCCCATTTCTATGTGGGCAAGAGACTTGAACAGAAATTTCTCTGATAAAGACAGGCACATGGCCTACAAACACATGAAAAAATGCTCATCATCCTTAATCATCAGAAAAATGCAAATCAAAACCACATTGATATATCATTTAACTCCAGTAAGATTAGACCACATCACAAAACCCCAAAACTACAGATGTTGGCATGGATGCAGAGAGAAGGGAACGCTTCTACACTGCTGGTGGGAATGCAAGCTAATATGACCTTTTTTGGGAAGAAGTTTGGAGAACACTCAAGGAACTAAAAGTAGACCTACCATTCAATCCTGCAATTCAATCCTGCAATCCTGGGTATACTAGGTATATACCCAAATGATCAAAAATTATTTTACAACAAAGACATTTGCACCAGAATGTTTATTGCAGCCCAATTCATAATAGCCAAGATATGGAAACAGCCCAAGTGCTCACTGACCCATGAATGGATTAACAAATTGTGGTATATGTACACTATGGAATACTATGCAGCCATAAAAAGGATGGAGACTTCACATCTTTTATGTTTACCTGGATGGAGCTAGAAGATATTCTTCTTAGTAAAGTATCTCAAGAATGGGAAAAAAAGTATCCAATGTACTCAATACTACTATGAAATCAATATATAACCACCTACATACTCATACGAATGGCAAAACATAACTATAGTCCAGAAAGTAGAAGGGAAGAGGAGAGAGGGGGAGGGGAGGGGGATATGGAAGGAGTTAGGGTATTTGGGGGGATCTCACCTAATGTGCATGATGCAATGGTACATTTCAAAACTATTAAGAAATGAGTATAATTGTGATGGATGTGCGACTTATTTCAATGTAAACATGTCACATTGTATATCAAAGCAGAACCCTGAACCCCATCAATGCATCAATGTACAAAGTTCTGATTTTTTTTTTGGTTTTTGGCCAGGGCTAGGTTTGAACCCACCACCTCCGGCATATGGGACCAGCGCCCTACTCCTTGAGCCACAGGCGCCGCCCACAAAGTTATGATTTAATAAAAAAAAAATTAAAAAATAAAAATAAATAAAATTGTGTTATTTAAGTTTTAAATATTTGGAAACATTTCAAAGATCTTTTTGTTACTTATTTCTAATTTATTAATTATTTCATTTTAATCATAGAACACATTTTGTGTGATTTGATCCTCATTAAATTATAGAGACTTATTGTATGGCTCCAATTTGGTTTGTCTTGGTGAATGTCCTGTGTACATGAAAAGAATGTGTAGCCTGCTGTTAGGTGGAGTGGTGGAATGTTCTACAAGTGTCAGGTCAAGATGGTTGACAAGTCAATAATGTTGTTCAAGTCTATTATATCCTTTCTAACTTTTTGTCTACTTAAAAAAATTAATAATTGGGAGGACGATGAAATTTTTCAGCTATAGTCGTGTGTTTATCTATTTCTATTTCTTCTTGCTCACCTAAGAGTTTTACTTCATGTAATTATAACCTCTGTTACTTTAAAAAAATTTTTTTATTAAATCATAAACACATAGATCGTGTATACATTAATGCATTTATGGGGTACAATGTGCTGATTTCATATAGAATTAGGAATGCTTACATCACAGTGGTTAATATATACCTCATCTGGTTTACTTAATTATTATGTTAAGACATTTATACTCTATACTAATAGATCTAACATGTACCCTTGCAGAATCTCTGTTATTAACAGAATAAACATTTAGTCCTGTTAGATTCTCTTAATGAATTGACCTCTTAATCATGAAATTACCTTATTTATCTCTGGTAATAGTTTTGTATTAATATATTTTGTGTTAATATAGCTGCTTCATGTTTCTTTTGATTTGTGGTGGCATGTTTATCTTTTCCTCACATTTTGCTTTTAACCTCTTTGTGTGTTTATTCTTAAAGTGCATTTCAAAAAAAAATAAATAAAAAATAAAGTGCATTTCTCATAGACAGAACCTAGTCTTGCTTTTTTATCCAGCCTGACTGTATCTGCTTTTGACTGGGTATATATTTATATTACTACGTTATTATATTTATATTAAATGTGATATTGCTGTTAGGTTAGGCTTAATTCTGTCTTTCTACTATGATTTTCTATTTGTCCTATCTGTTTTTTATTCTTTATTTTCTTTTGTCTTTTCCTTTTTTTGCCTTCTTTTGAATTAATTCATTATTTTTATGATTCCTTTTTTAATTACTTTTTTTGGTTATTACTTCTAACTTTTTGTTTTGTTATTTTAATCGTTTTTTGGGGGGGCTATAGCATATGTCATTAATTTAATACTGTCTTTCTTCAAGTGTTATGACTCTATTATACTTCATAGATAGAATAAAAACCTGTATACTTCCATTGTTCTCTTTCTGGCCTTCATGCTATCTTTGACATACTTTTTACTTATGTATAGGTTGTAACCTCCCCAATTCATACTACTATTTTTGTTCAAATATCCAGTATCTTTGAAAGAGATTTGAAATAAGGAAAAAACTCATATATTTACACACGTACTTAACATTTTCAATTCTGTTCATTTCTTTGATTTATATTTCTATTGTATATAATTTTCCTTCTTCCCAAGGAATTTCTTTAATATGTATTTTAGTGTGGGTCTGCTATTGATGAATTCTTTTGACTTTTGTATATCTGAAAATATCCTCATTTTACCTTAATTTTTGAAAGATATTGTTGCTGGGTATAGAGTGATAGGTTTTTAGGGTTTTTTCTTTTAGTACCCTCAATATATTGCTCTTCTGACTTCCTGCTTACATTGTTTCTGTCAAGAAATCTGTTATCATCCTTATCTTAATTATTGTAAGTAGTGTTTACCCATCCCCAGCCCAGTTGTTTTTCACTATTTTCTCTTTATCATTGATTTTTAGCAGTTTTAGTATGATGTGCCTTAGTGTAGTTTTCCTTCTGGTTTTTGTGGTTGTAGTTTATCGAGCTTCTTGGATCTGTGGGTTTATAATTTTGTGAAATCTGAAAAATTTTCAGCAATTTCTTCTTTAAATATTTTTTCTTCCCCCCCTCCTTCAGAGACTCCAATTATACATATTATGCTCTTCATTTTTTTAAATTTTATTTTTCTTTCTGTGTTTCATTTTTGGATTGTTTCTATTGCTGTTTTTCTATTTCACTAATAGTTTCTTCTGTGATATCTAATCTGCCACCAATCTCATTCAATATATTCTGCATTTCAGATATTGCATTTTTCTTTTCTAGCTCAATTTTGGCATTTAAAAAATATATCTTTCATAGTTCCAGTTGCCTTTTGAATATAAAAGAATCTGGCTATAATAATTGTTTTCATGTTACTTGCTACTAATCCTAACTTGTGTGTTGGTTCTGAGCTGGTTTTGAATGAATTTTTTCCTCATTATTGGTCTTATTTTCTTCTTCCTTTGCATATCTGGAAATTTTGGATTGAATACAAGACATTGTAAATTTTATATTTTTGGAGGCTGGATATTTGGTGTATTCCAATAAATATTTTTAAGCTTTGTTTTTGGACACAGTTAACTTATTTGGAAAATTTTTGATCCTTTCAAGTCCTACTTTTAAAGGGTTTTATTTAAAATAAGACCAGAGTGCCAAGGGAAAGCTGTGAGGTGGTGAATACTAGATGGAGACCTGTAGCTCTTTGTACAATTTTCTCCTCTCTGATATTCTGTACTGCAATCTCTAGCTGCTATATTCTCCTTGGTATCTTAGCTCCAAATCCTCAACTCAAATGGCCCAAGCTGAACCTCTTTCTCCCTTCACCACAGCCTGGAAACTCTCTCAAGGTAACAAGCTGGCACAGTCATAAAGCTCACGCCATTTGTTTTTCTTCTTTCAGGAAAGACTGTCCTTAATTTCTTGTCATCCAGGTAAGGAAACCAATGTATCATGTATTTCTCTTGAAGTTTTTTGTCATTATTGTTTCAAATAACAAGATAAGTTTAGTAACTGTTATGCCATGTTTGGCAGAAGGAATAGTCTCACATTTATGGATTTTAATCGAAAAAAGGAAACTAAAAGATTATATTTGTAAACTGCCTTTTAGGAATATGATTTATTCACCAACTGTTCTCATTAGAATTTTTTAATTATTCAGAAGGATACTTTACACCCACTATTCTTTGAAATATCAGGGATTGGTAATCTATGACTGATTGGTCAAAGGCATCTCACAGCCTGCTTTTGTCTAGCCCCTAGCTAAGTATGGTTTATACAATTTCAATGAGTTATAAAGCAGAACAAAGAAGAATTATGTGACAGTAAATATATTATCTAAAAAGCTTAAAATATTTATTATTTGATACTTTACAGAAGTTTGCTGATCTCTGGAAACAGAATATCTGTATTGAAGTGCATTAATAGATAATGAGGTTCTTGTGGGAGCTGAGGCTCAAATACATTTAATATATGCCATTCACTTCATCCCAACTATTATCTTTGCACACCCTCTATTTGCATGAAGCTCAGAATCTCCATGGGGTAGAACTTTAGTTCTACAAAACAAGGGTTAAGATATGTTTGAAGACTAGGAGTTAAGAAGACATCACAATGTGGAATAGCAGAAGCTAAACTATGGGGTTTCTAAGTGGATAATCTCCTTAAGTGAGGAGAAAAGTCTGGTGTGATGGCCAGCTTTAACAGTATGGCATCTCCATGTATGGTTGTATTTGAACTTACCTGAAGCCTTTTGGAAGATAGACTTTATACCCTAATTTTATACCCTGGGGAATGAGAGGATTGTGTTGTAAAATAGAACAAAATGAAATAAACCCCCCCCAACACACACATAAAGAGGTATAATTAAGGGCCCCCAGTAGCTATTGAAAAGACTGTAAATTTCCCCATACAAGAGTAGATGACCTGGGCTGTCTTCCTATTCAGTGGAAAGAATTTCAAACATCTGAGGTGGTAAATGAGGTGGTGAGGAATTGTAGACATCAGTAACAGTGAAGCAAGTACCCAGACGGGCAGGAACAGCAGTAGACAAGAGTCATTTGGTGTGAATGTCCCAACACACATGTTGACTAGTAAAGCAAATAGTATTGAATAGTGAGCAGAATGCTGATGGAAGGAAAGTAAGATCAGCAGAATGAAGGCAGAGCACAGACAAGACACAGAAATTGCAAGGAACAATCATGCAATATTTTGGGGAAATGATTTTGTTCTTGCCATTTGTTGAGTAAGCAGGTTATCGATATAGTGGATATAGAGATGAGTTGTTATAATGAAGCTGAAATTGGGATAAAGTATACCACAAGATATGATATCACTGAATTAAAGTTAATGAGCAAGTTCCCATTCCTAGATGTTGGTTAGGTCCTTGGAGACACTCCATTGGAGACCAAATAAATTCACATTGTTATACTCGAGCATTTAGTTTCTTTGAAACATCTCTTTATTATAACATAAACAATTAATTAAATCTTACTACCTACATTTGTATTGCAGATTTATGAAGACTGGCATTTGGAGCAGGATGTAAAGAAATACAACACATGAGCACTAATTGGTGCCTTCTCTTTAAGCTCCAAGCTAAAACTTGCAACTATAGTTTTGTCTTTGTTTATCTGAATCTAAAATAGAAAAGATGATAAAAAGATCATGCCTCTCTTCTGTCTTCCTGATTATCTAACTTTAATGCCTCTTTTTCCCAGCTGGCTCCAACTGCCTAAGTGAGTTCAGCACTCACTGAAGCATCCAACTCCTCTGCTCTGCTGTGAGTTCTTGTCTTACCTCTCATTTCCTTTCTGGTGGATAGCTTTAATTTACTCTAAACAATTTCCCAAGCACAACCCTGGGGTTCTCAGAATTGTGCATGCACTATGTCTTAAGAAGCTAAAACTTTCTCTTTCCTTGGTGACTACAGTAAAACAAACACTTGTTGCTACTAGGAAAAGTATCCAAAGTCTGGTGAAGGCTTCACTGTGTTACAATTTTGGTTAGGGTGATGTACACATAGCAGTGATTCCTTGGGGTTTCTAGGATGAGCAGCTGGTATAGGCACTACTAAGTAATCATGGACTTAAAATAATGCCACTTTGCAGATATATTTGGTCTTAGAAAGGTTGACTGACTTGCCTAAGGTCACATGGAAAGAGAGCAGTGAAACCAAAATTTGAGTTATAGGTTTGTGTCCAGGCCCCAAGATCTGTGTTCTTGGTGTTAGCAAATAGGCTTGGTAGGAATGACCAAGGAAGCATGCCTATGGAAAACTGAGAGCTGGGAGTAAATCTGTCATAGCTAATCTTCCTTGATCCTTTAGTGACCTAGGTGCACTTAATCAGGGCACTTAATCAGGGCAGATCTTGTAGTGATTTCAGGTTCAGGGTTAGATTTAGTGTGTATGAAAGAAATAGAAGTACTCGGGGGTGAGAGAGGAAAACAATGAGGAATCCAGAGAGAAGTTTAACGCATAGGAAGTAGCAAAGGAACTAACAAGGTAAGTGCTCTAAAGAGCAGAAAAATGATTTATGGTGTGCTCATGCATAATTCCTATCGATTTAGTAAGAATCTATCTTAGAGTCATTTGCTAAAATCTGTGTGTCACCCTAGAGATGGGATATTTCACTTTAAAAAGTAGAAAACTTAAAAACTGAAATTTTAGCATTGATTTTAGATTTTACCTACAAGGAACCAAAAGATATAATTCAGTGGTATTTAAACAAACAAAAAAAAAATCAGTGAAATTCGTGTCTTTACATAACTTCAAGCAGAATTCTTACATATAAAACTGATCAATGTGGAGCTACTTGAAGAAGCGGAGTAGAAGGTTTGGAGCCTTCCCACAGAGGCTCATCATCCTTTTGGACTGGTGACTGCCAAGGCATCTCCTCTGTCCTCTGGGCTCTGAGAAACACATTGCAAATGCTTATTTAGGAAAATTAATAGGTGGTTAGTCTTCAAAAGGCCTGCATCTCCTGCCTGTTCTACTAATCCTGCTGTGTGGTTTTGGGCAAGTCTGCCTCCCAGCCCCTCATGCTGAACATGCAAATGACGAGGACTCCTGCCAACCTCAGAGGGCTACTGAGAACCAGGAAGTTGGAGACACAACTTTGTAGTCGTTGATGATAGTACTCTCTATCTCCGGGTGTTTTATTGCTTTTGGAAAACTTTATGCCTGAGAAATGTTTTCTGATGCTCATGAACTTTGTACCTTGTCCCCAGATTTTTAGCCTATTCTTATTCCTATATTCCTATTTCTCTTATTTTGCTGTTATTTCTCCTTCAAGTTATATTGGGTAAGAGTCGAAGGGGTCCCCAAGACTACCTCTGGGTTTGGTGATTTATTCACTAGGAGGACTCACAGGACTCAATACATGATTTATTACATTGAAAGGATACAACGCAAAATCAGCACAGAAAAAAGGATGGGGCAAAGGCCAAAGGGAACTAGGTGTGAGCTTCCAAGAGTCCTTTTCCCTGTAGTGTCACAGAGGCAGCGTGTAATTCCTCCGGCATCAACTCGTAGCCATGTGCGAAATGGTGCCTATCAGACAGCCTGAGTAAAGACTCAATGCCCCACAATGGCTTCCTGCACCAAGCTCAGTGGCTCAGAGGGGCCCCAGACAATGCCCAAAGTTTTCCACACTCCTGCTCAAGCTCTCCCCAAGGCAGTTCGACTGAGTGCCAAGTCCAAGAACACTGAAACAGTTCACAGTCCACAGGCACGAGAACTTAAAGAGCAAGAGGAAGTGAAAGGAAAATTAGGGCAAGGAAACAGATAAAAGAAATCACTCATGAGGAAGAATCAGCAGAAAACTCCAGGCAACATGAAGAACCAGTCCAGAATAACTCCACCAAGGGACCATGAGGTAGCTACTGCAGAGGATTCCACCTATAAAGAAATGTTAGGAATGACAGAAAGGGAATTTAGAATACACATGTTGAAAACAATGAAAGAAATGATGGAAACAATGAAGGAAACTGCTAATAAAGTGGAAAATAAACAAAAGGAAATTCAAAAACGGAATCAAATAAGAGATGAACGATATGAAGAATATAAAAAGGATATAGCAGAGCTGAAGGAACTGAAACAGTCAATTAGGGAACTTAAAGATGCAATGGAAAGTATCAGCAACAGGTTAGACCATGCAGAAGAAAGAATTTCAGAGGTAGAAGACAAAGTTCTTGAGATAACTCAGATAGTAAAAGAGGCAGAAAAGAAGAGAGAGAAAGCGGAACGTTCACTGTCAGAATTATGGGACTTAATGAAGCCTTCCAACATATGAGTTACAGGAATCCCAGAAGGGGAAGAAGAATGCCCCAGAGGAATGGAAGCCATACTAGAGAATATTATAAAAGAAAATTTCCCAAATATCACCAAAGATTCTGACACACTGCTTTCAGAGGGATACCGGACCCCAGGTTGCCTCAACTCTAACAGAGCTTCTCCAAGACACATTGTGATGAACCTGTCCAAAGTTAAGACAAAAGAAAAGATTCTGCAAGCTGCCAGGAGTAAGCGCCAGTTGACCTACAGGGGCAAATCCATCACAGTGACCGCAGACTTCTCTAATGAAACTTCCCAAGCAAGAAGACAATGGTCATCTACCTTTAATCTACATAAACAGAACAATTGCCAGCCCAGAATTCTGTACCCTGCTAAGCTAAGCTTCAAAATTGACGGAGAAATCAAATCATTTATGGATATATAAACATTGAGGAAATTCACCACAACAAGACCAGCTCTACAGGAAATACTTCAACCTGTTCTGCACACTGACCACCACAATGGATCAGCAGCAAGGTAAGAACTCAGAAATTAAAGGACAGAACCTAACCTCCACATTGATGCAAAAGATAAAACTAAGCAATGGACTCTCACCAAATAAGATGAATAGAATACTACCACACTTATCAATTATCTCAATAAATGTTAATGGCTTGAATTCCCCACTGAAGAGACATAGATTGGTTGACTGGATTAAAAAACACAAGCCATCCATTTGCTGTCTGCAAGAAACACACCTGGCTTCAAAAGACAAATTAAAGCTCCGAGTCAAGGGTTGGAAGACAATTTTTCAGGCAAATGGAATTCAGAAGAAAAGAGGAGTTGCAATCTTATTTTCAGATACATGTGGATTTAAAACAACTAAAGTCAAAAAAGACAAAGATAGTCACTTTATATTGGTCAAGGGAAAAATACAACAAGAAGACATTTCAATTCTAAATATTTATGCACCCGATTTAAATGCTCCCAGATTCTTGAAACAGACCTTACTCAGTCTGAGCAATATGATATCTGATAATACCATAATAACAGGGGACTTTAACACTCCTCTTACAGAGCTGGACAGATCCTCTAAACAGAAATTAAACAAGGATATAAGAGATTTAAATGAGACCCTAGAACAACTGTGCTTGATAGACGCATATAGAACACTCCACCCCAAAGATAAAGAATATACATTCTTCTCATCACCCCATGGAACATTCTCCAAAATTGATCATATCCTGGGACACAAAACAAATATTAACAGAATCAAAAGAATTGAAATTTTACCTTGTATCTTCTCAGACCATAAGGCACTAAAGGTGGAACTCAACTCTAACAAAAATGCTCGACCCCACCCAAAGGCATGGAAATTAAACTATCTTCTGTTGAATAACAGATGGGTGCAGGAAGAAATAAAACAGGAAATCATTAACTTCCTTGAGCATAACAACAATGAAGACACAAGCTACCAAAACCTGTGGGATACTGCAAAAGCAGTTTTGAGAGGAAAATTCATCACTTTAGATGCCCACATTCGAAAAACAGAAAGAGAGCACATCAACAATCTCACAAGAGATCTTATGGAATTGGAAAAAGAAGAACAATCTAAGCCTAAACTCAGTAGAAGAAAAGAAATATCCAAAATCAAATCAGACATCAATGAAATTGAAAACAAAAGAATCATTCAGAAAATTAATGAAACAAGGAGTTGGTTTTTTGAAAAAATAAAGAAAATAGATAAACTATTGGCCAGACTAACGAGGAATAGAAAAGTAAAATCTCTAGTAACCTCAATCAGAAATGATAAAGGGGAAATAACAACTGATCCCACAGGGATACAAGAGATCATCTCTGAATACTACCGGAAACTCTATGCCCAGAAATTTGACAATGTGAAGGAAATGGATCAATATTTGGAATCACACCCAATTTCAAGCACTGAGATCAAAGAAACAATAAAAAATCTTCCAACCAAAAAATGCCCTTGTCCAGATGGCTTCACTCCAGAATTCTATCAAACCTTCAAGGAAGAGCTGATTCCTGTACTGCAGAAATTATTCCAAAAAATTGAGGAAGAAGGAATCTTCCCCAACACATTGTATGAAGCAAACATCACCCTGATACCAAAACCAGGAAAAGACCCAAACAAAGAGGAGAATTTCAGACCAATCTCACTCATGAATATAGATGCAAAAATTCTCAACAAAATCCTAGCCAATAGATTACAGCTTATCATCAAAAAAGTCATTCATCATGATCAAGTAGGCTTCATCCCAGGGATGCAAGGCTGGTTTAACATACGCAAGTCTATAAACGTTATCCACCATATTAACAGAGGCAAAAATAAAGATCACATGATCCTCTCAATAGATGCAGAAAAAGCATTTGATAAAATCCAGCATCCTTTTCTCATTAGAACACTGAAGAGTATAGGCATAGGTGGCACATTTCTAAAACTGATTGAAGCTATCTATGACAAACCCACAGCCAATATTTTACTGAATGGAGTAAAACTCAAAGCTTTTCCTCTTAGAACTGGAACCAGACAAGGTTGTCCTCTGTCACCTTTACTATTCAACATAGTGCTGGAAGTTCTAGCCAATACAATTAGGCAAGACAAGGAAATAAAGGGAATCCAAATGGGAGCAGAGGAGGTCAAACTCTCCCTCTTTGCTGACGACATGATCTTATACTTAGAGAACCCCAAAGACTCAACCACAAGACTCCTAGAAGTCATCAAAAAATACAGTAATGTTTCAGGATATAAAATCAATGTCCACAAGTCAGTAGCCTTTGTGTACACCAATAACAGTCAAGATGGGAAGCTAATTAAGGACACAACTCCCTTCACCATAGTTTCAAAGAAAATGAAATACCTAGGAATATACCTAACGAAGGAGGTGAAGGACCTCTATAAAGAAAACTATGAAATCCTCAGAAAGGAAATAGCAGAGGATATTAACAAATGGAAGAACATACCATGCTCATGGATGGGAAGAATCAACATTGTTAAAATGTCTATACTTCCAAAGCAATCTACCTATTCAATGCCATTCCTATCAAAATACCAACATTGTACTTTCAAGATTTGGAAAAAATGATTCTGCGTTTTGTATGGAACCGGAAAAAAACCCGTAGAGCTAAGGCAGTTCTCTGTAACAAAAATAAAGCTGGGGGCATCAGCATACCAGATTTTAGTCTGTACTACAAAGCCATAGTGCTCAAGACAGCATGGTACTGGCACAAAAACAGAGACATAGACACTTGGAATCGAATTGAAAACCAAGAAATGAAACTAACATTTTACAACCACCTAATCTTTGATAAACCAAATAAGAACATACCTTGGGGGAAAGACTCCCTATTCAATAAATGGTGTTGGGAAAACTGGATGTCTACATGTAAAAGACTGAAACTGGACCCACACCTTTCCCCACTCACAAAAATTGATTCAAGATGGATAAAGGACTTAAATTTAAGGCATGAAACAATAAAAATCCTCCAAGAAAGCATAGGAAAAACACTGGAAGATATTGGCCTGGGGAAAGAATTCATGAAGAAGACTGCCATGGCAATTGCAACAACAACAAAAATAAACAAATGGGACTTCATTAAACTGAAAAGCTTCTGTACAGCTAAGGAGACAATAACCAAAGCAAAGAGACAACCTACACAATGGGAAAGGATATTTGCATATTTTCAATCAGACAAAAGCTTGATAACTAGGATCTATAGAGAACTCAAATTAATCCACATGAAAAAAGCCAACAATCCCATATATCAATGGGCAAGAGACATGAATAGAACTTTCTCTAAAGACGACAGATGAATGGCTAACAGACACATGAAAAAATGTTCATCATCTCTATATATTAGAGAAATGCAAATCAAATCATCATCTAACCCCAGTGAGAATGGCCCACATCACAAAATCTCAAAACTGCAGATGCTGGCATGGATGTGAAGAGAAGGGAACACTTTTACACTGCTGGTGGGACTGCAAACTAGTACAACCTTTCTGGAAGGAAGTATGGAGAAACCTCAAAGCACTCAAGCTAGACCTCCCATTTGATCCTGCAATCCCATTACTGGGCATCTACCCAGAAGGAAAAAAATCCTTTTATCATAAGGACACTTGTACTAGACTGTTTATTGCAGCTCAATTTACAATCGCCAAAATGTGGAAACAGCCTAAATGCCCACCAACCCAGGAATGGATTAAGAAGCTGTGGTATATGTATACCATGGAATACTATTCAGCCATTAAAAAAAATGGAGACTTTACATCCTTCGTATTAACCTGGATGGACGTGGAAGACATTATTCTTAGTAAAGTATCACAAGAATGGAGAAGCATGAATCCTATGTACTCAATTTTGATATGAGGACAATTAATGACAATTATGGTTATGGGGAGGGAAACAGAAAGAGGGAAGGAGGGAGGGGGTGGGGCCTTGGTGTGTGTCACACTTTATGGGGGCAAGACATGATTGCAAGAGGGACTTTACCTAACAATTGCAATCAGTGTAACCTGGCTTATTGTACCCTCAATGAATCCCCAACAATAAAAAAAAAAAAAGACTCAACGCCCAAGGTTTTCACTGGAAGCTGGTCCAATAAACACCCTCTGCATGGCATGTATCAAAATTCCAGACTCCCCGATGAAAAGCAGGAAGCTGCATAACCAGGTTATTTGTATAAGTAGTTGAGGCTCAGTGAGACAATCAATCATCAGTTAGGGAAAGTTGGAACACTCCTGAAATTCTAACTCCCAGATGTGAGCTAAGGACCAAACTTGCAAAAGGTCTTCTAAAGATAACTTTTTCAGGCCTGTTATGTTAATTCTTTTTTGCCTAGTAAGCTTCAATTTTTTTTTCTAAGTACCTGCTAAAACAATTTGTATATAAGAATAACTCAGGAAAATTAAGGAATGTTGTTTTCATGTTGACGATAGTGTTTCTGAGATGAGCATTTCTCATTCAAATTCTTTGAACTCAGATAATTTACTCTGCTTTTATAAAAGCTCACAGTTGCATGCTTACATGAAATGAAAATAATAAAAATATAACAAAAATCTAAAACAAAAAATTTAGTTAACTTTTATGGGTATTATAGAAGCACACCATTTTATTTTTTTTTTTTGGTATAAGTAAGTTTCATAAACCAGGTCTATCCTTAAAGCCCACCATTTTTGTGTATAAGAAGATAAAAATAACTGAAAACCTATGAGTAATTAGGTAAATTCCTTTTAAAAAAGTTTATGTTAAGTTTTTCAAAATACTAAGCTGCTATAAGGTAGCATTAAAAACAAAGATGTTTGTTTCTCTTACCTATAACAGTTCCAAGGTGAAGGATTTAGGTGGATGGGGCAGTGCTACTAATTTCATCAGTGACCCCGCTGATGACAGCACCACCATCTTCATCAAGTGGTTCTTTATGCATTGTCTTCCATGTTATGACCTTTAGAGTCTAGAGGAAGGGAAGGAGAACTTTTGGTGAACCAGTAGCATTCAATGGCCTGGTGTTTGGAGACCACCGAACTAGGATATTTAGCACTTTGTTTAGAGATTCTTAACTTCCTAGAGAGTGGAATTCCAAAGCCAGAAATTCCCTCTTAAGCAAGTGAAGTGGAAATTGCATTTATCAGTTTTGCTTATTGGTGAGAATGGTCACTTGGCTACACCTAGCTGCAAGAGAAGCTGAGAAATGTAATCCAGCTACACCTCAGAAAAAGGGGAGGAGAACTTCTGGTGAACCACCATCACCCCCATGTCCCCAAAGAGATTCCCAATCTAGGAATAAACTAGAGCAACAGTCTCCAACTTTTTTGGCACAAAGGCCCAGTTTCAGGAAAGTCAGTCTTTCCACAAATCAGCAGGTGGGGATGGGGCATTAGATTCTCATAAAGAGCATGCAACCTAGATCCCTCACATACCATGTGACAGGAGGTGGAACTCAGGCAGTGATGTGAGCAATGGGGAGCAGCTGTGACTACAGGAGAAGCTTCACTTGCTCACTTGCTGATCACCTGCTGTGCGGCCCAGTTCCTAACAGGCCATAAACCAGTATATTGCATGGCCCAAGGTTTGGGGACCACATAAGTAGGGTATTTAGCACTTTGTTTAGAAATTCTTAGCTTTCTAAGTAATTGGAGAAGAAATCAAGAAATTTTCTAAAACGATGTCCAAGCTATTACTTTAAAAATTCCTCTAATAATCTGCAGCATGAGAAGTTTTCAGGACTGAAAACTCACGATGACAATTTTATTAATGTTCTCATTATGTTTTATTATTCTTGATATTTTTATCCCAGCTTGAGTTGCTACATTATTCCTCTTTAGTTTTCTGTTTTGAGCTATAGTGATGCTTGGTCCCCCAAACCAGTCCTTACCTAAAGGACTGAGGACTTTTTAGCTTCCATATTATAATTACAATTTCAAGGTTCAGTTGTACTTCCTTAATGTAAAACTAGGGAAATTGAAAAGCAAACCATCTT
The DNA here is from genome assembly GCF_027406575.1 of Nycticebus coucang. Taxonomy (NCBI): domain Eukaryota; kingdom Metazoa; phylum Chordata; class Mammalia; order Primates; family Lorisidae; genus Nycticebus; species Nycticebus coucang. Next base: position 72,115,944 of record NC_069786.1, on the reverse strand, counting down.
GTTTCCAGTTTCTACATTTATCCCACATCTGTTATCTTACTTACAGGTATAATATCCAACTCCTTAAGATCATTATGGAGTATGACCATAATGACCAGTTTATAATTGACCAGTTTATGTTTTTATTCCAGATGCACAAATAGTAGCACTTGTTTTTTTAAGTTTAAAAAAATCACATTTTAAAACTGTTTAGAAGATACTTGCTTTGTCTAAATATATGTCTTCACTCCTATGACTTCCATGGCTTTGTTTTAAAGTTGGATTGAGTACAAAAGGGTCGATCCTAGATATCAACAACTAATAATGAAAGTTCATATACTGAGTAATTGGCTTGGCTATTTTTTTCATTTCCACATCCTAAGATTTTGTGTGACACACAAACACACGTGTGTATGTGTGTGTGCATGCATGTATATACATTTTCCATTTCAATTTCCTTCATCTAAATGTCAAATTTCCCACTTGCAGACAGGTACCTCATTACTGCAAGTGTGATCCTTCATGTACTCAGATGATGCCAGTATGCACAATGATGAAAATTTTCACTTTGACTTATTGGTAGAGACAGATTTGTGCTGAGATCTTCTTGCTCTTTCTGTCAGTCCTTGGTGTAGTCAAGAGCAGCCATTTACCAGATGCCAAATTTGACTGGAACGCAGAACATGTGGTCCAAGGACAGTGTGCAATTTAGCCATTTATATGGATCAAACCCATGACCTAGGATTCACTTAGGGTACTGAACAAAACTGCTACAAACAGAAATATCCTTTAATACTTTGAATTTATAGAATACTTTAAATATAAATTTCTCTCCCCCAAACTCTTACTAATCTGTTTTCTTATCATAGTCACACAAAAGTCTTGAGAGGTATGAAGAGAAAAGCATAACTAGATCTGTTAATATTTCTCTTACTTTTCCTTCCTTCCTTCCTTCCTTCCTTCCTTCCTTCCTTCCTTCCTTCCTTCCTTCCTTCCTTCCTTCCTTCCTTCCTTCCTTCCTTCCTTCCTTCCTTCCTTCTTCCTTTGTATCTTCTTTATTTCTTTATCTCTTTCTTATTCATAGAAAGAAAAGCTAAGGGGGCAGAGATGTTTTTCTAAAATGTTAGTAAGAGTTCAGATCTGCTAGCTGCAAATGCAGTGCAATTGCTACCATATAAGGATATAGATGGAGACAGAGGGAAAAGAGAGAGAGGGGGAGAGAGTGTGTGTGTGCATGTGTTGGGTGGAGGGAGTGAAGTAGTTCACAAAGACAGTCTTCCAACCTCACCCTCCACCCTGGTTACCCACACCTTTGCATCTTAGAGAGCACCCTGGGAACCGTCTGGCTGCCCTCCCACCGCTGCCTGGCACAGCCCCTTGACCTTGCTTCCTCTGTTGTTTCTGCAGATGAGATGCTCCCTGTCCCATGAGGCAGGACATCCTAGTTTGGATCATTTGTGCAGTAAGAACACACATTTGGTTAAACTTTGCCTCCCTGTGACTTCCATGCCCTGTAGGAATATGTGTACAAACACGTTTACTCTTTTCCTTGATGGGTTCTAGTCTAGACATCTGAGGACACCGGTTGCGATCCCCATGGTTTTCTCCCCATTTCTCACAGCCTTGTCTCTCAATCTCATGTTGCATTTTATCCCTATCCTTCTTAACAAGTGTAGAGAACCGAGAGCCAGACTCTCAGAGAACAATAGGGCAGTTACTTTCCCTGAGCTGAAAGTTAAGGGTAAAGTGGAGATTCAGACTGTGGGTTCTGAGGCAGACACTGCCATCATTACTGCTTCTGCCCTGGGATAAGTTGCTTACCTTTTCTCTACCTCAGAGTTTTAATCTGTAAAATGATGATAACAGGAAGAAATAATAATGCTCGTCAGTAACTCAGAACAGCGCCTGACACATAAGTCTATGTGTCTGCTGTCCTTACATTTACATTTTTGACATTCATCTCACACTGTTAGTTCATTCTGAACTTTTCATCTGAGGAGATTATGGCCATTTATATAGACACTACTAAAAACCAGTATCCCTTTCTCTCCTGTATGCACCTGCAGTTGTATGCATGTATATTAGAGCCTAAATGATGTAGCCCTGTTAAAATTCATTGGATTTGTTTTAGTGTATCTTCCAGACTTCGTTTTTTGAATCTTGATGTGTCACCCAACATAGCAAGTGTCCCTCCCAATTTATTTTTGTACCCTGAGAGTTTGACAGGCACACCTTTGATAACTTTCTCTGTGTTATTGAAAAAATAAGATGCCAAACAAGATGGGAACAGTTACAGAGAACTTTTGGTTTACATTATCATCCGGCCTACCCTTATCTCTGTAGCTCATAATAGTACAAGTTATCTAACCTCATGTTTGCCTGAAATTAAGATATTCACTTTGCAAGGATTCTATATTGACTATAAGTAACTATATAGTAACATAAGGAAGTAGATTATTTTGGCATGATTTATTTATAAGGCAATTTTTTTTTTTGCTCCCATCTCAATTATCTTAGCTATTAATGAATCACACTACATTTGTGTGGCATTGGCTATAACATGCACAGTTACCACCATAATTTTGCTTAAAGACTTGGCCAGAACTTACAAGTTCACTATTTGAGGATAAAATGAAAGTGTATGTTTCTGGCTTAGCAGAAACTCATTAGTATAAATCCAGCCATGGGTTTTACTTTATATGTATAAACCCTAAAACATGCTCCTTTTTTTGGTCTCAAAACTTGTCTAGTCTTTCATAGAAAATAACTTACATCTCTCATAAATAAATAGCCCCTAACAAACAAACAAAAAAGAAAGAAAAGAAAACGCAATACAAAAGCATGTCCAGAAACTCCTAGTTATTTCCTTGGCATGATCCAGGAAGTGGATAACAGAATCAGTAAAAATCAGATTTATTCTCTCCTTCCCCAACATTTTTCCCCTTTGCAAACTTGCATTGCATTCAGCCCTCTATCTCCTAAGGGAGCACCGTATCAGGTAAGATTTTGACTAGAGCCTTCAATTAGGTTCATGGAAGCCCTCACATATTTGAACTCACCAACCTCTAAATCTTTTGAGGTTCATCCATCATTAATTTGCAGTAATTGTTTTGACATTGTTGATCTCTCACAACATAAAAAGTATTCCCTAACAATAAAGGGGCTGTGATTTCATTAAGGGTTTGTTACATTTCAAGGGGGAATACAATATTTTATGAAAAACAAAAGGAACCTTGTCATAGTCTATTAAAGCAATCTCCTAACCCCTACTGCAATCGCCTGAGGACTTGTATGCTTCCTAATTGCACACAGTCTACCTTGGATTTTCATGTAATTTAAATGAATGAGTCTTGTACTGAATGTCTCATTTTAAAATTACTCAATGTCTCTTATTTAAATGGCTCACACTCAATATTTTGACCTCCTTCCTCAAAGAGTCACTGAAGAGAATGGAAGATTTTGGAAAAAGAGAGCCCATGTCCCGGAAAGTTATCACATTCCTCATTATTTTTTAGACACTGACATTTCACATTTTATTGCTAAAAATACTTTTGAGCATTTGCCATGAGAAGAGAAGAATGACTGAATAGGCTGAAAAAAAGGGTTTTATGTAGTATTTCCCTAAATACTGCTCAGTGAGATCAGAAAATGCTTCTTACTGTTACCTTAAAACCGATCTGCAGGGCTTGCCCGCTGCTAGCTACACATCAAGGAAGTAAACTGCCAGATTGTAAACACAGTTTGAGTTGCCTCCTTCTGATGTTTGAACTAAACTCGGGTCCCCTTGGGATCTGAATTTAGTTTTGACAAAATATAGCTCTCTGCTTCAAGGAAGGATCACAAGAATCACCTTATAATGCCTCCTTGTCAAACTAATTGTCCTCAAAGTGGTCATTTTAATGACTCAAGGTATAGATTTAAGAAAATAGTTCAAAATCCATGAGAAATGTTTGAGCTCTTGATTTGAGGTGAGATTTCAATGCTCGGAAAATGTTCTCAGAGCTCAATTGACCTGGGCTGTGCGGATGCATAAGAGTGAGAGTGGAAGAGATGGGGGGATGTTAATCATGTCCAAGCTATTCCTAAAACTGGAAAACAAGCAAACAAACAAAAAGAAAAAAAAAAGAAAGAAAAGAGAAGAAAATCAAGCTTTTGGTCACCTTAAAATGTATCCCTTTTCACGTTATACTTCATTTCGGAAGCACTGCTTGTTATTTATTCTATTGTGCAAACCTTTCTTTCCATGGTCAAGTTCGTTTTCTGTCACAATGATTCTCATTGAAATGCACAAATAGAGGGGAAAAATTGTTTTGTAAAGTGTTATGTATGAGCACGAGCCAACGGCAAATAAAAATATTAAAATAAATATGTAATAAAGTATAATAACTGATGTTTAGTGAGGGTGTACCATGTGCCTAACAAGAGTCTGGGTACCAACCTAATACTCAAAACAACTCTCTAAACTGGGCTCTGTTACTACCCTCATATTTCAGAGGAGGAAACTGAGGCACAGAGAGAAAAATAAACTGATCGACTTGACTCAACTTTTAGGCCAATACTACTTGTATCATTTGCTCTTTCTGTAGCATGAACTTAGATTGTGAGAAACAACTGTGGCCAGGAACTCACAGGAAAGGCATCATCTACACTCTAAATTGACTGGACGGGAGTCAGGTCCTGCTGTGCTGTGTCGGTGGTGCCGTGTCAGTTCCCAATGATTGTAATTAATGGCAGCGTTGGAAGGCAGGACAAGAGTGGAGACTGAGAGGGTAGCTTTCACTGTCTGTGAAGAGCCAAGACAGCCGCTAAAACTTCTAGAACAGACATCCAAGAAATGAACAGGACTTGCATTTGGCCACTCAGTGATTCAAACCAGCAAATAATTTTTGAACATTTACTGTGTGTCTGGCACCCTGTTTGCAATTTTGGAGACACACTAGTGAACCCAACAAACACATGACAATGAAGCGGCCTCCTACGCACGTATACACAGCTTCTTCATTTTTACTCCCACTGTCAGGATTTTTAGTTGTCTACAATTTTCTCTTTTTGCACATGTTTCTTTTGTGTTTTAGCTACTTTTGGTGGTGGGGGGATCTTCTTCCGATAAACCAGTTTCTCTTTCAAGGCACAGAAAGGGACCATATACATTCAGTCTATAAGATCAGAGGAGGAAAAAATCTCCTGCAGGTCATTTAAAACCCAGGTAAGATATACAAGCATGGCTTGCACAGCCCTGGGATCCATGTCTTCAATTACCAAAGTGCATGAAGACCCACATTAAAACAGTAATAACAGAGAAATGAAGGGGAAAAAAAGTCACAGAGACAAAGCAGAGAGGGTTCTTGAATTAAATCACTTTTCTTTGGGCTCATTCACTTAAGAATGCAGTCGACTCACTCTTTCAGCAGCGTGGGACCTTAGAAATGTATTTCAAGATTAATTATAAAATGAATTCTTTAAAATGGAAAAATACACTACTTTCCGGTTACTTTTAACAACGGAGTCCGGCTAATGAAGCTTTGAAGCAGTTTAGTGGTTTCACTGCCACCTACTGTTCACTTTTTGCCACAGCTCACATGGAGCTTGGGCAGGAGGTAAGAAAAATGCCTTGGGCTAACCAATTTTTATAAAAGTGCTTTAACATATGTGCTGAAATGTAATTATTTAAGAAATTTAAGGAATTGAGAGAATGTGATTGATTCCATTTCAAATTACTGTATTTGTCTTACTAGTTTCTGACAGTCACCTTGCTTAAAAGCACAAATTCTAAGGCATTCTAAAAATGTATATATATGCACAGCGTTTCCTGTAGTCCTGGCAAAGTGTTGTACTTGACATTTGTGAAAATACACCACAAATATGAATGCATCAATGTGTAAATATCATCTCATGAAGTTGGCATCTGATCTTTAAAACAGAAAAGAGATCTTTGTCATCATGCTTTAATGCGTACACGGCTTGTGAAGTCTTCAAAAGTATAAGCACCTCTATCTAAATAACATCAAGTACTATACATCCTCTGCTAATTCAGAATGACACAAATTTTTGATAGAAATCTGTTATCACTGCAGTCATGATATTCTGTTAAATGCTTAGATTTCAGGAGACAGAATCATTTTGCATTTTTCTCTCTAATATCTAAATTCCTCAGTTTAGAGTAACAATTCATTTTCCAGATATGAGATGCTACTTACTCTTTACATATGGGATCTTGGTGAAAACATTATAAACGTGCTATCCTAAAGCACCTTTTCCATGTCTATGTGAATCTGAGTTATTTTATTTTTTTAATTGTACCCTTTCAAGCCTTTTTACTTGATATATTGCATCTATGTATGTACTTTTAAATTTCAAATGTATTTTGTAGATTGTTTCACTCATATTAAAATCTGGTCATATTTATTATTTTTTTAAAGCACAAAGGAAAACTCACCTAGAACATTTTGGCTTTATTAAAATGTGTTTCTCACTGAAGTTATTTTGTAGCCTTCAGAACAAAATGGGGTCTATAAATTCCAACATTTAAAAATATTTTTAGCTAACTTTTTTTTTTTCTCTACCAGGGGCAGCTATACAAGAGTAGAAGCTCCATTTGTTAAGACAAATTCTGGTGAAAGACAACATAAATATACCATTTTATTTTTTCCCATAATAGTGTCTTTTTCCTGATATATGAAATGGCCTTTTTAGACTTAGAAATCACTGTGATTAAGTCCCTATCTCTATACAGTTTTCAGATAAACGCACATTGTCTGAAAATGTGTCCTTCATCGTGCCAATAACATAGAAACAAAACAAAAGCTTCTCATGTGGTTTTATTTACAGTGACCCTGATAGAATTTATAAAAATGACATAAGATGCTATTAAGCGACATGAGCAAATTTGATTAAATATTCATTTTATAGCTTCCCCCCAAGTGAGTCCATCTAATAACAATGACACAGATCCCACACCAAAAACAACAAAAAACAAACAAACAAGAAAAAGCAGTTTTACCTAAAATATTGGCAAGAAACAGAAAGAAATAAAATTAAGCTGACCTTTTAATAAATGTCTGTTTATTGATTTAAATTCACGTTTTTCTTTTTCTGAGCAATGCTGACGAGGCCTGTTAGAATACAAGCATGTATAATAACTTGGACACAACCATTTTGATTTCTTTTGTGTGCCATTACTGAAAGATTGAAGCAAGCTTCACCTAAGGGTAGTGATGCAAAAATAATGGGATCCCAGTCTGGCTGCGCAAGAGCAGAGGCAAACAAGAGCTTCATATTAAAGTGGCTGACATGACGCATCTAGTCAGATGTAAATAATGACAGACGGAAACTATCATGAGGTCTGTGAAGCATCAACATACTGCTATCATTTTCTCTCTAACCTTGCCTTGCTAGCAGCTCTCAGCCTCACAGGCTGAGAGATCACTTAAAAAGCAAATCCTAATGACTCTGCCCACTGTAACAACAGCCAACGAGATTGGCGTCAATTTAACTCAGTTTAGAAATTCAGAGTAATAGATATTGCTCTTTTGCAGCACCCTAAACTCTAGTGGTTCTCCATAAATCAACCTCTGCCCCCAAAGCTGCCCCTTCTCCAGTTATTTCCATGCCTTGGAAAAGATTCTCCTTCCTGGTAGGAAAATGGTTATTCTCTTGGCACTTTGTCTGTAATCTCTTAGGCTGCACCTCTTTTTCTGGACAAGCTTATTTGGTACAAAACACTTTTAACCGTCCCCTCCCCTTTTTCAGGCTGCACACATTATTTTGTGTATATTATGTACGCACAGGGTAACAGTAGGTAAATAACATCCCAGTGTCCCTGTAGCTTAAGCCTAACATGGTTATGGTTCAGATAAACACGTCTGTACATGGCTGCCATAATCAATGTGGAATGGCAGAATGATTTTGCAGATGCAGTCCCAGAAAGAAAAAAAAAAAAAGGCTGTCTTGTCCAGATTCAATAGAATCTATTCACCAAGAAAACCTGCGATAAGCAGTCGCACGTTTTTTTTGTTAAGACAGTGATGACTTTGCAAGCCGGAAGGAACTGAAGCTGATGTACAATAGGATAATAGTATTATCACTTTGCAAATCAGCATGTGGCTTTGCTTGGGTGCCGGCATAAGGGCACAGGGTTTCAGAGAGCTCTGGCTGGCAAGCTGAAAAGGCAAGGAGATCAGACTGCCTGGTTGTGAGTGTGAATGTATGAGGATAAATTGCCATGAATCTCCTTCGGCTTGGTTAAAAACAGATTGCATATGTGTGTTTTCACTCTTTTATAACGGGCTAGGAGATGAATGAATGGGCTTGAGTATGTGTGTGTGGGGCAGTTAGGAAGTAGAAAAATGGGGGAGGCTCACAATAGCCCATCTTAATGGAGAGCTATTGATCTCATTTCCTAACACTTTAATCTCCACCTAAACATCTTACTTACCTTGTGCAAAAGAGACGCCAGGTTGAAATACATAATAAACACTCAATATTTTAAGGACTTTTGAATTTTGCATGGTAATAAATATTAATGCAGTTTGTGACTCCCAAAGAAAATAGAAAAAGCGCTTAATTCTGTTGCTGATATCAGGTACTGTGCAGGTTGATTTCCCGAGGCGAAAGTGAAAAATGCATTATTTGGACTTAAATTTAGATTTAATAAATAACTAATTTAGGATCTTGTTCTATATGCAAGGATATAATCACAAGGCATTCGTTTTTAAAAGGTTTCATTTATTCTTGTGAGCTTAATTATTGCAAAGAAACTGTGAGCAATTTGTTTTTTACCAGTGTCTGATTTCTGAGAATGGTTATTAAATATTAAATGGATGCATAATTCAGGCAATTAAGAAAGTAATCACACAAAGTAATGTAATGGAAGTTAATTATTACTGCATAAGCAAATAGTTCATTAATGCTAGTAGTTGCTATGGCTGCATTCTTAATACATGCAGAACTGAAGCATGAATCCTCTGTGTATTCAAGGAGCTGGTAGGAAGTGAGTTGCTACACAGAAAGAGCGCCACTAATGAAAAACAGAAGCAAATAAGGCCATATTGACCTCTGACTTGTCTAAATAAGGTGGGATCATCATTACTTAAGAGAGTTTTATCGAAACCACGACTCCACTAGCTGCTTATAATTTTTTTGGTTTGTAACTCAAGCCACGACTTAAGCCCAGGAGAAACCAAAAGGAATTCAGCTTGTTAAAACAAAAATCACCCATGGTACTTCCCCTCTTTTGTTTTGTTTTTCAAATTCAACCTTTTTGTTAAACAGCAAAAGTCATGATTTGTAACTTAAAAGGATTTCATGTTTTTTTCCCCCTTAAAAGCAGGAGAGCTGGTAACAGATCTTATTTTGTCCTGCTATTCAACCCCACGTGAACATTCTGACATTTCTTTGATAACACTACCTCTCTAAAGCATTATACTTTATAAAGGTTATTTTATATTAATTGAACACATATGGGTTCTGGTGCTTTCTAGACCTTCTGCTGCTGTGAAGCACCAAGGTGGCCAGAGCCAGCCGGAGAAGGCAGAAAGGGGAGAGATGAGACAATGGTAAGGCCCCAGCCCAGAGCCTTCCGGAACGAGGGAGGCCTCCTCCAGAGATCAAGTCCTTGGGAACTACTCAGGGTTCATGATCTTCATGCGGCATTAGCATTGCCTGCCTCATGTTATCATAGAATTTTCCCTAAAGAAAGGTAAATTCTGCTAGGCGAGGTGCTCTTCCACCATTCTGATCAAGGCATTAACTCACCACACTCTTGTGATTATCTGCTCGCCTACTCACAATGCCATCACCAAGCTCTACCCACCACCTTCCAGGCTGGGGCTGTGCCAGATGGGCACAGGGGAAGTCAGGAGACGTTGGTCTCATTAAGGGGAAGCTTTTAGCCATTTAAGGAGAGTCTAGCCCTTGGCTCGCCACTGAGGGAAAGAGAAAAGCTGTCCAAGACAAACTCCATCTCTGCTCTAGGAAAGGAGCTTATGGTCCTCTTACAACAGTGGTTCTTTTAACTTTTTTGAGTCATAAAGCTTTGGATGCTGTAGTACACCTGGGCGATTTACACGAAAATTTGCATTTAGTTTTAGAAGGTCCATAGTCTCTCTAATTCTATCCACAGATCTCTGGCTTAAGACCCAGTGCTTTAGGGAAGCAAGACCAACATTCTTCAAACAGATTGTCACCTTGTAGGTCATCGCTTGGCATTTTGGTATATAGACCATGAGCATAGTGGATCCAAGAGGTAGTTTGAAGGAGGCTTTATGGAGTCAAGGAGCCTTGAGCTTGACTGTAAAGGATGACTGGTATTTTGAGGAAGAGCATTTAATGTAGAGCAGCATGAACAAAGGAAGAAAGGTAAGACTTCATTCATTTATTCATTAGCACATTCATCCACTTAACACCTACTGAATTAGGTAATTAGGGGAAATAAAGGTAAGAAATAGTTTCCTGACCTCAAAGAATTTACAGTCTAGAAGATGGAATACAGTGAGCATAGAAATAACTATATTACCAAAAAAGTAATCATTCTAAGCAAAATCCAAAGCGCTGCCGGAAAAAAAGGTGAATTCCATTAGGAAGGTTCCAAAATGCTTAATGTAGGAGTCACATTTCAGCAGGGCATTGTTGTCCCAATGGAAACTGTGCAACAATGTGGGCAGGTATACAGCACCATCAAGATCCCATCTTTACTTTGGATGTCACATCTCAAAAAGAGGAGGGAAGCAGTAGAGGCAAAGCCAGGGAGTGGGGGAAATGTGCGTTTGGAAAACATGTTTAGTTTAAAGAAAACACGTGTTATGAATAGGGAAAGCTTTGAAAGGTGAATAGAGCCAGATCACGGAAGCCCTTTAGTGGCAGATAAAGGAATTTGAATAAATCATGGAGAATCATGGATTTTCCTTAAAGTGACATTTTTAGAAAGATTCATCCAACCACAATACTCAGGAAGCACTGGAGGGGGTGTCCCTAGCAATAGGGAGCCCTTACAGCAGCAATTCTCAACCTGTAGGTCGCGACCCCTTAGTAACAATGAAAATCATCCTGCATATCAGATATTTACATTACAATTCATAACAGTAGCAAAATTACAGTTATGAAGTAGCAACGAAAATAATGTTACGGCTGGGGGTCACCACAACATGAGGAACTGCATTAAAGGGTCACAGCGTTAGGAGGCATTAGGAAGGCTGAGAACCAGTACCTTATAGGCTGCTGCAATAATGCAGAGGGAGCCACTGAATGACTCTTGTACATAGCTGAGGGAATTAACATGGTGAACAAGAGAGAGTGGATAATGCAGGAGAACCACGGAATTTTGATTCACACCCACCTGATGGGGCCAGACGTGGGCCCTGACTCATGGATCACTTTCCAAAAGAGACACCACTTTTATTCCCTGGGAGGAAATGAGCACGGCATTAAGACAATGGCTTTCTGTGGTGCCGTGGCCACTCTTCCTTTGCAGAAGCATTCTGAACCTGCTCCTGACTTCTGAAACGGTACCAGTAGCACCATTTATCCCCCCATAACACCGTTAGGTATCTTCTCACTCCCTCAGAATAGTGTTTGGCACACAGTACCCGGTATATAAGGCCAGATCATTTCTACAAGTCCTTGGCCTCATAAAACAATAAATAAAAATAATTTAAAAAACATTCTGACTCTGCAAAGAGTTAAGGCCAGGTCTTTGAGTAGGGCTTGAAGCTTTTGATATACAGACTACTCCCCTCTCTCTGATTTAGAAATAGTAGTAATTTCAGCTTTTTAAGTGGAATCACTTACATTGCTTCAAGTGATCTCCCTATTCTGAGAAGATATTTTTGTTTTGCAGATGAGACTCAGAGGAAATAGATGCCTACCTTAAGGTATCATAGCTGGTGAAAGATGACCTCCAGATGAAAATGGCCTTTCCCCCTCCAGAGGATATCGATATTCAAGAGAGCATGAAGTGAAAGGTAGCCGGAGACTTCACTTTCCACGGAATTTCTTCTAAGCTCCTCAGTTCAACTCTAACATTCATAGGCCACATTCAAATTGGGTTCTGGGAGAACATTTGAGATGTGGAGCTTTACCTATTGTAGGAAATACACTACTTCAATTTCAAATTCAGCCTCATACCTGTTCTTTATTCTTACGGAGATCTCAGATGTAGCCAGGTTGTATTTCGTCTCACATTCTCTGCTGAGATAATATTAGGTAACTCATAACCCAGTTCTGCATAATCCCTCCACTGGAGACCACTTCTCTCTCATTCCCTTCCAAGTCACTAAAGAATGGAAATGACAGAAATGACCCAGCAATAAAAAGTAGGCACTGCTTGTTTGCAGGTATATCCAAGTTCTGTTGAAGGTCTCAAGGCCACTGGTTTACTAAGCTAACCATAGAAGTTTCCAAACAGTCATAAAAGACTTAAAAAATGTCACATCTTCACTGATGATATGAAATTGTTATGAGACTACACAAGTTTGCTGCTATGTTTGACATCGCTATGCTTGATGCCACACAACTGTCCTTTAGCACATGCCAAATTACCTGCTAATCATGTCTTTCATTCACAAATCGAAGTCCTTAAACCTTGGAGAAATAACCAGGTGCAAACCAGGCTGGAGAAGTGTGTATTGGACACTGCTGTGTTTAGTGGACCTTTGCACCATGTTAGGACTGTGTCCAGAGTCTCATTTGGCAACCTGCTCTGTGATGGGGGTGGCAGGTGAGAGCAGAGTGGAAAGGACAGTCCCCATCTCATGTGAACTCGGGCTGGCCTGCATTGCTCTCATTAGACAGCGTCTAAGCTGCCAGAGAATGGCTCAGCTCACACTGGAACTCTCGTGTTAAAAAACCCTCTGTATCACCACAGTGGGAAAAAAAAGCACACCTTATGGGGACTAATGACTAATTCCCTACATCATGTCTAATGTATCCCAGGGTGCTAACATCAGCACACCTGCCTCCACCGCTGGTAAGGTAATGAGAGCGCTTGTGAGTTACTGGTCACTGACAACATTTATAATATTCTTCAATGTAACATTATTGCACAGGTCATTGTGCAGTGTTCACTAAGAATGAGTAAAGTCTGTCACCTTGGGAGTCCCAGGTTTATGGGTAGTTGGTTGGTGAAGTGGCTCAAACTCCTTTATAAATGAAGTGGATGCATTTGGAAAGGTTCTAGGTGTCCCACGATACCCTGTTAAATTTTGTTACTAATTACATCATCAAGAGGTAATTACAGCCCTCCAAGGTTAAAGATTTTAAAATCACAATCATCCAGGAAATTTAGACCATAAAAATGGCACACACTGGCCTGAATAAGTAGGATGGTTAAGTGGAAGCACGGGTATGGGGTGGGAGCTTGAAAACCCAGATTGCTTGAGTTTAGTTAGCACCTGAATCCACTGGTGGTCATCATCTTCCAGTCTGTGCTGTGGGGTGTGAGGGTGGCTGCATTCAGGGTGCACCTCTCAATTTTAGAGGACCCCAAATTACTTAACTCACTTAGGAATATACCTAGAATAATTATTTTATATTTCTTGCTCCAATCACTCAATTTTTTCAAGTGGGTTCTCAGAAAGCTAAGCTAACATTCTATTAAAAAATTCTATTAAAAAATGAAACGTGAGCTGCCTGTGAGCACGATTTGGAGACCATGTGGATATTTTTGACACCAAATGGCCAAAGCTAAATGCAACGCAGGGAGACACAGGTGTGCCTAGACTCTCTTCATAAGACCTCTTTAGATCTGGTCTCTTAAATCTTTGCATTTCTGCTATGAATGAAAGTGAAGATGTCCCTGTGCCCTTTCCTGAGAGGCATTCTAGCAGAAGAGTTAAGAACATGGACTCTGGAGTTTGAACACCTTGATCTGCCTGGTGGCTCCTTCAGTGCACTCTTAATGTCAGTTAGGGTAACATAGGTTGCTGTAACAAATACACCCCAAATTATCCATGCTTTGACATGATACATAGTTTATTTCTCACGTAATAACCCATTGCTGGTGTTCCTGATGAACCATCTTCCATATTGTGATTCAGAGTTAAGGCTTCCTTATTTGTGGGTTTCATGTCTCCTAAAGCTTCAGCATCTCCCACATCCAATTGGCAGATAAATAGGGAATGTGAAGAAGCCACAGCCAGTAACTGACGGGATTGGGACATACACACACACACTTCTCTTCCACTGCTTTCTATTGGTAAAGACTGCCCACAGGGCCTCACCAAGATTCAAAGGAAGCTGGGAAATGTAGTATCTAGCTCATAGCTGCTTCTCATAGGCAATTTGGTTCTTTAGAAGGGGGAGTACAAAATTTGGTGTAAACTTAACTGCCCTTGCTATTCATAGGCAAGATACTTTCTCTCTCTGTCCCTCAGCTTAGTACTCCCCTCTGTAAAGTAGAGACGGCAACAATACCTACTTGTAGAGTTGTTGTTATATGGTTTAAATTAGTTACTGTATATAAAAGTCCAACATACAGGAAACACTCAACAAAAGTTAATCATCACTTCAACTAACTTTATTATTATTAATTTTCCTTTTGTTACTTTACCTCTGCCCAACAGAGATATTCATAATTAATATCTCACATTACTCTAATTAAAATAACTGGTCAAAACAATATGTGAGAGGCCCATGTTTATTTTCTGAACAAAGAGAATCTATTTGATGGGATGCAAAACTACACAGTGTGACAGGCAGACGGTCCCTGAAGGATGTGAAGCCTGCTGGTAAAATCATGGCCCCTGCCCCATGCCTGCTGCACGTTCCCATACACAGGAGGAAGAAGCTTGAATTTCTCCGAGGGGATGACAGAGCAGTTCATCATTTCATTATCTCCCTGTTGTTTTCAGTATTTATTTTCACACCATTTCCATTAGGAATTGCAAGCACTTGTTTTTGAAAATATATAGGTATGTTTGTGTATATATATATGTGCTTGTATGGATGGATATTTTGAACATACTTGCATGCGCACACACGTATATGTGTGTGTACTTAAAGGACTTGAAAAGGGTCTTTTCAACCCTTCATGTGATTAAGTTTTATTTCAGCAAAACTAAATTGAATAACAACCAATTTAGTAAGGTCAATTTTCTTTGCTGCTAAATTCCTCTTTCAGTGTACAGAAAAATTCCACAGTCATCAATAATATTCCTGGCAAAGAAAAAATAAATTAATGAATATAATCAAGGATCCCTCAGTTTTACATATGAGTGCCAGGCTACTCACTAGAGTGCTACACTCTCTAAAGGGCTACTTACTTTTATAACAATTTTATAAACTGAACCCAAGCCAGGACAAACCCACCACATTTGACTTAACTGAACCCAGCTTGGTGGGAAAGCTCTATAGGTGTCAGAATGGCATAGCAGAGTTCTTAAGCAAATGGGCTCTGTTCACAAAATGCCTGAGTTGGAACCTTGGCTTCACTCCTAACTCTGCCTGTGTAACCTTGGGCAAGTTACTTAACCATTCTAAGCCTTGGTTTTGTCATCTAAACTAGAATAAAAATGATCCCTGTGTTATAGATTTAATTGGGATGACTTATATGATGTGTTTAGCATGGCATTTATTATGTGCCTTGTTTTAAGAGCTTTCCTTGCATTTACTCATTTAATCCTCATAACAACCTTATGGAGATGGATACTGTAGTTATTCCTATTTTATAGGTGAGGAAACTGAGACCCACAGAGTTTGAGTTGTCTCCCCAAGATCACATAGCTAGTTAAGTGGTAAAGTCAAAATTCAAGCCCATGTACACATGCTTAAAAATTGCATTATGCTGGGCGGCTCCTGTGGCTCAAAGGAGTAGGGCGCCAGCCCCATGTGCTGGAGGTGGCGGGTTCAAACCCAGCCCCGGCCAAACAAACAAACAAAAAACTGCAAAAAATTGCATTATGCTGTCTTTTCCTAAGAACTCAGAAATGCTATGCCTTGTATTTTTATTAAAGGGCAGAGTTTAATTCAGGAATGTGTGATGATGTGGCTCTTAAAAATCGGGATATTACATGATAGGGTTCTTAAAAATTTTTGCTGATCCATACTTGAGTTAGTGCTTGAATGAATGAATATGAATGAGTAAATGAGGGTACTAATGGTTCGATGAAAACAAATCTCACGTGATCTGAAGCCAGGAATGTGAAGACTTAGAATTATACGCTGGAAATTAGCACCGGTTAGAAGACATGGACATTACACCCCTGTAACACCACATTGAGCATCAACCCACAGTTCCAATGCACTATGGGCATCTGAGGCATGGGGATCTCCCTGCTGAGTCTCAGACTTCAGATGGAGGAAACTTGCCCCCCCACCCTTGGGAAGTCCCCCAGTGTGATCGTCCTACATCAGCAATATGCGTGCAAAGGTAGTTTGCCAGAATCCTGCACTGGCCTATGTAAGACACATTTTTATCTGACTTTTTTTAAAGCCACTTTTGGTGTCCCATTAGCAATGTGTAGGAGGCCCGAGTGTCCTCTGTATTATGCTAATTGTTTAAGGATGACAGGTTATTACTTCAGTCAGAGGGGTAATGTTGATTGGGGAAAGAAAAGTAGGGCACAAACACAATTTTCTAGGTTTTGAGAAGCAATTATAAATGGATAAGAAGCCATAAAAATATTACACATGGGATGGCTCATCAGTAGGATTGAAAAGACCAGTGGAGCCCATGTAGCCAAGAGCAGGAATGGTTCAAAGCTGACAAGTCTACAGCAGTGATTTAAAAATAGCAATGATAATTCTGCAGCAAAACAGAACAATGAAACCAAGAGTCACAGTGCTCAAAAAAGACATTGGCCCAACACAATGCTCTTTCATTGGATAAGCTATTTTCATAGCAAGCCAAAATTTCAAAATGTCAGCCTGATAAATAGGGAAGATCTGAAAGGATAGAGTCAAGGTGTTTTGTTTTAACACTTAAAGAAAAAAAAAAAGAAGCTTACTCTTGTTTCTAACAATCTTTTAGAGTTTAAAAGAGAGAGCATATTGTGCTTTGAAAATAGGCCTAGTTTTATCTTGTCTGGAAGCTTTTTTGAAATATACAATCATTAATTAGGTTTAGACCACATAATGAGAAATATTTTTCTCTATGATAAAAGAAATATTGGTTAGAATTCAATAACCAGGAAGAACTATAAAAGTTTAAAATATAACTTTTAAAATTTCATTTTCATTTTCTTCTGAATATAGGTGCTTCCTTGGTGTGATAAGTGTCTACTATAGCATTTGGTATAACATATAGCCTGGTAGGATGGCTACACACATAGACTTCAAAGTCACCTGGTTCTAGTTATCTTTACTGGTTTTTGAAACTATTGCATGGTAGGTTTTGAACAATATTTAACATCTCTAAAACTCCCCTTTACTGTTTCTAAAATAGGCATCAATAGTGTCTACGATAGGGTTATTTAGAGACCCAAGTTAATGAGCACTTATTATGAACTCAAATGACAGTAACTGTCATTGTGATTACTATTACTGCGACTGCCTGCCATCTTGGGTGAGATGTATGGTGTTTGTCCAGTCGTTTGATATCTTTGGCTCTTGACTCTTTCAGAGGAAGGTAGTGGACTAGATAGCTCTAAGGTCCCTTGAAGTCTTGGGATCTGAGCACATGCAAAGATACAGATATAGGTAGACAGACATAGACACACACATACAAACATATAAAAGTTCCATGGAAATCTCTGTGTAGTTTACATCAGAGGTCCATGCAAGACTTTCCAAGAACCATATGTCTCTTAGGTATCAGAAATTTTCATCTCAATTATTCCCCCTGTTAGATGAAGATCCTCCTAAAACTAAACTCTATATCTGAGACTGGAAATGAGTTCATATATGATTTCAAGGACTTGGCAAATTGGCACAGCTAGCAAAAGCAGTTGGACTTTATATAGCTGCTCTCTCTTGGAGGTACATTCTTATTTACTAATCATTTAAAAATAAAGAAAAGATGCTTCAGGCACTGTTTTGTTCTGCTCTACATCTCCAATTGAAAACACACCTAGAATTAAATAGTGCCCAGAGAGGAATGGAGTGCAGTTCTATCTCGACCTCCTCCATGCTGTTATTTGCTCTGCGATGGAAGACACAAAAGCCATCCATAAAGTTCCAAATGAATTAGAAAGTGGCACAGCTGCAAGAGTCCAGGGCTGAATTCAGAGTGCTTTGACATTGATTATCCCTGCCTTTGCTATTGAGTGTCATTCTAGTCAATGGGATTACAATAGGGAGTTTAAGGGAGCACAGACAGAAAAATGATACCCAGAAGCCAAAGCACAAAGAAAGTAGTAAAAGGAAATACTCAAGGAAGGCAAAATTAGTTTGGGCACCTAGATTGAAGGGCCAGCGTAGAGCTGGAGTGCCAAGCCATTCCTCTGGCCGAATCTTGTGGTTGTCACAGATAACTTATCATCTGTCCTTCATGTTGAAATAATGTAAAAAAAAAAAATCAAAATTTATGAAGATGTGGGGAATACAGAGAATTAAGCACGCAGTAACAATACTGCATTCATTTAACAATGCATTTCTACATATTTTATCTCTGCAGGCCCTTTCAAATACACTTTGAAGGTATTGTTGTCTCCACTCTATCAGTTGGATGCATCAGGCTGCAAGTAACAGAAAACTCAAAGTGTCTTTAACAAGTACATTAGTTCCCCCTTATCCACTATTTCATTTTCTGAAACAGCAGTCCAAGAATAGATTAATACAGCACAGGTATTTGAGAGAGAGATACACAGATAAATTGACATAAATTTTAGTGTAAAATAATAGTGTGTTATTATAATTGTGCTATTTTATTTCTATTGTTATTAATCTCTTACCATGCCCAATTTGTAAATTAAACTTTACAAAGTATGTATGCATAGATATAAACATAGCATATGTTTAGTACTATCTGCAATTTCAGGTATCCACTGGGAGTCTTGTTAAATATTCCTTGAAGATAAGGGGGGACTACTAAAAGTCATTCTTTTAGTTCAGAGTTGTGAGCAGATTTCAGGGTTGGTTGATTCAGTGGCTCAGCACTATCATCAAGACTCCTGGTTATCTACCACCGGTATTGCCCCCATCTTCAGGTTGATATGATGGCTGCACCAGTTCCAGACATAACAACAAAGCGCACTTATTTCTAGATGAAAATGAATGTCATATTCCTCCTATGACTCTCTCTGAGGAGTGAGACAGTTTTTCCAAAGCCCTTCCTACAAATTCCCCTTCATGTCTCCTTGGCCAGTCTTGCAACTCATTCTTAAAGTGATCATAAGCAAGAGGACTAGGATGACTTTTAGATTAATCAAGCCCATTTCTGAGGTTGGGAGTGGTGTCAAGTACCCTGAGGCATGTGGCTGGATGTGGGAGAGGGGGAGGTGGAGGATTCCAGAAGAGAATACGGTTTATGTCAAAAAAGGGAAGAAGGGAATGGACACAGGGTGGGCAACTCATAGTGTCCACTACACCTGCTGTACATGAAAGGAAAGGAAGTCAGAATGGCGAAGGCACCACCTGAGACATGGCAGAGCCATAGCTGATGAAAGCTGTGTTTTTAATAAAGAATATGTAGGATACTCACAGAACATAGAACATTCTGGCTAGAAGAGACTTTCAAGGTCATTGAGCCCAACCCTCCATCTCTCTGAATCCTTGAGAGCACAGCCCTTGGTATCTCTAGCTCCTCAAACATAGAAACTTACTTACTTACATATGCCCCTATTTTGAATTTATCCTCAAAATCTGTTAGTCCTCCCTGTGAAGAGTTACATGTGCACCCCCACATGACAATTTTGCATGTAGGAGGCTGGGGCAGAATGATAGACTGGTTCTGGAAAGAGAGAGAGAGAGACACATTCGGAGTCTCCCAATCACTGAAGTCTGTCCTACTCTGGAGGAAGAAGAGTATGGAGGGCCAGAATGAGGCAGGACACTTCCCCAGCTAAGTATCTCCCAGCAGTTCTCCCACTCTCCCAGGCCCACCTCAGGAGACCCTGCAGCCTCCGCATCTCTTCCCCCCACTTCCTGCCGTTCCATTTTCTTTTATTGCAGCCCATGTTTTGCTCCTCTGTCTGTCGTTATCTGGTTCAGGTATTCAATGCCATCCGGTTTTACCTTGATAAACATAGAGGAGGAGTTGGGAATGTTTTCAAGTTATGCAGGAAAGAGGTCGACGACAGTGATACCATCTATTTCAGCCTAAATATGAAGCATGTTCAAGATAAGCAAACCTCTCGCTTGCAAAAATGGACTAACCACACGTGGCATAATTCTGGTGTGTTAGTATGCTGGCTGAGTCTTTGTCTCTTTGCTGAACCTTATCAAATATTCCTAAGATTGTCTACCTTTTAGCATAATTGGAGAACATCTTAATGCTGAAAAAGACACTTTTCCCCACCTCATCAAAGACATTTTTATCCAAAGTTGGCAGGGGCAAATGTGGGTGTGCTCCTTATCACCGCAACTGCTGCACACTGTCAAGGCTGGTGGCCGCAGCACCCAGTCATCTCATCTATCCCTTTGTCCTTGGGTCTCCCTCCCTGCGTCTCCCTCCCCGCAATTCAAAGTGTGGGTGTGAGCATCTGGCAGAGCCTGGGTCAAGTGTTCTTGATCTGGTGTGTGTGCTCATGGGTAGGGCTTTGGGGGGGAGTGGGGAGCAGGGAGAATGGGGACTTTCTTGCTTCAGCTTTTGGAGTGGGAGAACGTGTCCTGTCTCCCACCAAGCTGCATCCAATGTAGAATTTAGACGTTGGGAGTTCAAATGCTGGGAAGCCAACAAATGACCAGTGTCCATGACACTGGGGCATGGATTGTCTGAGTTTCTAGAGTGCAGGAAAGACTCACAATCAAATAGAGAAAAATTAAAGAAAATCCACCGCTTCTCAGAGCAAATCAAAATAACCAAACAGGACTTAGTAAACAGACAGAAGTTCCTCAGAACCACCTGAGGAACTTTCTCAGGCATGTGGGTGCATCAGAATTAACGAGCACTTACTTAATACAAGTTTTGAAACCACCTAACAGGCTTATTGAATGAAATTCCTCTGGGAGGAGAGACAGGAATCTACATTATTTATGAAATCCCAGGATAATTATGATGCAGTTGATCTGCAGACCTCCTCCAAGAAATGCTGTGTGGGGACTGGGAAAGATGATCAGCCTACCAGTTTAAGCACAGCTGAATTTAAGTAGGGCTTTCTATCTATCTTAAGCACTTTACGCAGATTATCTCATTGCAACCTCACAGTGGCCCTAGTAGTAGGTTTTGCCCATTTTACACATAGGCTAAGTGTTGTATAGATATGTTAAGTAATTTGCCTAAAGTCACACAGCTGGTAAGAAGTGGGCACAGAATTTGCACTCCATGCTGACCCTAAGCCCATGCTTTTATGCATGGGCAGAGGTTTCCTTGTAAGGACTAAGAATCCAAATATTGAAGTTTGCAGCCATGGGTCTTACTGAGGTTTGTGAATCCTGGGGATTGGTGCCATGGAGAGCACAGAGACATGAAGATGGTCATCACATCCAGAGAGAATGGGAAGATTGAAGATGAAAACGTTAATATAATCTCAATGGCTAATATGTTGTCCCTTAATATCTGTTGACATTCTCAAATGTGATCCAATAATCTTGAAACCAGAAGAGTGAGAGTGATTAGGTTATGTATGACATTAGCAAATGGCATTGTCTTGGTTTCCTTATTTTCATGGGAGTAAAAATTAGCTAAGGTGCTGGAATCCATCCCGGATTCAACTAATATCACCTCTCAGACAACCAGATTTGTTCCCCCTGCTTTTATCAGGGTAAGGAAGGGCATCAGAAATGATAAAACAATAACAAAGAAGTAACAATTTTATCATTTAAAAGAATTGCTTTCTAGGGCATATTCTCAAACCAATACACACTGAACATTCTTTGTGTTCAAAATCATGTGCAGTGAGACCAGAAATTTTGGAATGATGATCCTGTGGCTCTCCAAATGACAAGTTGCATGAAAAGTGTGTGTGTACCACACTAGACCTTTGAAATGTGAAGGTTTAATTTTAGTGGACCAGATAATTCAATTAATTGGAAAATCTAATTTGCTGAAAATATAGTGCTTTCTTTTCCCCTAGATACACTGGTTTATGTGTCAGTATGGAAGGGAGGTGGGGGGATAGTTTTAGGCAACAGGGATGGAGATGGTCAGTCTCTGTAACCCACACACTAAAGGAAAAGAGTAACCAAGTGCCGTTCATACATCAAAAGCTCAGTCACCTGGATGGGTTTGGAGTCCATGTAAGAAAAAACAGAAGAGTTTCAGAAAAAGAGGCCTAGCTTCCTCTCAGTCTGAGTGGTGGGTCCCACGAGGAAGCAAGGAGATATACAAAAGTCTTTTTGTATCCATGATCCTTTGATCCCTTATTTTTATAAGAGATAAGATGGTAATTTTTCTACTAACCCACAAAAAGATTTCTGAGAAGCCCAGAAATGGCCTCAGATTATGGTGAATTTATAAAGTTGGCAGAAAACATATATAAAGATGATTTCCTTAACTTAGCTTTATATATCACCTTCCATTAAAAATAAACTTTTAAAAAGCAGATATTAAATATCATCTTTTCTTTTTCATCCTGCATTCTTACAAAGAATGAAGAAAAGATACTGTGACTGTTATTTAGGGACCCTATCCTGGCCCCACTCAGCTAAGACAATAAAGAGGTATCAGAGGCATGATTTAAGGTCCTTTGCTGCCCTCTGCCCATTAAATAATTCTATGTTTCATTAAGCATCATTAGCGATGTTGCCTCTAACTACTTTCTGCTAGGTCCCACCCTATCCACATCTCTGCTGTAAATAGCATGTTGGTCAAGAAAAATGTTGAAAAATGCTATCTCTTGTAAAAATTGGAAAAATAAATAATTTCACTGGAGAAGTGATGTTTCTGCTTGAAGGGAGAAAAAAAGAAAGAAGGGCAAGCATGGAATTGGGAGATGGAATGTTTCATGTGGCAGGTGCTTTGTGCCCGTCTTCCTTTTTGCAAGGCAAGTGGCCTGTGTGTGTGTCAGAGAACCTCCTTTGGATTTTCCCATCTATCTCAATGAGAGTTTTTGAGAAGTGGGAGAGAAAGACTTGCTGACCTTTAAAAAGCGGCTGATATGTTCGTAGAATCTACTGTCGACTTCGCAGGGACTTCAATATTTCAGTGGAGGTTTTTAATAGAAAGGAGGTTCAGGAGCCACACATTTTATTTCCACTTGGCCATTGGGAATTACCATATTTGACCATTTGGGAGGTATTTTAAATGTCCTTTAGTGTCACTTTACTACATGGCAATCAAATAATAAAACTTGTTCTGAGCAGGGCAGAAAGTTGTAACAGTGTGGGAACTAGCTGATATGGAACAAAAGAGCTACTTAAAACACTAGTTTTTCTATGGAATTAAAATAGACAAGGGATTCGTGAATTCATGACCTTTTATGATGTACAAATGGCTGGCTTTCATCTGAGAAGGGATAGATGAAAGACAATATTGAAAGAAACGGTGTTCATGTCTTCTTGGCTTGGATAAAAGTTGTTCCATTTTATATTAGAATATTTACCTAACAATTGCAATCAGTGTAACCTAGCTTATTGTATCCTCAATGAATCCCCAACAATAAAAAAAAAAAAGAATATTTGAAAAATAAAAACGAAGGGAGTTTCCCTTAAAATTTACTCTCAGCATTCTGATTTCAATGGAATAACATGGGGGATTTCTATGGTGGTCCATGAAGTGCAAATGAGACTGTGAAAAGGAAACCTACCCCTGGGGGTGCCTTCCTCCATCCAGCTTGATGAAAATATGTCCCTTGATGCTCATACATGGGATGTCTTATAGCTTTTGAAAAATTGTAAAGATAATGTCAGAATAAAGGTGGTGGGATATTGTAATCATCCAAGGAAGGATAAGATCAGAGCCTAACCCAAAGAATGAAGACAAGGGGGGATACTAGACCAATTCCATGAAGGTACAATTGGCAGTATGCTCAATTTAGACCACAGTGCTGAGTGAAGGTGGACAAAAGAGGTAACAATAATTCTGGGATTTTAGTTTTTTACTTGAGAATCTATAATTGGGCAGTATTGCCAAAAACAATGGGTAAACAAAGATGAATTTGATGTTTATTAGCAATTACGATTCACTTTGAGTCAGTCCTAAAAACAAAATGGCATATAGACACGAACCAATGAGGACAAAAAAGAGACCAGATATATCTGTGTGTCGTCTCTGCCTGCTTCCAGAGCTACGTGCAGCTCACACAGAGTGATTTAATTATGGGATAAGAAACAGCCACAGCTAGCCACAGGTAGAGTTAAGTAGCACAGTATATTTTATTTCCCAAGTGATTTAGCAACAGCACAAAAAAATATGAAAGAGGAATAAGCAACATACATTCATTGACCCAAACATTATTGAACATACTGAGCCAGTGCATGGTCATAGTAGAAGCAAGGTAAAAAAGAATGCGTATTTTCTGAAAATTATATGAATTTGAATTGTATTATTCTGAATTGAGAATTTTAAAAAGTTCCCAGTAACTTTTACTCCACTTCTGGGGGAAAAAAAATAATGTTCTTCAACTTTCTTCACCACTATAAAAGATAGCCATTTTACATGATAAAAAGATTAAGTATGTGAAACTTCCAGCATATTTCTTGGCATAAAGTTAGTACTTTATAAATGTGAATGTGTTGAATGTAAAATTAAGTGAGTTTTCCACATAGTTTGAGTTTTACTGTTAAGCTATTTTATCCTTTCCATTGAATTTGCATAATATATATTTGCCTTTAACCTTTGCCATTCCTTGCCTACCCTTCTTGAAAGAATTGCCTAGTTTCACTGAACTTGTTTGCTAACGCCTCAAATTGACTTGGTTTTGCTACTCAAACTAACCTGGAAGTAATTGCCAAATCCACGAGGCTTTCCAGTTCTCATTTTGCCATATCTCACACCATGCTTTCTTTCCTGTGTCTGTAACCATATCCACCTTTGGATTCTTGGACGTATGCTACTTCTTTCCCAATTCCCCCCCAATCTTTTTGAATTAATCTTTCTTGGCTTCCTCTGAAGATTGTTCTTCCTCTGTTCTGCCCTTAAAGACTAGAGTTTCTTCTGAGTTTATCTTTCCACCCTCTGATTTGTCCTCTTTCCCCTTTTCACCTCCATTTTAGTATAAAAACACCTCCATGCCTTCAACTATTGTCTATGACTTACAGATCTGCTTTTGCAAATGAGGTCATTCCTGGTTCTGGAAGATTAATACCAACTCCCTCTGAGCACCTCCACTGGGACAGCCATGGGCAGCACAGCCCAGAACTTACTTCACTTTGAACCCCCACATCCCAATTTCTCCTCCTATATTTCTTATCTTGAATAATAACACTATCCTCCCAATTACCAAGACCATAAATCTGAGAGTCATTTTTAACTCCTTCCTGATGCCCAATCTCAACATCCACGTCAGTCCTCAGTCACTGTTAAAAATCTGTCCTACCCCCACGCTGCTGCCTGAGTCCAGACCCCACTGTGGCAGCCACTTCTGGCCTTCTTGCCTACAGTCTTGCTATGTGTTCATTCTTTCACAGTGCAGAGATGGAGACACGGTGCTGGGCCCGTGGATGCAGAGACAAGCGCAGCAAACTTGGCCCTGCCCTCAGGGAGATTACTCGAGGGCTCAGTGATTGCCCAAACACCCACATCTACTCATGTGATTCTTTGTTCAGTGTCCCCTTAGTGGGTTTCTCAAGCTCCAGGGCTGCATCTGCCTTTTGTAGACTGGCTTGCGTGAGACACTGCATGTTGCCTCCCCAGGAAACTTGACCGCACCAGGGCACGTGGCCACCCAGATTGCAAGGATTGTCTTCCCAGCCACAATCAGGGTGGTGGCCGATGTCTCAGTCTTAGCTAATGAAACATAAGGCTGCTTAAAGCCAGTTAACCTAACCCAGTGACGGGCTTCCCTCTTTCTTCATTCTCTTGTGCTGCTACACAGATGTGCTCACTCAAGTCCAGCTGCCATTTAGGATCACAAGACCTTGAGCATGAAAGGGATGTGTACCAGGATAGGGAAGCAGAAAGCTGGGGGCCCGGGGCCCTGATGAAGCTGTACATTGTGGAGCGCCCTTCACATCACATTGGCTCCACACACAACCACATCCTTTGGTGAAAGCAAAATATGCTTTTATCTTGATCAAGCCACTATTTATTTGGGGGGTTTTATGAATTGACCCTAATAAATAAGTCTTACAAGGCCCTTTATAATGTGAGCCTTTCTTACCACCCAGGGGTTATCTCACTCTCCGCATAAATACTGGAGTCCTTCAAACTCTTTCGCTCTCTCATACAACACGCACACACATACAAGGCACATAGGTCTTTGTACCAGTGATGCTCCTTCTGCCTGGAACTCTCTCTCTCCTTTGCTTTTACCCTTTTCTGGGCACGATCCCACTGGTTTGCCCCAGACATCCTCTTGTCAGGTTGGGCTTCCTCACAGCCCCCCAAGCACAGTGTGGGCACCACTCCTAGACCTTCTTATGTACTGTGAGCTTAAGGTCTCTTTTGTCCCACACCTAAAGTATTTGTTGTCCTTGCCTGGGTTCCCCACTAGACAGGGGAGTGGTAGGGGCCTGCTTGGATGATTGCTCTGGCTCTAATTCCTCCCTCCCCTGCTGCCAATTTCATGTCTTGCTGATGGAAGGTGTTTGAACTAATAGTATCTAATGATTTGACTGAAGTCGAGCTTAGAATTAATTTGCCTGTTCTCCCTTCTGCTTTCCCCTCCCGTGTGCATGTGTGTGGGGAATGTGGGTTGCATAAAGCTTTTTGAAAGTTGGAAATGACTTCATTTGACACGACAGAAATCTGCTTAAGTATACCCCTCCCCTCCAAAAGGAGTGGGGGAGTGAGTATAGCACTTTTCTAGGTATTCTTATATGTGTTCTCCTCAGTCGGCTAAAAACCAGGGGACATGCTCTGTATGTTGTCAGTGTCCATTTGGAAATCTTTCCCATACCCAAGGATTCAAATGAGCCATCTAATATCCAAATCCTCTTACCACCATTCACAAGGTTTACTAGAGGCTGGGGATGCAGCAGAAGTGGGCTGCACGGACCTCTCTTCTGGCCTTCTCGCCTCCAGTCCTAATGGGCTGCACGGACCTCTCTTCTGGCCTTCTCGCCTCCAGTCCTAATGGGTTGCACGGACCTCTCTTCTGGCCTTCTCGCCTCCAGTCCTAATGGGCTGCACGGACCTCTCTTCTGGCCTTCTCGCCTCCAGTCCTAATGGGTTGCACGGACCTCTCTTCTGGCCTTCTCGCCTCCAGTCCTAATGGGCTGCACGGACCTCTCTTCTGGCCTTCTCGCCTCCAGTCCTAATGGGCTACATGGACCTCTCTTCTGGCCTTCTCGCCTCCAGTCCTAATGGGCTGCACGGACCTCTCTTCTGGCCTTCTCGCCTCCAGTCCTAATAGGCTGCACGGACCTCTCTTCTGGCCTTCTCGCCTCCAGTCCTAATGGGCTGCACGGACCTCTCTTCTGGCCTTCTCGCCTCCAGTCCTAATGGGCTGCACGGACCTCTCTTCTGGCCTTCTCGCCTCCAGTCCTAATGGGCTGCATGGAACTCTCTTCTGCCTCTTTGGCTTCATCTCTTCCCCCAGTTTTGCCTTGTTCCTGCTTGTCCTGATGCGCTCATTTTTCCCAGAGTCCACGCTGTTTCTCGCCTCCAAACCTTCACTACAGCTGTTTCCTCAGGCTGGATTTTCCTTCCTTCCCCCATGAAAATGCTGGCTTCACCCTTTCCCAAAGACCTTTAAACTTGCCCACTTGACTCAGCAGTCTCCTTCTCCCAGAACCCACCTGCTGGGCTAGATGTGGCTCCTCTGTGCTCCCTCAACACCTGCGCTCAGCTCACTCCTTATTCTTGAGCATGTGTCGGTTCCTCCAAAGGCAGGGACTGATCTTGTTCATCTTTGAGTCCTCACAGTGCCTCCTGTATGGAAGATGCTCAAAAATAGTTTGTTGAATTCAGTGAAATATTGAATGGGAATGATCTCAGAACCACGCAGATTACCTTGCTGCACAAATGTTTCTTGACTCACTATCAGTCAGTCTGCCATCTCCCAGATGGGGCTGGTAGTATCCACTCAAGTGAGAGTTTGAAGTTGTATCTCAGGAACCTGCCCAATGTTGGAGGAGGAGGGTAAGACTGAAAATCCTTTTATTTAAATAGAAGGTTTGTTTAACAAATGTGAACATCTCTTTATTCTGAGCATAATCACTGTTTCCACTCATGCCATGTCGCATCACAGAGGAACTTGGGGTGCTTACTTAGGCTCCAAAGAGTTATCATTTGCTTGGAAATAAAGCTAACATCCAGGAACATCTCCACCTGGAGAAACTGAACCAGCCCAGTTAGCCTAGAGGTGCTACTGTCTGCATGTGCCTGGGACACTGGGCTATGCTTCCAGGTTGGAGTCCCTGCCTTCCTGATGGAAAAGGTGCCAGAGTTTCATGAGTGTGTGTGGAGTCCCAGTTGATGCTGATAAAAGGTCACTTAGAACCTGTGTGATCTTGGAAGTTACTTACCCTCATTGAAGCCACGATAATGTCTATGTCATGGGGTTATGGGAGGATTAAATTAGATAAATTATGTAAAGAATTTAGCAAAGGGCAGGGTCCAGAGTAAGTGTTTAATGAATGTCAGCTGCTCTTACAATTATTGTTAAGTTCCTTCCAGCCTGTGGTATCTATAGACAACTAACCTTGAGAACTCAGAAAAATATCCTGGGGGGGAAATGAAGGAAAAATGTAAACCATAGTGTCCAGGTTAAAATTCAGAATCCTGCAGTTAGGGAAGACTATGTCTCATGTTACTTAATGATCTAAAACAAACAAACAAAACTTCCAGAGCCTGCATGAAAATTTTGAATGTCCTGTTGCAAGATTATTACAATGTTTTTCTGTTTCTCCCCTTTTTGTCCTGTCACTAAATTCGCCGTGCAAAAGTCACCTTTTGGGTCCCTCATGTTGATTTGGCTCAATTATCTTTCAGAGCTGTTCTGACCTACGTGTATTTATGGGAAGTGGCAATGGCTTTCTCCCTTCTCCAGGGATTTGGCCCTCTTTTCACAGAGAAGGTTGTGACAGGAGTAGTCCTTATTTCTCTAAAACCTTCAGCTCTCTGCCTCCTTTAGAATGTGCGGCTGCATTATCTTGCTAGTTGAGATGCTGTGTTTTCTGCCAAGGAAGGAAGAGCAAAGGGCAGGCTGCAGGCAGAGCCAGGGAACACCTCAGGGCTCCAGGAGGCCCAGGAGGAGGGATCCTGGGGCCTGAGGCACAGGTAAGCCACAGTTGGGTCGCTTTGCCTTCATGTGTTTGTGGTATGCCTATTGCCGCTTTTGCCGCCTACCTTTCTGCCCACTGCTTTTCTGTCACCTTTGCTGGCGTCTCCACCTCTACTGCTCCTTCAATGCTGCTATGCCTCAGAACTCTATTCGGGGCCTGGGCTCTAACTCTCCACTTCCCTTGGGCAATCCCAACCACCTCAGGGCAATAGGAACCAGATCCAGATCCCAGGCTCCAGAGGAGTACATCCAACTGCCTTCAGTGTGGTTTCTACATGGATACACCATAGGTCACACAAACTCAATAGGACTAACGTCACAGCTATAATCATTTCTCCACCCTCAAACTTGCCCCCACCTCTGTGGCCAGTCTTCAGAAATAGTTCTACTTCCTAAGCTGCTGCTCAAGGAGAAACCCAGAAGCCAACCTTGACTTTTTATTTTCCCTTCCCCTCACCATTTAGTCCTGATTGCTGTCAACTCCACCCTCACCTCGCAGTAACGTTGCACGCTCCCCTCCCCACTAGGGTGGTGTCAGAGGAACTCTAGTGGAGTTTGGACTTTTCAATCACTCAGCAGTAATGAGGCTGTCCCCAATCCGGGGTCAGTGACACCACATGGGAACCCAGCCCAACCCAGTAAGTAACCAGGATATCACCAACCCTCAGCTGTCAATGATGGCCAAGGGGATAACCTAAATTTCTACCACTACCTCACAGCAATGAGGCAGCACTCTGCCCCAACAGTCTGAAAAAGCCAGCTTAAATAGAGAGCTTAACTAAGATCCAGAGTCTCATAACTTAATACATATACAAATGTTCAAGTTTCAATAGAAAATCATTTGTCACACCAAGAACCAGAAAGATCTCGAACTGAGTAAAAAAAAAAAAAAACCCAATAGTTGCTGTACTGGTTTCCTAAGGCCATTATAACAAACCCCATCACAAACTTGATGTAAAACAACAGAAATTTATTCTCTCACAGTTTCTGGAGGTCAGAAATCCAAAGGGCCTCAAGGACCCATGGGACTATAACAAAAGATCTAACATTTATGCCATTGGTGTTCCAGAAAAAAGAGGAAAAAATATAAGACGGAAAAAGTTCTAGAAGAAATAAAGATCAAAAACTTATCAAATTTGACAAGAGACATAAACCTACAAATTTAAGAAACCGAAAAAATCCCAAACAAGATAAAGTCAAAGAAATCCATGCCAACACACATCATAATGTCTTAAAACTAAAGAAAAACAAATACTGAAAGCAGCATCTTATCTGTATGAGAAATGCAATTAGAATGATACTGTTTTTCTCATGATGAACCATTGAGAAGGAAGTGGCACAACATTTTTCAAATGTTGAGACAAAAACATACCTTAAAATTCTATACCTTATGCGAATAAAGAGGAAATCAAGATATTCTCAGATGAAGGAAAGAGAGAATTTGTCTTCCACAGCTTTATCTTAAAATAATGGTTAAGGAAATTTTTTAAGCAGAAAGGAAACAATATAAGAAAGAATTCTGAAACATCAGTAAGGAAGGAAGAACATAGCAAGCAAAACTATGAAGTAAATATATTAGACTTCTCTTCTCTTGAGTTTTATAAATTATGTTTGACCCATATTTCTCGTAGACAACTATCATATAGACAGGTTGAAACTAAAAGGATGGAAAAAGACATCATGTAAGCACTAATCAAACGTAGCAGGATTAGCTATATGAATATTAGATAAAGTACATGTTATAGCAAAGACAAGTAGAAGAGACAGAGAGAGCTTCCGGATAGTTCAATACACAGAGATTCATGGAAGTTGGTGCATGCTGATGACTGACTAGAGAGATTGGATGGTAATTTCCTCAGAAAGAAGAACCAAAGTTATATATGAATAGTTATAACTCAAATAGCATATCAAGGGGAGAGTGAGTGCTGGAATCTAGTAGAAAACTAATGGAAGAAGCTAGGTAACAGAAAAAGAAGGAAGCAAGACGTGAAAGATATGGATGAGGAACTCAAGGGATTTGGTATTTCATCAAAAGGATAGATGGGAGTAGTTTCAGCTCACCTCACCCCTGCAGCAGACTGCCAGCATTCAAACCATTTGAGCGTGTCTCTGTCATCATGAACTAAAACACTGTTGTGGCTCATAATTTGGGTAACTTCTTGAGGGCATTACACTAGATTGACAGTTTGTACAGTCATTCACCCTCCCACTGGACTCAAGCTGCAGTAGCAGGTGCCATATTTGGGGCTATCTGTTGTGAGCCTGTATCCTGCTCAGCGAAGCTCAGCCTTGTGTCTCCAAATCACTCCAAAAGTG
The DNA here is from genome assembly GCF_027406575.1 of Nycticebus coucang. Taxonomy (NCBI): domain Eukaryota; kingdom Metazoa; phylum Chordata; class Mammalia; order Primates; family Lorisidae; genus Nycticebus; species Nycticebus coucang. The sequence continues at coordinate 72,084,295 of NC_069786.1, read as the reverse complement.
TCCCCTGGCACCTGCTTGAATTGTGCCAGACATAAAGGACCCACCTGGCTCAGGGAAGCTGCAAGGCTGCAAGGTTTCCAGTGGTCTAAACCTCAGGGGGAGTGTTGCTCTTAAGGCAAGGGAGAGTGGAAGTCACTGAGGGAGCACCCCTTGTAACAAAGGAGAACAGAGAGTGCATTTTCCCATGCCTGAGGGCTACCCATATGTGGGTACAGAGTGTCTGTGCCACTTCCAGTGGAGGTGTGGGTACTGTGCTCAGCTCTGCAAGGAAAGAGTGTAGTTCCAGCCCAGCACCAGGCAGACTCAGTGCCCAGGTGTGGACATGGATAGGACTTCTGCTCCTCTCCACCCTTTGCTGTAGACACAGCTGTGGCTGCTACTGCAGAAGGTAGGCACAAGCATGCCAGAGGATGGCGTTCATAGTGCTGTTAAGGGCAGCTATGTTCCCACTGGTTGTGTGCCCACCTGGCCCAGGTTTGTATGAAAGGTGAGGGCCCTCTCATTCTCTTCATAGAGCAGCAGCCTCCCTACAGCAGAGAGCAAGAGAGCCACAGAGCTCTGTGCTTAAGGCTGACGGAGGAGCTTCTTCACTGAAGTCATTTTGGTGGTAAGCCATGGGGCAAGAATCTTTTATAGAACTTGGTAAATTGTAGTCTGGAAAAAGAGAAATGTTGTTCTGATCTGAGTGTCCTGAGCACCTGGACAGAGATAAGACAAGGAAGTGGATCACATTGGTGCCTGCTCAGGGCTTGGAGCTAGGGAAGCTCCCTTTTCTCACCACAGAAACTTCTGTGTATTTTAACAGGAGCTTGCCCCATTACCCAACTAGGAATGGCACTTGTGTTCATTATTGGAGGGACGTGGCAGTTCAGCTCAGCAAAGCTTTGTCCCTACTCAGGGGCTGGGTAGGGAATTCAGGCTACTGCATATTCCACAGATCAGCCCCTTACTTAAGCAACAGAGAGCTTAAACAAAAATCAAGCAAATATCCATAAGCCTCTGCAGCAGCCAGCTCTGATCTATAAGCACCACCTACTGGACTGGAGGTTGAGTTGCCCAACCCAGTACAAAATCTTCTGACACAAGTGCACAGTGCTGAAGAAAGAAACAAGCTTCCCGAAACTTCAGTCATCCTGGCCCTGCAGGAGGCAGTGAGCCTACTCACATGGTAAGCACACGGCTATTAAAATCTGCATTTGAGAACACCACTACACAAAAGCTATATATAATCAATAGGAAGAAAACGATCAATAGGATGAAAATGAATCTGTACAAAAGCAGTGTATAGATTCAATGCAATTTCTATCAAAATACCAAGGTCACTTTTTATAGAATAGAAAAAACAGACCATTGCTGCCGTTCCCAAAACTGTTGCTGCTGCCATTGCTGCGTAGAGCCGGAGCAGGAGCCATGGCAGAGAGGAAGGAGGAGGAGGAGGTGGAGGAGGCACCGGACCCGGGAGGAGGGGCAAGAGAACTTAAAGAACAAGAGGAAGTGAAAGGAAAATTAGGGCAAGGAAACAGATAAAAGAAATCACTCATGAGGAAGAATCAGCAGAAAACTCCAGGCAACATGAAGAACCAGTCCAGAACAACCCCGCCAAGGGACCATGAGGTAGCTACTGCAGATGATTCCACCTATAAAGAAATGTTAGGAATGACAGAAAGGGAATTTAGAATACACATGATGAAAACAATGAAAGAAATGATGGAAACAATAAAGGAAACTGCTAATAAAGTGGAAAATAACCAAAAGGAAATCCAAAAACAGAATCAAATAAGAGATGAACGATATGAAGAATATAGAAAAGATATAGCAGAGCTGAAGGAACTGAAACAGTCAATTAGGGAACTTAAAGATGCAATGGAAAGTATCAGCAACAGGTTAGACCATGCAGAAGAAAGAATTTCAGAGGTAGAAGACAAAGTTCTTGAGATAACTCAGATAGTAAAAGAGGCAGAAAAGAAGAGAGAGAAAGCAGAACGTTCACTGTCAGAATTATGGGACTTTATGAAGTGTTCCAACATATGAGTTATAGGAATCCCAGAAGGGGAAGAAGAATGCCCCAGAGGAATGGAAGCCATACTAGAGAATATTATAAAAGAAAATTTCCTAAATATCACCAAAGATTCTGACACACTGCCTTCAGAGGGATATCGGACCCCAGGTCGCCTCGACTCTAGCCGAGCTTCTCCAAGACACATTATGATGAACCTGTCCAAAGTCAAGACAAAAGAAAAGATTCTGCAAGCTGCCAGGAGTAAGCACCAGTTGACCTACAGGGGCAAATCCATCAGAGTGACCACAGACTTCTCTGATGAAACTTTCCAAGCAAGAAGACAATGGTCATCAACCTTTAATCTACTTAAACAGAACAATTTCCAGCCCAGCATTCTGTATCCTGCGAAGCTAAGCTTTAAAATTGACAGAGAAATCAAATCATTTATGGATATACAAACATTGAGGAAATTCGCCACAACAAGACCAGCTCTACAGGAAATACTTCAACCTGTTCTACACACTGACCACCACAATGGATCAGCAGCAAAGTGAGAACTCAGAAATTAAAGGACAGAACCTAACCTCCACACTGATGCAAAAGATAAAACTAAGCAATGGACTCTCACAAAATAAGACAAATAGAATACTACCACACTTATCAATTATCTCAATAAATGTTAATGGCTTGAATTCCCCACTGAAGAGACATAGATTGGCTGACTGGATTAAAAAACACAAGCCATCCATTTGCTGTCTGCAAGAAACACACCTGGCTTCAAAAGACAAATTAAAACTCCAGGTCTTCTGAAATTAAACCCCAAACCCAATAAACAAAAGGCTGGTTCTGTTTAACCCTTAGAGAAGAAAGCCAACTGGTGGTCAGTGAAGGATGGGGTATAACAAGGTGTGTCCAGTCCTCTATCCTTCCATGGCCTGGAACTCAGCTTTAAGGTTTCTCTGAGGTCCCATTGGCCAAGAGAGTGTCTGTTCAGTTGGTTGGGGAACTTAGGATTTTATTTTAATTTTTCACTACCCACAAACTTCAGGTGCTGGACATAATGGCACAAATTTATATGAAGATTTTGATCCCAGTGATTTAGTACAGATAGTGAGGATATTCCTGGATGTCATTTCTCTATCAGGATAGTTAGCAGTAACTTAACCATAGACAGATGTGACTACAAACCACACTTACATAACTCACTAAATCCAAATGAAATCTAAATGTATGTCGATCTCAACTTCCTTGAATCAGATCCAAAAGGTACACCTCAGGGCGACCTAGTAGGAGGAGAATGGTGAAGGAGAGAAAGTCACAAAAAGAGTGTTGAGATTCAATTGCATTTAAGATATAGTTTGCAAGTTTTACCAAAACATAAAACCATGAAAACATTGCCAGAGTCTCTCTCAGGGCTTTGAAAGGGGCTAGTGAGAAGACCTGAAGCATAAGGTTTTTTGGCTTCCCAGAAAATCCAGCTATGGAGGAAGAGAATAACAGAAAATGGCATTACGCCATAATGTACAAGAGTCCATGCCATAGGGTGCTTCAAAAAGATTGTGTATTTCAAGCAGCTTCAGCCTTCAACCTCATTGAATGAAGTGAAGGATTTTCTTTCAGTGTATTTTGTTATGATATGATGGAGATGAAGATGTTTTGGTACTACTGAAACTCAAAAGTCCCCGTCTCCTCTGCCCTCATTTATATTAAAAAATAATTATTTGCAAATACAAATAGACCTCAATACTTCTATATTAGTTTAATCAATATTATACACACCGTTTACTATCCTTCCAAGTTATCAGTTATCAGTTATCAGAAATAGAGAGAAAGAGAATGTTGTTGCTGTTAAAGACTACACAGTAGAAAAATTAAAACAGCACTAAAGAAAGTATTTAAGGGCCAGGCTAGGTGGTTCACACCTGCACTCCCAGCACTTTGGGAGGCCAAGGTAGGGATGGATTGCCTGAGCTCAGGAGTCCAAGACCAGCCTAAACAAGAGCAAGACTTAGTCTCTACTAAAAACAAAAAATAGCCAGGTATGGTGGCAGGTACCTGTAGTTTCAGAAACTCAGGAGGCTGAGGCAAGAGGACCCCTTGAACCCAGGAGTTTGAGGTTGCTGTGAACTATGATGCCACGGGGCACTCTACTCAGGGCAACAGAGCAAGACTCTGGCAAGAAAAGAAGAAAAAAACAAAGAAAGAAAAGAAAGAAAGAATTTAAGAATTTATTAAGATATAATTAAGCTCTTGCAAACTCCTTTATTAATTGCAATTAGAAGATAATTGCTATAACTTATCTGATACTGCAGAAAAAGATTATTTTGACTTTTTTTGCTAAATTTTGGTCATTGATAATGTATTGGAATGTCTACATTTTTATGTTTATTGTCCTCTTAGCACAAAGGCTGGAGTCCTCCTAGTTTATTATATCTGTGCATAATTGTCCTTAAATGTAAGCAGGGCTTATAATTATGTCCTGGATCATTACTTGTATTACCAATATTGACCACTTAACCAGACAATGGCGTATAAGCACATCTCCAAAAGAAATAAAACAAATTATGTAATAGGAGTACTCTAGACTTATGAATAGTTTTTTTTAAAGTGATCAAGTAGTATAAATTGTGTAAAGCCCTTTCACTAGTGTCAAGGAAAAACTACAATTTGCTCTGTTCCCAACATACAAACTGTGTACAATGCACTTAAAAAAATTGTTATAACCTCTGAAATGTTACACAGCTTATTCTTTTGTAAGGATAAAACTGTTTCTCTGAATAAAAAAAAAAAAAAAAACTCCAGGTCAAGGGTTGGAAGACAATTTTTCAGGCAAATGGAATTCAGAAGAAAAGAGGAGTTGCAATCTAATTTTCAGATACATGTGGATTTAAAGCAACTAAAGTCAAAAAAGACAAAGATGGTCACTTTATATTGGTCAAGGGAAAAATACAACAAGAAGACGTTTCAATTCTAAATATTTATGCACCCAATTTAAATGCTCCCTGATTCTTGAAACAGACCTTACTCAGTCTGAGCAATATGATATCTGATAATACCATAATAACAGGGGACTTTAACACTCCTCTTACTGAGCTGGACAGATCCTCTAAACAGAAATTAAACAAAGATATAAGAGATTTAAATGAAACCCTAGAACAACTGTGCTTGATAGACGCATATAGAACACTCCATCCCAAAGATAAAGAATATACATTCTTCTCATCACCCCATGGAACATTCTCCAAAATTGATCATATCCTGGGACACAAAACAAATATCAACAGAATCAAAAGAATTGAAATTTTACCTTGTATCTTTTCAGACCATAAGGCATTAAAGGTGGAACTCAACTCTAACAAAAATGCTCGACCCCACCCAAAGGCATGGAAATTAAACAATCTTCTGTTGAATAACAGATGGGTGCAGGAAGAAATAAAACAGGAAATCATTAACTTCCTTGAGCATAACAACAATGAAGACACAAGCTACCAAAACCTGTGAGATACTGCAAAAGCAGTTTTGAGAGGAAACTTTATCGCTTTAGATGCCTACGTTCGTAAAACAGAAAGAGAGTGCATCAACAATCTCACAAGACATCTTATAGAATTGGAAAAAGAAGAACAATCTAAGCCTAAACTCAGTAGAAGAAAAGAAATATCCAAAATCAAATCAGAGATCAATGAAATTGAAAACAAAAGAATCATTCAGAAAATTAATGAATCAAGGAGTTGGTTTTTGAAAAAATAAATATAATAGATAAACCATTGGCCCGACTAATGAGAAATAGAAAAGTAAAATTTCTAGTAACCTCAATCAGAAATGACAAAGGGGAAATAACAACTGAATCCACAGAGATACAAGAGATCATCTCTGACTACTACCAGAAACTCTATGCCCAGAAATTTGACAATGTGAAGGAAATGGATAAATATTTGGAATCACACCCTCTCCCTAGACTTAGCCAGGAAGAAATAGAGCTCCTGAACAGACCAATTTCAAGCACTGAGATTAAAGAAACAATAAAAAATCTTCCAACCGGGTGGCGCCTGTGGCTCAGTGAGTAGGGCGCCAGCCCCATATACCGAGGGTGGCGGGTTCAAACCCGGCCCCGGTCAAACTGCAACAAAAAAATAGCCGGGCGTTGTGGTGGGCGCCTGTAGTCCAAGCTGCTCGGGAGGCTGAGGCAGGAGAATCGCCTAAGCCCAGGAGTTGGAGATTGCTGTGAGCCATGTGAGGCCACGTCACTCTACCGAGGGCAATAAAGTGAAACTCTGTCTCTACAAAAAAAATCTTCCAACCAAAAAAATGCCCTGGTCCAGATGGCTTCACACCAGAATTCTATCAAACCTTCAAGGAAGAGCTTATTCCTGTACTGCAGAAATTATTTTAAAAAATTGAGAAAGAAGGAATCTTCCCCCAACACATTCTATGAAGCAAACATCACCCTGATACCAAAACCAGGAAAAGATCCAACCAAAAAGGAGAATTTCAGACCAATCTCACTCATGAATATAGATGCAAAAATTCTCAACAAAATCCTAGCCAATAGATTACAGCTTATCATCAAAAAAGTCATTCATCATGATCAAGTAGGCTTCATTCCAGGGATGCGAGGCTGGTTTAACATACGCAAGTCCATAAACGTTATCTACAATATTAACAGAGGCAAAAATAAAGATCATATGATCCTCTCAATAGATGCAGAGAAAGCATTTGATAAAATTCAGCATCCTTTTCTAATTAGAACACTGAAGAGTATAGGCATAAGTGGCACATTTCTAAAACTGATTGAAGCTATCTATGACAAACCCACAGCTAATATTTTACTGAATGAAGTAAAACTGAAAGCTTTTCCTCTTAGAACTGGAAGCAGACAAGGTTGTCCTCTGTCACCTTTACTATTCAACATAGTGCTGGAAGTTCTAGCCAATACTATTAGGCAAGACAAGGAAATAAAGGGAATCCAAATGGGAGCAGAGGAGGTCAAACTCTCCCTCTTTGCTGACGACATGATCTTATACTTAGAGAACCCCAAAGACTCAACCACAAGACTCCTAGAAGTCATCAAAAAATACAGTAATGTTTCAGGATATAAAATCAATGTCCATAAGTCAGTAGCCTTTGTATTTGCCAGTAACAGTCAAGATGAGAAGCTAATTAAGGACACAACTCCCTTCACCATAGTTTCAAAGAAAATGAAATACCTAGGAATATACCTAACGAAGGAGGTGAAGGACCTCTATAAAGAAAATTATGAAATCCTCAGAAAGGAAATAGCAGAGGATATTAACAAATGGAAGAACATACCATGCTCATGGATGGGAAGAATCAACGTTGTTAAAATGTGTATACTTCCCAAAGCAATCTACCTATTCAATGCCATTCCTATCAAAATACCAACATCGTACTTTCAAGATTTGGAAGAAATTATTCTGTGTTTTGTATGGAACCAGAAAAAAACCCCATATAGCTAAAGCAGTTCTTAGTAATAAAAATAAAGCTGGGGGCATCAGCATACCAGATTTTAGTCTGTACTACAAAGCCATAGTGGTCAAGACAGCATGGTACTGGCGCAAAAACGGAGACATAGACACTTGGAATCGAATTGAAAACCAAGAAATGAAACTAACATCTTACAACCACCTAATCTTCGATAAACCAAACAAGAACTTACCTTGGGGGAAAGACTCCCTATTCAATAAATGGTGTTGGGAGAACTGGATGTCTACATGTAAAAGACTGAAACTGGATCCACACCTTTCCCCACTCACAAAAATTGATTCAAGATGGATAAAGGACTTAAATTTAAGGCATGAAACAATAAAAATCCTCCAAGAAAGCATAGGAAAAACACTGAAGATATTGGCCTGGGGAAAGACTTCATGAAGAAGACTGCCATGGCAATTGCAACAACAAAAATGAACAAATGGGACTTTATTAAACTGAAAAGCTTCTGTACAGCTAAGGAGACAATAACCAAAGCAAAGAGACAACCTACACAACGGGAAAGGATGTTTGCATATTTTGAATCAGACAAAAGTTTGATAAATAGGCTCTCTAAAGAACTCAAATTAATCCACATGAAAAAAGCCAACAATCCTATATGTCAATGGGCAAGAGACATGAATAGAACCTTCTCTAAAGATGACAGACGAATGGCTAACAAACATATGAAAAAATGTCATCATCTCTATATATTAGAGAAATGCAAATCAAAACAACCCTGAGATATCATCTAACCCCAGTGAGAATGGCCCATATCACAAAATCTCAAAACTGCAGATGCTGGCGTGGATGTGGAGAGAAGGGAATTCTTTTACACTGCTGGTGGGACTGCAAACTAGTACAACCTTTCTGGAAGGAAGTATGGAGAAACCTCAAAGCACTCAAGCTAGACCTCCCATTTGATCCTGCAATCCCATTACTTCCTACCCAGAAGGAAAAAAATCCTTTTATCATAAGGACACTTGTACTAGATTGTTTATTGCAGCTCAATTTACAATCGCCAAAATGTGGAAAGAGCCTAAATGCCCACCAACCCAGGAATGGATTAACAAGCTGTGGTATATGTATACCATGGAATACTATTCAGCTATTAAAAATAATGGAGACTTTACATCCTTTGTATTAACCTGGATGGAAGTGGAAAACATTATTCTTAGTAAAGCATCACAAGAATGGAGAAGCATTATGGTGTGATTTTTGGTCTTCTGGGTATATGCCCAGTAGAGGGATTACAGGATTGAATGGCAGATCTATTTTTAGATCTCTAAGTGTTCTCCATATCTCTTTCCAAAAGGAATGTATTAATTTGCATTCCCACCAGCAGTGCAAATGTGTTCCCTTTTCTCCACATCCACGCCAACATCTCTGGTCTTGGGATTTTGTAATATAGGCTAGTCTCACTGGAGTTAGATGATATCTCAAAGTAGTTTTGATTTGCATTTCTCTGATGATTAAAGATGATGAGCATTTTTTCATATGTCTGAAGGCCATGTGCCTGTCTTCTTCAGAGAAGTTTCTCTTCAAGTCCCTTGCCCAGCCTGCGATGGGATCCCTTGTTCTTTTTTTGCTAATGCGTTTGAGTTCTCTGTGGATTCTGGTTATTAAACCTTTGTATCAGAATCTTTATTGCAGCCCTATTCATAATTGCTAAGTCATGGAAAAATCCCAAGTGCCCATCGATCCACGAATGGATTAATAAATTGTGGCATATGTACACCATGGAATATTATACAGCCTTAAAAAAAGATGGAGACTTTACCTCTTTCATGTTTACATGGATGGAGCTGGAACATATTCTTCTTAGTAAAGTGTCTCAAGAATGGAAGAAAAAGTACCCAATGTACTCACCCTTATTATGAAACTAATGTAGGACCTTCACATGAAAGCTATAACCCAGTTATAACCTAAGAATAGGGAGAAGGGGGAAAGGGAGGGAAGGGAGGGGGGAGGGAGGTGGAGGGAGGAGGATTAATGGGATTACACCTGCGGTGCATCTTACAAGGGTATATGTGAATCTTAGTAAATGTGGAATATAAAGGTCTTAGCAAAAGAACTAAGAAAATGCTACAAAAGCTATGTTAACTAGTGTGATGAAAATGTGTCAAATGATCTATGAACCAAGTGTATGGTGCCCCATGATCATACTAATGTACACAGCTATGATTTAATAAAAATAAATAAAATAAAAAGAAAGAATGGAGAAGCATGAATCCTATGTATTCAATTTTGATATGAGGACAATTAATGACAATTAAGGTTATGGAGGGGAGGAAAAGCAGAAAGAGGGACGGAGGGAGGGGAGTGGGGCCTTGGCTTTATGGGGGCAAGACATGATTGCAAGAGGGACTTTGCCTAACAATTGCAATCAGTGTAACCTGGCTTATTGTACCCTCAATGAATCCCCATAAATAAAATATAAGAATAATAATAATAAAAAGAATAGAAAAAACAATTCTAAAATTCATGTGGAACTAAAAAAAATAAAAAATAAAAAAGAGCCTGAATAGCCAAAATAATACTAGGCAAAAAGAACAACCTGGACTATAAGACCTATGGACTACATTACCTGACTATAAGACCATGATAACCAAAGCAAAGCAGAACAGAGAACTGAGAAACAAAACTATATACTTTCAACCAACTGATATCTGACAAAGTAGACAAAAACATACACTAATTTTACAGCACTATTCAACAAATAGTGCTGTGAAAATTAGATAGAAGAATAAAATTGGGCCCATATCTCTCATCATGTACAAAAATTAACTCAAGATGAATTAAAGATCTAAATGTAACACCTGAAACTATACAATTCTAAAAGAAAACCTAGGAAAAACTCTTCTAGATATTGACCTAGGCAAAGAATTTAAGAGTAGGCTCGGCGCTGGTAGCTCAGTAGTTATGGCGCCAGTCACGTACATCAGAGCTGGCAGGTTCAAGCCTGGCCTGGGCCTGCAAAACAACAACAACAACTACAATTAAAAAAAAAAATACCTAGGCATTGTGGTGGGCACCTGTAGTCCCAGCTATTTGGGAGGTTGAGGTAGGAGAATTGCTTCAGCCCAAGAGTTTGAGGTTGCTGTGAGCTGTGATGCAATGGCACTCTACCAAGGGTGACATAGTGAGACTCTTGTCTCAAAAGAAAAAAAAAGAAGGATTTATGACTAACACTTCAAAAGCAAATGCAACAAAAGTAAAAATAGACAAATAATACTTGAATTATAAAGTTCCCGTCTAGCAAAATAAATAATCAAGAGAGAAATAAACAGCTTACAGAATGGAAGAAAATATTTTCAAACTTTGTGTCCAATAAAGGACTAATTATCTAGAATCTACAAGAAATTAGAACAACTCAACAACAACAAGAAACAACCCCAAATAATTGCATTATGAAGTGGGCAAACACATGGATGGACAACTTTTAAAACAAATGGCCAAAAGGATGAAAATTCTCAACATCATTAATCATGAGAGAAATGCAAATAAGAACCATAGTGAGGTACCATCTTACACCAGTCCTAATGGCTATTATTAAAGAGTCAAAAAGCAATAGATGTTGGTGAAGATACAGAGAAAATGTAAGGCTTATACAATGTTGGTGGAAATGTAAGTTAGTACAACCTTTATGGAAAACAGTGTGGAGATTTCTCAAAGAACTAAAAATAGAACTACATTTGATCCAGCAATTCCACCACTAGGTGTCTATACAAAGGAGAGAAATCACTGTATCAAAAGAATACCTGCACTTGTGTATGTTTATAACAGCACTATTTACTATAGCAAGGATATGGAATCAACCTAAGTGTCCATTAATTGATGATTGGATAAAGATAGTGTGCCAAATATATACCATGGAATGCTACTAGTCCATAAGAAAGAATGAAATTATATCTTTTGCAGCAACATACATGGAACTGGGGGCAATCTCAAGTAAAATAACTCAGAAACAGAAAATCAAATACTGGATGTTCTCACTTCTAAGAGGGAGCTAAATAATGTACACATGGACATAGAGTGGAATAATAGCCATTAGAGGTGTGAAGTCATGAGAGGGTAGAAGTGTGGGAGTTGGGTATAGGATGAGTAATTACTTAATGGATACTGTATATACTACTTGGGTGATGGTTACACAAAAGTCCAGATTTTACAACTATTCAATATATCCATTTAACAAAACTGTACTTTTATCCCCTAAATCTATGAAAATAATTTTTAAAATAAATAAAAATAAATGATACTCATTATACACCAAAATAAACAAATAAATAAGACTGATAGATATTACATAATGATGGTAGGGTCGATCCACCAAGAACATAACAGAAATCTCAAATGTTTATTCACTCAACTATAGAGCTGCAAAAATATGAGAAGCGATACTGATAAAACTAAAAGGAGAAATAGAAAAATTCTCAATGATAGTTACACAGGCCAACATCACACTCTCAACAATTGATAGAAAAACTAGGCAGAAAATTAGCACAAATATGGAAAAATTGAACAACACCATCAACAATGAGTATCTAATCAACATTTATAGAACTAACTACCTAACAAAAGTAGAATATATAATCTTTTCAAGTGACTCAGAATGCATGCAAAGATATATCAGACCCTGGAGTATAAAATAAAATTCAACAAGTTTAAATGAAATGAAATCATTCAGAGTACCTTCTCTGACTACAGTGGGATCAAACTAGAAATTGCTAACAGAAGGATCACAGGAAAATGTATAGCACTAAAATATATATTAGAAAAGTAGAAAAGTCTCAAATCAATAATACAAGCTCTCACCTCAAGAATCTTGAAAAGTAAGAGCAAAATAATCAAAACAAGCAGAAGGAAGGAAATAATAAAGAGCAGAAATCAATGAAAATGAAAACATAAAAACAACAGAAAAATCAATGATACCAAGTGCTGGTTCTTTCAAAAGACCAGTAAGATTGAAAAACCTTTAGCAAGACTGACACAATCACATAGAAAGAGAAAAGATACACTCGCCAACATCAGGAATGAAACAAGGCATATCACCACAGACTGAAAATATCAAAAAGATAATAAGATAATACTATGAACAATTCTACATGCATGTAATTGATAACTCAGATGAAACAAGCCACTTCCTTGAAAAATACAAATCCACCATTAGGCACCCAATATGAAATAATATGAATATTCCTATTACTATTTAGGAAATTGATTTTGTAATTTAATAACTTCCCCAAATGAAATCTCCCGCTCCTGATGACTTCAATGAAGAGTTCTACCAAATATTTAAGAAAGTTAACACCTATTCTACCGTGATCTCTTCTAGAAAATAGATAAGAAGAAAAAGGAGATAATACTTCCTAATTTATTTTATGAAGCTAGTAGTACTCAGATATCAAACTTAGAGAAAAATAATACAAAAAGAAAACTACAGATCAATGATCTTTATAAACAGAAATCAAAATATCTGTGATAAAATATTAATATAAAATTCAGCAATGTATAATAAGAATTATCCACCAAGATTAAGATTGGCTTATTTCAGGGATGGTAGGCCAGTTCAACATTAGAAAATCAATTTAATCCACTCTGTTAACAGATTAAAAACAATTAGGAGGGAGTTGTGTTTGGTTGAGTTGATGAAAATATTCTGTATCTTGACCATTAATGTCAATATTCTGCTTAGGATATTGTACTATAGTTTTATAAATTGTTACCCTTTGGGATAAACTAGATTAAGAGTACATAAGATCTTTCTGTATTATTTCTTTCAACTCTGTAAATCTACAATTATCTCAAAACTTTTAAAAATACGGTTAACAAATAACCACTAAATTATTTGAAAGTTGATTTGAATTAGTTGCAAATATATAGCACACACTGTAGGGTAACCACTAAAAAGGGTGAAAAGCAAGGAGTTTTGCAACAATATGCTAAGAAAAGAAAGAAAATAAAATCATACAAAATGCTCAAACGAAACCATGAAAGATAGAAAAAGAGTAGAACATAACAATAGGAACAAAGAAAAAGAGCAACAAACATCAAACAGTAACAAATATGGTATATAATAACCTAACTATATCAATAATCACTTTCAACATTAGTGACCTAAATGCACCAATTTAAAGAGATTATTGAAGTGAATCAAAAAACAAGGTCTACATACATGTTGTCTACCAGCAAATCACTCTCTATATAAACACACAAATGATTAAAAGTAAGTGGATTTAGAGAAAAACCATATCAGCACTAATCAAAAGAAAGTAAGAGTAGCTATTTTTAATTTTAGACAGAGTAAGAGAGGTTATCAGGGATAAAGAAGTGTTTTACAGCAATTTGGGAGGCAGGGGAATGAGGATTCCTTGAAGCCAGAAGTTCAAAGCCAGCCTGGGAAGTATAGTGATCTTGGGCAACACAGTGAGACTCCATATTCACAAAAATAACTTTTTTTTTTTTTTGTAGAGACAGAGTCTCACTGTACCGCCCTTGGTAGAGTGCTGTGGCGTCACACGGCTCACAGCAACCTCTAACTCTTGGGCTTACGCAATTCTCTTGCCTCAGCCTCCCGAGCAGCTGGGACTACAGGCGCCCGCCACAACGCCCAGCTATTTTTTTGTTGCAGTTTGGCCGGGGCTGGGTTTGAACCCGCCACCCTTGGCATATGGGGCCGGCGCCCTACTCACTGAGCCACAGGCACCGCCCCCACAAAAATAACTTTTTAAAAAATTAGTGATGAGTTGGTGGCATGCTCCTGTAGTCCCAGCTGCCTTGGAGGAAGAGATGGAAGAATTGCTTGAAACAGCAGTTTGAGGTAACTTATCTAAGTAGACATAACAATTTTCAACATGTATTTACCTAATACCAGAGTATGAAACTACATGAGGAAAAAACTGATAGAATTTCAAGGAGAAATATTAATGATTAACAGATAAATCCATTATTCTACTTAGAAACTTCAACACCCCTAATGGACAGATACATCAGGCGCAAGTCAGTAGGGACATAGTTGAACCCAACAACACCATCAATCAACTTAATACAACAAGCAGAATACATGTTCTTTGCAAGACCTGATGGAAGATGAAAGTTTAATCAAGATGGACCAATTTCTGGAACCTAAAACATACCTTAACACGTTTAAAAGAGTAGAAACCATTACAATTTCTGTTCTTATACTACAATGAAATTAAACCGTAAGTCAGTAATTAAAAGATAACTGAAAAATCCCCAAATACCTAGAGAATAAACAACAAACTTCTAAATAACACATGTATCTAAGAAGAAATATCAAGAGAAGTTTAAAAATATTTTGAATTTAAATAAAAATGAAAACAAAACTTATCAAATATCAGAGGAAATTAAAGTAATGGTGAAAATTAAAAGCATTGAATGAATATATTATAAAATAAGAAAAATCTAAAATCAATGATCTAGATTTCCATCTTAGGAAACTTACAAAGAAGAGCATATTAAATACAAAGTAAGCAGAAGAAACAAATAAAGCAGAAATCAATGAAATCAAAAACAGAAAAACAATAGAGAAAATCAGTGAAATTAAAAGCTGGTTCTTTGAAAATATCAATGAAATCAATAGCACTCTAGCCAAGCTAACTAAGGAAAAAAAAATGGAACAAATTATTAATACCAGAAATGAAAGCAAGGACATCACTACAGACCCTATGGACATTGAAATGATAATCAAGAATTATGATAACTACTCTATGGTTACAAATTGGATAATTAGATGGAATGGACCAATTTCTTTATCTTTTCTTCCTTCCTTCCTTCCTTCTTTTCTTTCTTTCTTTTTCTTTTTTCTTTTTTTTTTTTTTTGACAAGATCTGATTTTATTGCCTGGGCTAGAATACAGTAGTGTCATCATAGCTCACTGCAACATCCAACACCAGGGCTCAAGTAATCCTCCTGACTCAGCCTCCTGCTCAACTACTTCAACATTCTAAAACGAATTGATATAATTCATTACATCAACAGATTAAAAAAGAAAACCCCATGTTCATATCAACAGATGCTGAAAAATATGCCAATTCATAATAAAATCTCTCAGTAAACTATGAATAGAGTACAACTTCCTTAACTTGATAAAGTGTACCTACAAAATACTCTTACAGTTACCCCATACTTAATGGTAAGGCAATTTTCATCTAAGGCTGAGAGCAAGGCAAGGGTCTCTCCTTTAGCCACTCTTTTTCAATATTATACAGGAAATCTTAGCTAATGTAGTAAGACAATAAAAGGTATAAACATTAATAAGAAAGAAATAACACTGTCTTTGTTCATAGATGACATGACTTTTTGTAGGAAATCAAAAAGAATCACAGATTTAGAAAGCAATTTTAAGAAGGCTGAAGGATACAAAATTAATCTATGAAAGTTAATCCCTTTCCTATATACCATGAATAAACAAGTAAAATTTGAAATTAAAAACACAATATCATTTACATTAGCACCCTCAAAAATTAAGCACACATAAAGCTAACAAAATATGTTCAATATCTATATGAGGAAAGCCACAAACTCTGATAAATGAAATGAAAGAATTGTCATAAGTAAATGTAGATATAGTCCCTATTCATGAATAGAAAGACTCAATCTTGTCAATATGTCATTTCTTCTCCACTTGATCTATAGTCAATCCAATCAAAATTCCAACAAGTTATTTTTCAAACATCAACAAACTGATCCGAAAGAGACAAAAGACCCCAAATAGCCAACACAATAGGAAAAGAACAAAGTTAGAGAACTGATACTATCCAACTTGAAGACTTACTATAAAGTTGCAGTAAGAAAGATAATATGTTGTTGGTAAAAGAATAGACAAACAGAGCAATGGAAGGAAAGAGGGAATCCAGAAATAGACCCACATAATTATAGTCCACTGCTCTTTGAGAAAGGAGTTAGGGTAATACAATGGAACAAAGACAGTCTTTTCAACAAATGGTGCCGGAACACTGGACATCCACTTGCCAAAATAATGAATCTAGGTACAGAACTTACTCCTTTCACAAAAATTAACTCAAAATGACCCTAAATGTAAAACACAGAATTATAAAACTGCTGTAAGGTAACAGGAGAAAACTTAGATGACATTGTGTATGGCATTGACTTTATAGATACAACACTAAAAGCACAATTTGTGAAAGAAATAATTGATAAGTAGACATTATTAAAATGTGAAAGTCAACATCAAGAGAACAAGAAGACAACACAGACTGGATGGATTGGGGGAAAGCATATGTAAAAGACACATCTGATAAAGGACTGTTATAAAAAATATAGAAAGATCTCTTAAAACTCAACTATCTGAAAACAAATGACAATCAAAAGATGGGTCAAAGACCTTAATGGATGGCTCAACAAAGAAGATCTATAGATTGCAAATAAACATATAAGATGTTCTACATCATATTTCAACATGAAATGCAAATTAAAACAACAATGAGACACTACTACACATCTATTAGAATAGTCCAAATCTGGAACACTGATAGTACCAAATGTCATTGAGGATGTGGAGTAACAGAATCCTCATTTACTGCTGGTAGGAATCCAAACTGTCATAGCCACTTTGGAAGACAATTTGGTGGTGTCTTTGGCAATTAAACATACTCTCACCACACAATCTAGCAATTATGCTCTTTGGTGTTGAAAACTTATGTCCATACAAAAACCTACAGTGAATGTTTGTAGAAACTTTATTAGTAATTGCTCAAACTTGAAAGCAACCAAGATGTCCTTCAGTAGATGAATGGATAAACTCTGTTACACATAGATCATGAATATTATTTAGTGCTAAAGAGAAATGAGCTATCAATCAATGAATATCATGGAGGAACCTTAAATGCACATTAGTAAACATAAGAGGCCGATCTGAAAAGGCTACACACTATATGATCCTAACTCTATGATGTTCTGGAAAAGCTAACACTATGGAGATAGTAAAAATGATCAGTGGTTGCCAGGATTGGGGGGTAGGTGGGGTGAAGGACTGAATAGACTGGGTATAAATGATTTTTAGGTCAGTGAAAATACTCATATGATACTATCATGATGGCCACACATCACTGTACATTTATCCAAACTCCTAAAATATACCACATCAAGAATGAACTCTAAGGTAAAATGTGGACTTTGGGTGATTATTATAATACAGGGTTGTTAATAGTAGCAAGTGTATGCTCTGGTGGAGGATGCTGATAATGGAGAGGCCGTGTATGTATTGGGGAAGGGAAATATGGGAAGTCTCAGTACCTTCTTCTCAATTTTGCTAGGAACCTAAAACTGCTCTAAAAAATAAACTCTTAAAAAAAAAACCCTAAAATCACAATTTAAATTAATTTTAGCTAATACTTTCAAGATAACAATACACAGAAAAATTAATTTGGGTTATGCTAATATTAAAAGAACTAAAGCAATTTAAGTTGTGATTTTATATGATTCCTTTGACTCCTTTGATTCCGTTGAGGTAAATTTCTGGCTATGTTGGTTTCGTGAGGTGGGGGAGGGTTCTTAGTTTCTGTTTGTTTCTTTAAAAAATTCACATTTTTAAAATTCAGAGCAAGATTTTCTAGGCATATTATAAAGCTTGAAAAAGAATCATGGTTCTTTAATAATTCAAATTACAATTGCCCTCTCTGTGCCCTAAATGATCCATGTGTTAAGGAATTGGGAAAAAATACTCAGGGCTTTAAAAAAATCTAAGTTCAGATAATTGTACTCTAGACCACAATGAACCTTAACTATTTTACAAAACACTTTGTTCTTAAATATTGGAGACAAAACACAGAAAACCATACTGTAATCCTCTTGCTCTGTCATGAATGAGGCTATGCTGTGCATAAATCACATCCTGTGTACACATGCTGTGCATAAATCACATCCTCACTAATTTATTAATTGAGACCTCACAGCTTTGAGTATGACAATGCTAACTTAAGTTCAGTAATCAACAAGAACAGAACTGCATCCCAACTCAGTTCCCCATGAACCCATGCCAGGTCCTGACACTGGCCTGGATGTGCACGGGCCCTGGGGCCACAGGGTCTGGGAGCAACCATACCTTTCTCATTTATGAGCCACTCTAGTGGGAAAGTCACTTGAGCTGGGTGAGCTTAGAATTTTTTTCTAAAATTATACCTTCTACCAAGGAGTATGATAAATAGAGATAAAGTATAACATGCAAATAGACTTGCTTATATTACAAATTCAAAGTGACCACTCGTACAATCATTCTCTGGACTTGGCATAGACTACACCGTATTCCTATTTACCTTTGATTTACTTCTCCCACTGAATTCTGAATGCCTAGTGGGCAGGTGTGCCATTTCCTTCACCTTTGTAACCCTTGCAGCCCTCAGGATAAGGTCTTGTACTTGATAGGTAAAAATATTTGTTGACAATGAAGATGACGCTGCAAGTGAAATGATTGAAAAGTAATAAACCATGCAGTTGTGCATAAGTTGTAGTACACTGGAATGATCTAGGAAGCCTGGAAAAATAGATTTCTGTGCCCCACCTCCTACTCTGAGAGATGCTGAGCAGTTAGCTTAGGGATCGGTATTTTAACATACTCCCTGGTAATTATAATGCAGGTGGTCATGTACTAATAACATTTAGAGAAACCAAGCTTTAGTAGTACACTTTATATCATGCCTAGTGTTTAGTTGTGAATACATATCCATGTGATACATAAAGTAGGAAACGATGACCATTGAAGTAAAAATCTGGTCTGCAGGGTCAAATGCAAAATTCATTTTATCACGAAGGTGCCAAGCAGATATTGTAAAACTAATCAAAACTTACTTTTCAGAAGTTAATTAACGTGTTTTATGTCCTAGTTATCTTAGCCAAAACTATATAGGTACATGCTGTCTTTTTGGCTCTGACTTGCCTCGTGAAGAGAAAATAGAAATGAAATAAAATGCCCACTGGGCTTTAGACTGCAAATGCATTTATCCTGCAGCAAAGCATTAATTTTATAAAGATAGCTGCACTGCATTATGCATATAGTTCATCGCGTTTGGCCCCCAAACTGGTCCCTCAGTGAGACATTTCCTTTTTCTACCTGCTGCTACTTAGAACAAAGGCTTTGAACCAGTAGCAACATTACTGTACTTTCTGAGGGTGCTTCCCTAAAGTACATCTTGTTAATATGTAGGAAGAATTGGTACAAAATTAAGAAAATTTGTGCAAGAGTTATACCTCCTTCTAACATAGGGAAATAGAGATAAATTAAAGGCGGCAAAATAAGATTTCTTCATGAGAACAAATCATACAAAAAAGAGTTATAATTTACTTTTGATTTTCATCTCAAGACTTCAAACTATTAAGAATACTGCCCATTTTCAGGTGGATAATATTTTAAAAACTAGGAAAATACTTCTCATTAGGCTGTAAAAGTGAAACTAATGATTTTGACATCTTCTCTATCTTTCTTATTATTTATAAAACTACTTTCTATTAATACATAAATGTCAAAAATAGTATTAAATCAATTTAACAAGAAATTGCAGTTCTGTAGAAATTATTAATGCATCATGTATATATTCTGGAACTCAGTAAAAATCCAGTATTCCCTGATGCTATCATGGATTCTATAATGAAACGAATATACCTGGCTTTTGTTGCTACTCAATAGGTGTCCATCTCAAACATTTCTCTTCTTGAGAATATGAAAAAAAATAAATGGACATTGGGGAGAAAATAAGTATTCTTAGATCTTGATTCTACTCCAACTTTGCAATAATTATAGTAATTACAAAGATAAAGGGTAAAAGTCACAAAGTGCTGGCTGGGACATTCCAGAGCAGGAGAAAGCTTGGCGCCATTTTTATAGTTATGCCTGTTAAGATTTAATAGATGGAAAGTTTCATTAGTGAGCTGTGCTGCAATTAACTTCAAGGAGGTTCCAGACTACTGTATGTTGCTGTTACTGACAGAAAACTGTTTAGATTACCCTCTTGAAAAAGCATATTGGGTTTTCAATGCTCCAATTACAAAAACTAGTAAGAGGCACAGTCTTTAATAGTTTAATGTAGAGGCTAGTTTTTGCTTATCACTTAACACATGGTAATAAAGGGTCATTATTCTTCAGTGGACATGCCATGGGTAGACTGTCTTGGGGTGAGTTGCTTTTGTGTATATCACTGTTTTCGTATTATTAACTTAAACTCCTCCATCTTCCCTGCTAGCTCATGAAGTCATGCCCTAATGATATTATGGCAAAGTTAGAAACTATTTCTCTAAATCAAAGATTTTTTTTCCTGAATCATGTATTCCACCTCTAATATAAAATTCTTGCCAAATCTAACAAGTTGGCAAATACAAGAGAGTAAAAGCTATGGAATCTATTGTCTTTCTTTTCTCCTGTGGCTAATCAGACTCTGGTCTAGCCTTGGAGGTTTGGACCTTGGACAGATGAGTGGGAGCTTGCAGACTCCTCAGTGGAGATGAAACTCTTGCTCCCCTTTATCTATGAAAACCATTAAAAGGGATCTGAGGTTATTCCTCACAAAATTACTGCCATGGTCTAAGTCTAAGTTGAGTAGACTTTATCAAGCATGTCATTTAATTTCTGTATCTTACTATAATATGGCTGAACCATAATGGTCCTCACTGTTATATTTTATTGTATTAAACCCCAGACTGGTATGGTTCTTTTTAATGACTTGAAGAATGAAACCTGCATTTTATGACTTTTAAAATCTGTCTTGATACTCTTTCTTCCTATTACAACCCACTTGCCCCCTTTATTCTACATATGTTCCTATTAATAGGCTGCAGACTTTTGAAGTGTGGCAAGCATATAGCCATGATAAGCACTTTCAAAGACATGTTAGTTTTTTCAGACCAGAAGAGCACAGTTTTGGTGTGTAGAAACAGTAATTTAGTTGGGCAAGCAGCAGTGGAGTGCCTAAAAGCTGGAATGCCTAAAACCTGTGGACCAGTGTGTTGGATGCTGTCTGAGCAGCACAGATGAGTCCATTTTCTTCTACTTAAATGTTAAGTCTGAATGTGGGTGACACATGATTTGACCTTGTATCACGTGATAATGATAACATGCAGTTGAGAAATTGTGGATGGATAAGAGACTATGGGCTAGCTACTGTCTCTCTGACCTTGGCTTGTCTCCATGGTACCATCCTCTCCCCAGTCGATGATTCTCTGCAAAGTTCTAACCCTCCTTTTTTCCTTGTTCTTTTTTTAATTCATTACACCTGGCCATACTGTGTCCCAAAACATGACAGGTGTGGGGACAATGGAACTATACAGTAGGAAGCCACACTTAGAGATTCTGCATCCCTGCCAAGAGATTACATGACTAGATAACTGGTCATGGCACAGCGCCCACCTCAGGACGAGACTGCCCAACCCTTTCTACACACCACAGTTTTCTAAATTTTGATGTGCTTTGGTGTTTTATTAAGGTCGGTTCTGTTCCTTGGAAAACTTCTTCTGGCTTAGTTCTGAGAAAATCATTAATACTTGGGTTAAGGTTGGGTCAGACTTTAAGAGATCAGTATGTTTATTTGGGTTTTATATATTTATGGTTGGTTTCAGTTTCTGCTCTTAAATACCAGCAGCAAATTCTTGAGGTTTGTGAGGCATGCGTCACATTTCTTTACGTCTCCTTGTGACACAGTGTTTGGAACATGGAGTTAGAAATCAGACTTGAGAATTATAGTCTCTTTGTCACATTGAGTAAGTTTTGACCTCACGTGCGGTACCTTTCATGGTCTTGTATATTTTTTAACTCCTCTATTAATCAACTTGTTTGTTTATCAGTTCTCTCACAAGAGAGTAGTTAGAATTAATTAATCTTTAAAATGAAGATAGGCAGTGTTACATATCAGAATCGGTTTGTGGTGTGTGGAATGGATCACTACATTTCGCATATTTAGCTATCTTTATTGGTCTACATTTTCATTTGAAGAAACATTCAACTTTTTATAAGCAAGGACAGTATAATATACAATACTACTAAGCCTAATATTCAAGAATGTTTTCCTACATGTCTTAGTATTAATTAGGGAACAGTTCTTGTTTGACATGTTTACTTTTAATTCTTAATAGCCTTCCAAGTGGGGGGATGCAGTAAGTGCCCAGAAAAACTAACAATTATCTAGTCTAAAGAGCTTTGCATTTCACTGTAAAATGAAAATTGTGAGGAAATTGTGTTTTCTTTCTGCTCATATTAACATTTTCTTATCCATACTAGCTAAAGGTTAACTTGTTTTTGCCATTTTTATGAAGTGAGAAGCAGGAACTTTGTCTTTTTATGAAAGGAAGCTCAGGAGTGCCAAGCATTCATTAGAGATTGAAATCAGAAGCGACTGTGAGATTGAGAGTATAGCTCATTGTACGAGCCCAATTTGCACTTTTGTAGGTGCTGATATTAGAAGGAGTAAACATGATTACATATGAGAAATGAGCCTTCATTTTAGCATAATGCTCGTGCATGTGTGGACACAGGGCTCTGTAACTTTCTGAGAGAAAAGCAGATCTCCAGAAACACATCTTAGAGTGGGTGTCACCACACTAAGGCATGAGAGTAGAGGGATCTGGTTTAAGTATAGCCCAAAGATCAAGGAAGAGAATTCCTCTTCCCTTTCCTTCTCCTCTTATTTTCCTGAGTAGCTAAGTCAATTTCTTTCTCTGCTCCATATAATTGCATGATACAACCAGGCAAAATGTTAAAATATTGGTATTTTCACAAAATGGCAGAGCATAAATGATTGGTTTCAAATCTCATTTCAAAAGTATTCAGGGAGTGGGAGAGCCTGAGGGGAGAAGAGGGGTTATTGCTTGACTTCGGGGAATTTGAACAGCAATGGTTTCAATAATGGTATCTTCTCCTGGGAATCCAAGGTGGAGGGATAGGAAATAATTGTGTTTATTTGAGTTTTTCAAATTGATTGGAAATATTCTAAACCTCTCTTGAAGAGAAAAAGAGAACCCCAATGTTTTAAAACACTGCTCTCCAGCCACTGGGCTGGAGTTTTTGCTGGAATTTGTCCCATAATTTCTAAATGAATGAACCGAAATAAGAAAGGTATTATACTATTTTATGCTGAATTAACCTCACTATATACTGCTAAACATCTATCTCTGGAGACACATCATAAAAGCTAAACACTTTTACCACCATGGCAGTGTTAAAAAGTATTTCATATTTTATTACTTGGGTGTAAAATTACTAATCAAGGGTGGGAAATGACCAGAGGAAAACAGGAGAAAAAGAGGCTCATTGAAACATGCTGAAATATTACCAAGCTTTCATTGAATGATTTCACTTGTGTTTTCACCCCTCATCTTTCAGCGCCAGCACCTTTCAAATAAAAGACAATTTGTTTAGAATAATAGCACTATAGTAATTAACTACCACAAATGAATGGATTCTACTTTGTCCAATAGTGTCATCGAGGCAGAAGAGCTTCTATAAATGCACCATTTATTTCAGTGAGGACCAAACTTTTTTTTAAGTTGTGGACTGGTTCTATAATGGAACATTCCTTTCTCTCATGTGAACATGAAAATGTGCTGCCCCAGAACTAAGGGAATACTTACATTGGTTCTAGAAGGACACTGTTAAGTTGATGTCTGATTTTTGGTAAATATAAAAAATATATATTTTGTGTGTATAGGAAGAGACACAACCATGGGGTGTGTTCCTAAGACTACCACAGTGCCTAGCATCTGGTGTTTATGAATGAATGCATTAACATATTGTGCCAGTCCCATTCTCCCTTTGACTAGATGTGGCCATGCGATGGTCCTGGCCAATGGGATGTACGTGGAAGTGTGCGGTGTTCCATTTATGGGTTATGTCCTTCAATAGAGTTGGACAAGACGGTGGGTTCCTAATAGTGTGGAGCTGCTAGACCAACCCGGGGCTGCTGGCATTCCACTTTTATGTGAGAAAAAAATTTCTCTTGTTTGGGGCCCTGTTTTGCGGTTATAATTTGTGTTGGTGTTAGATGTCTTCCTTTCACCAGCTGAGCCTGCTTCCTAATCGGCTTTCCACAGAGTTATACTTACTTAATCCCTGACCTTTGATTGATAATTTTCTAATGTAGATACTATTGATAAAAATAGAGGCAATTAGGTTATCACAGCTGATTAGAATTGAGCAAGTATGTGAATTACCTATGGCAACGAAGGCTTTGGTTTAACTATTTTTAAACAATCATTTAAACCTTATTATCACTCTATTCACTATTGCCTGCAGGTGATTCCAAGTGGTGATGGGGGAAAAGGGATAAAATGTTGCAAAATCCTAGGTTTAGAACTGAGGGCAGCCAGCGGTGCTTTTCCTAGGAAGGGTTTCTACTCAAACCTCATTTAGGTAGGCAGGAGGGACAGAGTTTTTCCCAGAGGATTCCCCTCATCTCAGCAAAACAGCCTTCCTCCCTACCCCGCGCCCCTGTTGGTGAGCACTGTGTCCGTCCTGGGTAACAGGGTCAGCAGAAAAAGAGAAGCAGCTCCTACTGACCTCCTCTTATTTGTACTGAAATGTTTTTACCTTCTAAGCAAGAGCTACTAAACAGAAAACATTTTGAGTTTCTGCATCGGACTTCAGGCTTGATGTGTGGGTTATAAGTCTTTTACTGTTAGCAAAAATTTACCAACAGTTTTACCAAGATGCTGTACCAGAGATTTTCATGTAAAGGAAAGTCATTCTGGAGAAAAATCAGAAGCTGTAGGAATAGCCTGCTGTTCCCTTCTGGGAAAGTATAGAGAATAGTGATGAAACATGAGTAGGTAAATCTATAGATACAGCTCTAAAACTTTTCATGAAAGTGTAACATACACTCAGGAAAGTATCCAGACTATATAGATGTCCTCTTTATAGATCAGGAGGTTTCATACAGGCCAAACACTCCCATGTTCAGGCTTATGAAAATTCCGGTATCTTCTGTTATTCCTCTTAAATGTTTCTGTTTGAAAATTGAGCTCAAAAATGTAAGTATCCAAAAATCAGGAGTCCCTCCTATTTCCAACAAAGGTTAAGTTGCACAAGAGAAAATGTTTGTTATTAATGAGAAATGTCACCATTTGTATTTCAGCATTTTATTGTGTTGCTCCAGAGATTCAATGTAGTTGCACCTTCTTGATATTTACATGACTATACATGTAAATGAGAGTATCCAGAGCAATTTGTCTCAGTCTCCTCAGTGTCCTGGTCACATCCACATATGTTCTATTTGTCTTTACTGCTTCTCTGGTAATCCAGGCAAGTAGCCGAACCTCTCTCCAGGCCTCAGTTTTCACAACTGTAGATGGGTCACAGTCACTATGCACCAGATGGTGCAGATTAAGTGATTCAATATGTAAAGAGATTTACATGACATTTACCTGAAGGAAGACATAACCAAATGTTGTTTTGGTATTATTATTATTAATGCCAATATCAACTGATGCCATTTGCTTCTGAGTTTGGGGAAACTATAGAAATAGCCACATAATTGTACTGACTATGCAACATCCTGTTTCAAAAGGACAGACTAGGTTTGAAGTGAAAGTCGCCAAAGTTATGTTCGTTGCAGATAAAAGGTGTTACCTCTTGTGAGAGCAGTTTACATGTGGGCTTGTGGTTACGACTTTTTTAACTGATGAATTATCGTGTTGAAATTGATGTATCTCTGCAAAGACTATTTCCAAATGGTCTTAAAGAAATGTCATGTAGCATTTATTAGAGTCATTGCAACTGGGACGCCTCCCACTTGCTTTGATTTAATGACATTACTTCTGGTTAAAAGCCTTAGGTAAGGCCACACACAGTGGCTGGTGATTTGGATAATTAGAAGGAATGGCAGAGGCCTGTCTCTTTACAAGGAAGTTAGCAGTGACATGCAATTAAAGCAAACCATGTGGGGAGCCAGGTAGCTCTATGGATACAGTAGATTGGGTCAAATCAAACATGTGAGATAGGTCTACGGATTACAGTAGATTGGGTCAAATCAAACATTTTTTATAGAATTCACTCCTTCCAGAAAGGATTTCTTTTTCCCCATTTAAAAAAAATTTCAGCGATTAACTATGTTATTTTACATAAGCAGACAAGAATAATAATAAAACTCTATTATTATTGTTCTCATAATTTTCCGGACTACATAGGCCAATTACTAAAGCTGTTTATCCAATGAGGCATCTGAACCTTACTGATATATTTTTATCAGTGTAGTGTTTTCTGCTTTAAGAGATGATTTCACATCTATTCCTATTATGACAACTGTAAGCAAGGAAAGGAGTTATTATAATGTCCTTTTCAAACAAAGAAACAGAAGGTAAGCTCTGGTAAGGCATTTGTCACAGTTGTTTTATGGTAAAGACAAGATTAAAATTTGAGTCCTGTGACTCATGTGACTCTTTCCAATACGTGGAACTGCCTTCTCAGGCACACATATGAATTCTTGCTTTGAGCTTTGCAATAGTACAGCTGTTTTTTTCTCTTCCTGCAACACTGCCGTGGTCATGAGTGCCTTGGAGAATAAGCTGAAAGCTAGGCCTTGTCTTCAGAAAAATGGATGCATCCACCCACATGTGAAAATGTGCATTCATCTTCAGGTCACCATCTAAAATCTTCCTGGGCAACAGAAATACTAGCGAAATACTGGCAAAATACTAGCCTGGGCTTGATTCCCGCTGATTGTGCGCACCAGGCATTCTGGGGAAGAGGAGGAAAGAAAGCAGCACGGGGTCATCAATGTTCAGCCGCCGACTCCCAATTAGTTGCTGCACTGCGCGCGTCTTGTTGGCTCGAGCGCCACAACAACTTTTGAAAGTGAGTGTTATTATTGGACCCATTTTATGGATGAGGACGCAAAGAACACCTGGCCAGAATTTAAAGCCAGATGGCCACTTTTCCCTGCTATGCCGCACATCTTCCCAAAGCAGTAACTGTGTGTCAGCGCGAGCTGTTTCTCCAGGAGTCAGCCCACACCTGTGTGTGATGCTGTGGCTGGGAAGCTAGAAAGGGGGTTTCTAGAAAGTTTCAACCGTAAGGGTTCCTTGGGGAAATCATTTTCTCAGGGGCGATGGGTTGAACGAGAGGAGAATTGTGAAGTGTAAAAATGCCCAGATACAGGGATAGAAAAGATGAGGGCAGCATCCATTGGGTGGTCCGTTTCTCTTGGGATATGTGTTGGATATTCAGCTGTTGTATTAATTTTTATGTATTCCATGCTATGTTTTCTTGCTGATTTGGCAAATGATTAACAAAGTTACTGAAATAGCTTGAATAAACCTCCCATGGGTAGAGCTGCGTGTGGGTAGGGGAAGGTAAAAGGGAAGTCCCTACATTTGGGGTTTCCTGAACCGTAAATAATGGTTGTGTTGCCATTCCCAGCAATACGCTCCTGCCGTTAATTAACTTTTATGGAATGCTATGCTGTTCATGACTTTGGCCTCTCTCTGCTCTTGATCTATATGGTGTTATGTGGTGTAGACAGCAGTGCTCACAGGTGGAATTTGTCTAACAGGGGGATCTGAATAAGTCTGATGTAAAATGCCTGCTAATATATGGCATGTCACTACTTTGGGTGAGCAGGAGGGGAGAAGGTGATGATGGTACCCCATCCACGTTCCTGATGATTATTTTTCTGGCACCTCTGCATGGGTTCAGAATACCTTGTTCTCGGTGAGGTCAAGTTTTAAGGTCAGACTTTGCTGGTGTTGAGAGCTCTGAGCTGCCACTTTAAGGCAGTGGTCTGATGGCCCATGCTTGAGAGGGGGAAACACAGCTTGGAAGGACCCAGAGACAGAGGCCCTGCTGTCCCACCCATCACAGAAACTCTGTTCTAGACTCTGGCACAGGAGATCGGAGTCCAGCTTTTTGAGGTGGCCCACACCAGTATTAACAATCTCACCTCACCTTTGACTAAAGCCTTTCTGCTTGGTTTTCAGAGGTGGTTTTTAAATATTAGCATACATCAGGTCACCTGGAGAGCTTGCTATGTCACATGTTGCTGGTCCTCACTCTCAGGAGTTTCCAGTTTGGTAGGTCTGAGTAGAGCCTGAGAATTTGAATTTGCAACAAGTTCCCAGAGGATGCTGCTGCTGCTATTTCAGGGGCCAAACTTTGAAAACCATTGCCTTTGACTAGGATTACAAGGATCGTGGTTTAACAGCCTGGGCTTTGAAATCAGACAGCCCTGACTCGAATCCCATCCTACCGCTGTGATATTTTAGAAGAGTTGCCATGCCTAGGCTTCATCACTGGTAAGAAGTAGTTTGCAGTGCTCGCTTCGGCAGCACATATACTAAAATTGGAACGATACAGAGAAGATTAGCATGGCCCCTGCGCAAGGATGACACGCAAATTCGTGAAGCGTTCCATATTTTAAAAAAAAAAAAAAAAAAAAAAAGAAGTAGTTTGCAAGCATTTTGTTTGTTCTGTTTGCTTTGGTTTGGTGAGGACTGAATGAGATCATCTGTGTGAAGGGCTCAGCACGCTGTCAGGCACAGGCAGCAATGTTGCAGATACGAGCTCATGCTATTTATTAGTGAATTCTGCCTCTCAGAGCTAGGTCATCAGAATTGCTGGCCCAAATTTTGGGACACAGAGACCAAGTTGGAGAAGTCTCTTTGAAAGTTAAGAAGGTCAGAGAAAAGGTAGGTTGGAAGAATCAGTAAAACAGAGACCATGGGACCATATTCAGTAAGACTGTCTGATGTGTTAGGAAGAAAATAAAAGCAAAGAAATCAATTTTGTATTCAGAAGTGAGAAAGTCACCCCCTAGAGATGTGGTATGAAGAGGGGCTAAAAACGGGAATCCTAAACTGACCATTGGGTCTAGCAGTTCATATGTAAAGCCCAACAAAGTGTTATTTCTGCAGAGTTGAACTGATGATTTTTCTAAATGGAAGTAAAAAGATGAAGACTATGTAAACCAGGGAAAGCGAAAGTATATGATGGAGGGAGGCAGCTCTTTGTACCTGTGTTAATTAGGATTTCCAGAGAAACAGAGTCTTATATTTGTTATAAGGTGTTTGCTCATGTCTCACACCATTGCAGAGGTGGAGAAGTCCCACGATTTGCAAGCTGGAGACCCAGGAGAGTTGGCAGTGCTGTGTGAAGACCTGAGGGCTGCAGAGCTGTGACACCAGTCTGGGTCTGAAGGGCTGAGAGCCAGCCCCACAGGCAGAGGAATGACATTGAGCTCAAGTAGTCAGGCAGAGAGCAATTTAATCTTCCTTTGCCTTCTTATTCTGTTCAGACACTGAGTGGATTAGATGAGACTTGCTCACTTCGAGGAGGGCCGCCTGCTAACTCAGTCCCCCAATTCAAATGCTGATCTCCTCCAGAAACACTCACATGTATACACTCAGAAATAGTGTTTATCCAGCTAATCTGAGCACTCCTTGGACCAGTCAAGTTGGCATATAAAATTAACCAGCACAACATGAGGTGTCTATTTGCAAAGACAGTGTGTGCTGGGGCCAGTTATGAACCAAATAATGCTTTGTCATCTTGGGACTAACCTATTCCTGTCTTCATCTTATTTCTTCTTTTTGATGGGCCTTTTACTCAACAGAGTGAATTGTAACTTTCTATCACCTTCTCAAGCTGCACTCCACTGGCAAATAATCCCCAAGAAAGAATTTACAGGCATTAATTGTTATCACAGTATAAAATTATATCCTAACTATGACCACATCTTAGGATTGCATTTTCAAGCTGTATTTCTTGGGATTATGAATAAGTGACTGGTGGAAAAGACATTCTCGATGAAACACACATTTGAATAATCAGGGATCTGAGAAATTGTAAACTTTAAAAAACAAACCAAAAAAGCTGTTTAATTTTGATGAACTCTGTAGTGATCTTCCCATTTTTAAAAGTTTTCTGGATTTTCAGGTTTTTTTATGAGCTACTGTTTTATAACAAAATATGAATCAAATTGTATTAAAATAAAAAGTTTAAATATTAAAATTTAAATATTAAAGTATATATAGTTGAAGCCACCAAATGTAGCTTCTGGCTTTGTTTCATCTGCACACCATGCTTCCTTCACTTCTGTGGAAGAAGTAAGGGCAGCATGTTGTCAGATTCTAAAACAACAATTTTGTTTATAAAACATCCTTTTTGAAAAGGTAAGTGAAGGCAGATAGTTTATGTAACTGTTAAACACCTCGGGTATTTGCTTTGTTGGAAACCCCCGTGCCCCAGTTAAAGACATGAGCCAATGAGGCATCCTGTACAGTTAACTGCTCAACACGATTAGTCTAAAGAAGTGAGTCAGTCATTGGACAAGTCGTGGACACAAAAACCTTCCAGTGGGCAGGAGCACCACCCAATCTGGAAACTGCATCCCACTACTTTAAGCTTGAGTGGTGGCAGGTTGCCATAGACATCAGAGCTACACTTGCAGGCAGCAGCTCAGGGAACAGGCTTTTTTGAAGAAAGACTATCCACGGCCTCCCACTCCCCCCAAAAAAAATCAGATCGAGTACAAATTATAAGGGCATAACTTCTATCCTTTGGAAATCTTGACTCCATTCCCAGGGAATGTTCAAATTTTTCCAATGTAGGCTGGATGTGCTCTATACATCACATTCTTCCTAAGGTGGGGAACACTTGGTGTCTCTGATGTTTTGAGGATAATCAAGGCCCCAAAACTCTCAAGTGAAATGCCTTCAGAAGGAAACTGATGTCTGTTAAAATTAGATTAGAAAACAATATATGTTTGACATTTTAGAAAGCAACCTCAGGCTGTTGCGTCCAATGGCATGGGACAATTTTTCTAATTGGTGCTGAAGCAGCTTAACAATGCTTGCCTTTCTTTGGTAGAAGTAAAATAAGATACTAATTGGGTATCACTCAGACCAGAAAAGTCAATTGGACTCCTGTCTCTAGCGGACCCTGAGATCGCCATCACATTTCCAGTTTCTGGAGAGGTGCCACCTCCAAGTAGGAACAAGCCATTTGGGCTTTCCTGAGCAAGAGTCTTCAAACAGAGCAAGTTCAAACCTAAGGGAAGGGAGTAGGAGGTACTGTGCTGACCTGTCTAGAACACCAATTAAGAACAAGAAATGGTAAGTGTAATTTTGGTAAATTTTAATTTTTTACCTGAAAAATTACTGGCTTTTTTCTTAAGTAATTTTGGAACTGAATGAAAAAATTAAATATTCTTAATTCTTAAGCAGTCAGCCCTTTGGTATAAAACTGCCAAGTATCCCCTACCAAAAAAGGAGAGCATGGAGATTAAAAAATAAAATATGAGATCTGGCTGGACAAAGGACTGCACTGTTATGAATTATACATCACAAAGGAGACACGGAGTAGGCCTGCAGGGCCCACGTGGAGCACACACCAAGGGCAGTCAGGGAACCTGCACTTGGCAAAGAGCACACTGAGCTCTTCTGTTTCCTGGCGCCCTACAAGTTTGGGTGAGGTGTGTGCTCTCCTTCCTGGGGCAAACGACCCTGCTGACAGAAAGCTCCTACACTCACGCCCGAGATGCTCCCTGATGGGAACAATAACGCTTGCTCTCACTTACATTTATATGTCTGGGCTTTTCTCAATCTATTTCTCAGAAAGAAAACTCAAATACTGGCCTGTCTGCTTTACGACCAGACACATGGCAACTCTATTTACTAAAACTTCACTGCCAGGCACTGTATTATTTGCTTTGCATGCATTGGGTCTTAGTCAATCCTTGCAAGTTCTGTGAGTTAAGTGTGATTCTATTCTACGGAGGAAGAAGGTATAGCTCAGAGAGGGTAAGTCACTTGCTAGTTCTCAGATAAGGTAATGTGACCCCGGAATGTTTGATCTCACATGTCTCTACTTTCCTTTGATATTTAAAGCATTGAAATGATTCAGGATTTTCTGAAATCTGTCATCAAGCTTTTCCTTGGTTGATCTCTGGATATGGAACACTTCAAAACATAACCCTTGAGATCTCATAAAGCATGATGACTATGAGGTATTAGAAAAAGGTTTGAAAGTACCAATAATCAACTGTTGGTAAACGTCAGTGATATTAAATTTTGTGGTGCATGTACACACACACACACATGCAATTTCCCCCTACAGGACCTTGAAAGACTAGAAGAATTACAGGCTTTGACAGGGAATGGTTTCCTTGTAACTTGATACAAAACCCCCTCAGGGTCTCATCTTATTAAGTACCAGAATCTTCTCAATTGGGGTTACTCACTGACTACTGGCTCCCCAGTTTGAGACAGCCAAATCCTAACCACTAGACGACCAGAGAGCATTGAGATCCCCAGTTTGATTATATTTTCAAGCTCTATTATTTTTTCCTTTAACACCTTCAAATGATTTTATGCAATGAATGGAACCAGACGAAAAGACACCAATGCCTCTTTCATCTTCTTAAGCAAATGCCCAGAGAAATTACATGACAGTTTTCAGATTGCAGGTTCTTCTAATGGTGTGAATCCTTTAGGCCTTTTGATTCCTAGAAGTGTGAACCAGTTTCTCCCCAAGAGACTTTTTGCTGTCCCTGTGACTGTAAGTTGGAGCTTCCTAGGGAGGCAACATTTCACAACAAAACTTCAAGAACTATCAGCTGTATTATTGACACAAACTTGAATATATTTTGGTTTCAAACCTAAAAGGGCTTCTGAAATAATGTTGTTTAAAATGTATTTTTATTTATTTTAGAGTTGGCTTATGGTTGCACCAATGACCATTTCTATTTTAAAATTAGCCAGAGGCATTTTTTTTCTTGACCTTCTGAAAATGATACAACTCCTAGATTTTACTGGCATGGTACCAGAGAATGGGGACTTTCTTTCTCAACTTCTCTTTAGTGGATGTGAAGAGTACATGACCTGCCCTTTAGAATTTGAACTGTGGACTGTCAAATTTGTAAGCAAAGCACCAAGGAAATCCTTGGCAGCACATATAGAAGTTGGTTCATCTGTGACAATGTGCAAGCTTTCTGGGGAGAGTATTTTCTTTTATTAAGAAGAGACAGCTTGTCTATTAGAAGCTGCTCCTCATTTCCAAGGAACATAGAGCTAGACTAGGGTATTTTATTGGGCCCTTAGAAAGGGGATGTTCAAATCAGTCAACAAGCTCAGAGATCTCCCAAATTGTTGAGTTGAGAAAGGCATAGTTATAGGTAGGGTAATGCCCTCACCAAATTATTTTTATGAAATTTAAGTTCCTTCACAATAATCGATAGGGCAGATAATAAGCACTTTTGCAAACAATCTGATGTGCTATCAAATGTCCTCATCTTAAATGAAGCAAGAATAGTGAGAGGCTTTAGAAGAACCTATGTTGCGCCTCACAGATGTTCGGGGACACAGCTGGAATGTGTTAGGGCAACTTTATCTTTTATGCTTCAAAAACTAGAAGCCTCTCAGCATATGTAAACAGTGAGGATGCTTTTCTTCACAAGGAATAGAAACCCATTTCAAGCAGGAAAAAGCAACAGAGACAACTTTCTGGGGCATAGATTCAGCAAGCCTGAGGCTGAGGCTGCCTTTGTAGATTACAAAAATCCAAATCATACACTCTCTTCTCTCTCTCTCTCTCTCTTTCTCTCTCTTTCTCTTTCTCCTAGCTTTATTGCTTTTCTCCTTCAGCTCAAGAGCTTCCTTCCTTCATTTAGATAGCTTCAGGATCACATAATCTAGTTTATCCCATGAATGACTAAAAAAGAACTTCTTTCTCTTAGAGTCTTATATAAAATCCAAAAAAAAAACAAAAAACAAACAAAAAAAGAGTTCCATTTGGCCCTGCGCTGTTATATGCTGATCACCAGCCCACTATTTCAACAAATGTTTAAGGCATTGACTCAGGCAATATGACAAAAATCAAAAAAGGACCCTTAAAGTTTCTTGATCTCTTTCTGGGTGATGTGACTCATGTATATAATTCTTATACTTTAGAAGGCTGAGGTAGGTGCATTGCTGGAACTCAGGAATTTGAGACCAGCCTGAGCAAGAGTGAGACCCCATTTCTACTAAAAATTTAAAAACTAGCTGGGTGTCCTAGTGGGCACTTTTAGTCTCAGCTAATAGAAGACTGAGGCCAGAGGATTGCTCAAGCCCAACAGTTTGAGATTGCTGTGAGCTATGATGCCATAGCACTCTACTCAGGGTGATAGAGTGAAACTCTGTCTAAAAAAAAAAAAAAAAAGTTTCATGATCTATTACAAAATATAGAAGGTGTGGGACATTAACAAATATGATGTCATTTTAGGTGGCATGTACTATTGTGACAAGAGACATCTAAAATGATAATGGAAATCAGGTCAACTGAATGTGACCCAAGCTTTTTTAGGAAGAGAAGTATTTCGTATGTTTTTTCTTTTTCTTTTCTTTTTTTTTTTGCAGTTTTTGGCCAGGGCTGGGTTTGAACCCACCACCTCCAGCATATGGGGCTGGCACCCTACTCCTTTGAGCCACAGGCGCCGCCCTTCATATGTTTTTCAATAATATATTTGGTTTCAATGATAGGAAATCAGGGACATGGAACAGTCATTCCAAGGAGAAGGCAGAATAGAAAGACTGTCTAAGAAGCAGGAAAAATGGAAGTTAGGGGACTGATTTCAATAAAATATAGGTTTGTTTTTTTTTGTTTTTTTTTTTGTAGAGACAGAGTCTCACTGTACCGCCCTCGGGTAGAGTGCCGTGGCGTCACACGGCTCACAGCAACCTCTAACTCTTGGGCTTACGCGATTCTCTTGCCTCAGCCTCCCGAGCAGCTGGGACTACAGGCGCGTGCCACTACGCCCGGCTATTTTTTGGTTGCAGTTTGGCCGGGGCTGGGTTTGAACCCGCCACCCTCGGCATATGGGGCTGGCGCCCTACTCACTGAGCCACAGGCGCCGCCCAAAATATAGGTTTTATAAAGGAAGAATTCTAAGTTAGGAAGAAATTTTGATATCAGATCATAGGGGGCTTTAAAGTTTTCATTTCAACTTAAGTTGTTTCCACTTTGGGGGGGAAGGCTTTGTAGAGTCAGTGAAGATTTTAGAGCAAGCAGAGATAGGATCAAATTATTCACCTGAGAGTTTCAAATGGTGGTTGTAGCTAGGAAGGACTGGATAGGGAATCTACTTAACTACGATTTCAAGAAATGCAGCCTAACTGCAGGTGGGAGGAGGACAGGAGGGCACCCCGCACGTGTGTGTAGAAGGTGAGGTTGCTTTTCCAGAAGTAAAGCTCTAAATTTTACACAGGGTTTTGAGTGGGGGCTATAAATTGTCAGCCAAGATCAGATTTTATGTGTATCCCACGGTCCTGTCTTCTCTTCTAAATTCTGATTCACATCTTTAACCAGAACCTCACACTTGTATGTCCCACAACCACCTCATGCTGAACACCTTCCCTCCCCTCATCTTTTTGTGGGAAGCTTCATTTTCTTAGCAATTTGGGTGTGGACGTTCCTAGGAATGGATAATGACTTGGGTGAATCTCCGTGATCTCCTCAAGCCCTACCATTGTTCTGTGGCTAAAAATCAACTTAGAATGAGCCGAGTGGACAAAGTGAGAGGGGAGAGGAAGCACATAAAAGTCATCTGCAGACACAGGGCCTAGGTGTAAAGGCATAAGGGCCGGGTGGCAGTCTGCCCTCTGTGCAGGCCATGTGAGCTGGGTAGAGTGAGATGGAAGTCTCACTGCAGACAGACCAGCAGATAAGAGTCCCAGACCTTTTGAGCAGTGGTTGAGTAGAGATTTTCCCTTCCCCTCTGATATCTGAGTCTTGGAGACCTGTCCAAACATAAGCTCCCTTGCCGTAACTCAGAAGCCCCTACAAGGCCTCATCTGGGCCCATGTGTATTAATGTGAAGGCAGGTCAGGGCTTATAACCAGAGCCCCAAATGATAATAACTTAAATCACATAGAGCTTTATTTTTCTTGGGTAATAAAAGTAACATAAGCACCCTAGGTGGGATATTGCCACTCATAATACCAACGATCTAAGATCCTTAACACACAGGAGTATCTATGTTATGGTTTTATTATGTCCACAATCCCACCAGCAGGAGCAAGAGAGGCCCTGTACAGGCACAATGTGAAAGCTGTATGCATACACATCATTCCCACTCATATCGCAACAGCCATAAGTTGCTAGCCACATGCTGTGCACAGCCAGAGGCATTTGAGCCATGTGCTTAGCTAATAATAATAGCGGACATGAATTTTAGTGCTTCCTGAGAACCAAGCACTTTTCTAAGAGCTTTACACACATTGATGTACAACAACTCTAAGCGGTACGTGCTATTATTATTCCCATTTTTCAGATAAGGTAACTTAGCTACAGGGAGGATGAGTAACTCACCCAAGGTCATCAGATGGTAATTGATGGTGAAATTCAAACCTCACGGCCTGATTTAAAATTTGTGATCTTAAGCATTCTGCAATGTTGCCTTTAAAATTCAGGTTTGGTTACTAAAGGACAAAGGGGAGAATGAAAATTATGGGGCAATCAGGTGACACTGCCATAGATCCCCAGTATCCACATCTGTCACATGCAGTTTCAATCCTTGGGATCCTCTCCCTGGTCACTCTGCACTTTTTAGTTGTCCAGCGCATTGTCATAGCGGCCTACGGCCCCTGCCCCACATCCCTGCAAAAGTGACTGATGTGATCGCTTCTGGTCTAACCTCCCTGTTTCTAGCTTTGCCATGTTCCTATGTGTCCTGGCAAGGGAATGTTCCCCAAGTGCCACTTTTGTCATGCCATGCCCCACTTCAGAAACCAATAAGAGAATAAACACTACTTAACTGGATCGACTTCCTTCTTCTAAGCCTGGCCTTCCAGGTCCTTTACAATTTGGTTTCAAACTTGCAAGTCCCTCCTCAGAGCCCAAAAACTCTCTCTGCACCTGCTAGATGGCTCTAATTTTGCCATGTGTGTTCCTGAAACTCAGCTCTTTGGATAGAAAAGGAAGAGTCATCTATATTTTGACACAGGAATTTTGCTCATCATTTGACCACTGAGAATGACTGTGCCTTGCTCCTGTTTGCTTGCCTGAAGTCTACCCACTTCAGCTTGGTTCTGTCTTCCCAGTGGCTAACTCAGAGTTCTGCAGCATGTACACTGAATGGATATATGCTTGGTGGCTCCCCTGTCAACACACGGTGCCCACTCCTCACTCTGTCCTCATCACGCTCCCTCCACCTGGCCACCTCTAGGTATGTTGCCTTGCATCCAATGGAGACAGGGGCCAAGTTTCATTCTTTAGGGACTCCCTACTACATTGAGATGCTCAATATATTTTGTTGATTGACTGGTAGTTGGCCCTAAGTGGCTTGTTTAGTCACCTTTGGCAATCCCCATAAGTAACACAACTTAAAAAACAAGTTTCCAGCTAGTTGTCTATAATAAGCAAAAATACTACATCAGCCTGCAGGATTGCCTCATGTTAAATGAAAGAAAATAAGAACATGGGATCTTTCACTATGCCTTAGATATGTATTGTCCACCTCAGCTAAGTCAGAAAAGGCAGATAGAGCTTGGAAGGGTATGTGATGCTCAGATGGATACCTTCCGGTATTTTATGTAGCCAAAAGTATTAAAGAGCTCCTTAGCTATTTGTAGATAACTTTGAGCTAAAGTTTAACACTAGCCGTCTCTTCTAGAATATCTGCTTTAAGACAGAGGGAAGGAAGCCGATAGGTCTTAATGAAAGAGCTTTATATCCGAAAGGATGGGATGATGTGTTCTGGAAGGAAGGAGGAGGAATGTACTTTTTAAAGGGGGTAACTTTCAGAATCCTTATTTGTGCTCTTGGCTCCAGAGTAAGAGGGAAGAGGTAGTGACAAGAATATATTTTAAAGCCAGGGTGTTGTAAGCTTGCCTTAGACTTCTGAGCTTTCAGAATGTTTGTTCAGGAGGTAGTTTCCAAGGTTTTACAACTTTGCTAAAAACATTTGGTCTCCTCTTTAGATCTATTCAGCTGATATCATTTTTAGTGACTTCCGAGGCAGCATTGTTGCTGAGAATTGATACAGCAATGAATCTTTACTATCGCCCATCAAAACTGGACTTTTGTATCTCACATTTTATTCTATGTTTGGTCTCTTGTAGGAATTTCCTAGAAACCAGCTTTGTCTCGTCAGTGGAATAACAAGGATGGAATTTATATAATCACTGCCTTGTCACAGTGCACCTGATTTGCATCTTCGGGTTAAATGCAAATTGTCCATCCATAAGTTCAATGAGTTTGCCTCTTTTTAAAGGAATAGCATTAAAGGGACTTGTAGACACGACTGTTTGTTTAGCTTGGCTTCTCTCTTTGATCTCATGTTAACATACCTTAATGGCAGGTAATGATTGATAATAGAGTATTGTAAAGTTCAGGTAATAAATACTGCTTAACTCATAATAATGCTGAATAATGTACTTTTTATGACTTGGTTTGATGGAAAATTTCCTTGTCAGCTTGGTTTAATTGTCCAAACAAAACCACCCATTACTTGAAGAGATACATGTCCACCCTAGACACATTAATTAGGGTCATGGCTGGGCTGCACAAAGGAATATAGTAACACTTTAGCTATCTTTAAATGTAATCTTTGGACAATCTTACTAATGTTAAACTCAGGTTTAATGAGAAACTTTTGTTTACACTTGCCCTTTGAGGCTGATAGGCCTAGGTTGAAATCTATGGTGATGGCTCTAGCTACGTGTATATACACCAGGGTCTTTTCTTTGAGGTTTCCAGAGGTTATTAATTCTAGTGGTTTGAACATCAAAAGTCACAACAGGAAGTTATCTTTATCTTGGCACTGGGGGTGGGGAGATTTGTACACAGAGAAAAAGAATATCTTTTAATGCTTAATTACTGTATATTTGAAGACAGTAAATATCAAATGGCATTGAGATTAGAGCAAAAGAGGGATTGGTGTCTTGGCATTGACAAGCTCCAGTACTGTACATCAAAGT
Organism: Nycticebus coucang; assembly: GCF_027406575.1. Classification (NCBI taxonomy): domain Eukaryota; kingdom Metazoa; phylum Chordata; class Mammalia; order Primates; family Lorisidae; genus Nycticebus; species Nycticebus coucang. Next base: position 72,044,907 of record NC_069786.1, on the reverse strand, counting down.
ATTGAGCCAGGACCTACCACTTGCCCAAGCATAGTATTTCTATGATGCTTCACTATCTCTAAAGTCCCAGCAAAATTCTAGAGCATGCTGTACAATAGAAATCCAGTAATTCCATTTCAAATAATACCAACAAAATAAAATGTTTAAGAATAAATTTAACCAAGAAAGTGAAAGATCTGTACATTGAAAACTATAAAACACTGATGAAAGAAACTAAAGGAATGCAAAGATAGCCTATGTTCGTTGACTTAAATAATTAATACCATTAAAATGCCCCTGCTACCCCAAGCAATCTGTAATTTCAATGCAATCTCTATCAAAATTCCAGTGACATTTTTCACAGAAATAGAAAAAACAATACTACAATTCCTGTGGAACAACAAAAGACCTCAAATAGCCAAACCAATCTTGAGCAAAAGTAATAAAGTTGGATGTATCTCCTACCTAATCTCAAAATTTACTACAAAACTATAATAATCAAAACAACAGTACTGAAACAAAAGCAGACATATAGACCCATGGAACAGAATAGGCTCAGAAATAAATCAACACTTCCGGAGTCAACTGATCTTCGACAAAGGTATCAAGAGCACACAATGGAGAAAGAACAGTCTTCTCAATAAATGACATTGAGAAAATTGTATATTCACCTGCAAAAGAATAAAATCGGATTCTTGCTTTACCCTACATATTAAAAATAATTCAAAATGAATTCAAGACATAAACATAAGACCTGAAGCTATAACTACTAGAAGAAAATAGAGAGGAAACACTCTATGACACTGGCTGGGTAAGGATTTTTGTGACTCCAAAAGCACAGGCAACAACAGCAAAAATGGACAAATGGTATTGCATCAAACTGAAAAAGCTTCTGCACGGCAAAGGAAACAATCAACAGAGGGAAGGGACAATTTATGTAATGGGAGAAAGTATTTGCAAATCACATATCTATAAAGGAGTTAATGTCCAAAATATATGTGGAACTCAACTCAATAGCAAGAAAACAAATAACCCAATTTAAAATATGGGTAAAAGACCTAAATAGGCATTTCTTTTTTTTTTTTTTTTCAATATTCTGCTTGCTCCTTTTACTTTATTTATTTTTTTGTGATTTTTGGCCGGGGCTGGGTTTGAACCCGCCACCTCCGGCATATGGGACCGGCGCCCTACTCCTTGAGCCACAGGCGCCACCCTAAATAGGCATTTCTTAAAAGAAGACATACAAATGGCCGAAAAGGTACTTAGTACCTTAAAAAAATGTTCAGCATCACTAGTCATCAGGGAAACACAAATTAAAACAACAATAAAATATCATCTCACACTGTTAGAATGGCTTTTATCAGAAAGATGAAAGATAAATGTTGGAAAGGATGTGGAGAAAAGAGAACCCTGGTGTGCTGTTGCCAGGAATATAAATTAACATACCCATTAAGGAAAATAGTATAGAGGTTCCCCTTAAACTTGAAATAAAAACTACTGTATGATCCGGCAATTCTGCTTCTAGATATATGTGTGTATACAAAGGAAACTAAATCTGTAGGTAAAGAGACATCTGCACTCCCATGTTTATTGCAGCATTATTCACAATAGCCCAGATATGGAAACAATGTAAGTATCCACTGGTGAATGACTAAAGTTCAAGAAATTGTAGTATGGGTATTCAAGAGAGTGCAAGTTGTAGTAACTCCTTTTATAAAACATAATGTGTGATACCAAGTAAAATAAGCCAGTGCAGAGAGATAAATACTGTATAATCTCACTTATCTGTAGACTCTAAAAAGTCCAACTCTTAGAAACAGAGATTAGAATAGAGGTTGTCAGGGGCTGCAGGATGGGGAAAATGGGGAGACGATGATCAAAGGGTATAAACTTCCAGCTGTAAGACAAACAAGTTCTAAGGATCGAATATACAGCGTGAGTAGTGATGGGTGTATTAATCAATTTGGTTATGAGAATAATAACGCAATGTATACATATATCAAATCATCTTGTTGTACACCTCAAATATATGCAATCTTTACTTGTCAAATATTTTTAAATTAAAAATAGTTTAAAAAACAATAATGTGGAATATAATCTGTCATAGTTTTTATTCTTTTATGATACCTTCCCAAACTGTATCCAAGGACAAGTTTCATAAGATGTTAGTAGATATTTTACTCAGAAAAGAATTCTATTCTTCAATAAATTTAGATATGATGAAATTAATAGGCTTCATTACTTGAAAAATTCTCTGAGCCTTTCATATGCCTACATTGTGAATTTCCAGAAGAACATTGGATACGGTGGTTCTCAAATGCATTTGACCATGAAAACTAGATTTTTGCTTTTGTTTGTTTTTTAAGAAATATAGCCATTATCATGTGGGACACTCTGTTTTATTAGATGGCTGATGACAACTGGTGCAAAAGATTATGCATATGAAATGCCCCCCCCCCATTGGCTCTCCATCAGAAAACAAATGGTCTTGAAAGTATATTTATAGTTTACAAGCCACATTCGTGTAACTGAAGGGGCAAGGCATTCCTATGCGTTGGTAAGCCTGTGAAGCTGCATCATCTATCCGAGGAGGAGCTCCTGCAGCCCCGAGGCTGGTCTTCCTCCTCTTGACTCTTCTCCTGCTTTTCAGCTTCTTGAGTTGTGTTCACTCTTTTCTAGCTGCTTCCTCTATCTGTGGACAACAGACAACTGTAAAAAAAAGGCAAAAACAGGCAGGGTGGGGAAAGACTGGCAAAGAGAACATAGGGACAGGACAGGGGTTAAGAATGAAAATAGGAAAGAGAGAAGCAGACCATAGGTCTCCAACAGACCGATCTCTAGACACCCAGGCCTTGGGGCTTATCCTTGTAGCCAGGCAAGGTACCCGTGGCACAAAGATCACTCCAAACCCAGACATCAGAAATGTTCCCACATCACAGGGGAGGGTTGGGCAGTAAAGGAGAGCATTGTCCATTTTGTTGCTATGAGACAAAGACTGTTTTGGAAGCTCCTGAGGAAAGTTTTAAACAGACAAGCTTTTTTTTTTCCTTTGTTACATTTCCCACCATCAGCCCCCAGTATTCATAATCTTAGTCTATACTCCTAGAAAGAACAAAGCTGTATTTTACCCCCTTCTGTAGACATTCTCACTGCATGATTAGGAAGGAAAAAGGGGTATGAAGGAAAGAAAGAAGCTCAGAAAATAGCAGAGGGATGAGTGGAACACGAGACACAGGGGGCAGAAGTAAGTGAACTTCAAAGAAAGCCTTTCTGCGGGGGCATTAGTTAGGATTATGTTCAGAAGTGAGTGGTGAAGAGCCTGAGATAGTGGTTGTTTAGAGGAGATTGAATGTTATTTCTCTCTCTCCTGTAGAAGTGCAGGTAGGTGGTCTGGTCTGGTGCTCCACACACCTTAAATCTTTACTATGAGAGGCAGACTGACCACCTCATGCTTCCAAATGCTAGCATCTGGATTCTAGGAAATAGGATGGAAAAATTTGTTTTTAAAAAGAAAAGGGGAGAGAGAGACAAAAGGGCACATGTGTGCTGTCCTTCATGAAGGTTTCTGGAACAACTGCACAACACGCTGCTTATAACCCACTGGCCAGATCTTACTCTCATAGCCAGACCTCACTGCAGGAGAGTCTGAGAAGCTATATCTTTATTCTGGGCAGCCATTTGTTCACTCAAAACTTGAGCTCCTTTACCATGGAAGAAGGGGTCCACTGACATGCGGGGGATGTAGTAGCCCACGTAATGACAAGAATGTTTGGCCCTCATTTACGCCTAACATCATTTGGCCACATGCTTTGTTTTAGTCAATGAGACAACGAGCCAAGGCTTTACCAGCTAAACAGTAGCTTACCATGTCCTCTCTCCCCTGTGCTAGGAGACTGGCAACATTTCAGTCAAGGGCTGTGCTGTCACGCTGGGTCCTGAAGGGACAAGGACATGGAGCACAGCTGCAACTGGTCTGTCACGGTCATGAGATACTGGTGGAAAATAAATCCTTGTGGTTGTAAGTGACAGAGGTTTCGGGATCATTTGTTATAGCAAATAAGAACCTCAGTGGTTCTCCAAGTGCGGTCCCTAAACCCTTAGCATCAGCACACCTGAGAACCTGTTAGAGATGCAGATTCTCAGCCTCATCCTAGAGCTGCTGAATTAGCAACAGGAGCAGGGGCCTGCCATCAGTGGTTTAACAAGTCCTCTGGGGGTTCTAATGGGGGCAAAGACATGAGAACCACGGCCGCAGCCTGGTGGACTGCTCAGGGGAGCACTGTCTCCATCACACGGAGCTGTCACTGTCCATGCAGGTAAAAATGGGGAGCAGGGGCTGCCCTCTGCTCCTCCAGAAAGGAGGGGAGTAGACGCAGACGCAGCAACCACACACTGGAAGTGGCATCTTCCTGTCATTTGATGTGACTTTACCCCTAAGGGAAGAGAGTTTGTAGATCTCAGTTCTTCATTCCGGTAAGTAAGCAAATTAGCTATTGCAAGAGGCAGGATGACAGTGACTTCCATGTCCTTGAAGCTGCAGGAGTAAAGTGATACCTTGGAAATCTATTTCTCACCTCTTTGACATTACGGTACCCAACTATAGTTGGGGTATATGCAAACCCCTAAAACAACATATCTTAAATGTTAAAGTAAACTGCCCCATTCCACTGTCCGTATCTGCCTTTTACCAGATACCACCACTTCAAGACGGTTGAGACACCCTAGATATTTTGAAACGTGGCTGACGAATTATGCTTTGAATTCCCAAGTGGGGGTCAGCGTAAGGTGTCTGCATGCTGCTCAGACCACGGCTTGAAGCTGGCCCCAGACATCCCCAGGGTGTGGCTGTGCAGGGCTGGAAATAAGCCACGAAAACATCCTCACAGAAAGTCCCTGGTGCTCCTTTTTCTCTCCTTGCCAGAACTTTCTACATGATCTGGATTGCTGTGGTCTGCTGGCAGAATTCCATGCTCTGTCTAACCTCCTCCCATATCACACTCTCTCATGACTCCAGGTTAGATGCTTAAATAAATGCATCTTGGATTCAAGCTGTATGTTGCGTGTTGTTCTTCCAGACGTGCGTGTTACTACAACACTGCCAAGCATGAGTGCCCAAGACCTGGGCGTTAGATGTTCATAGGAATACGCTTTCCTTAGCAGCGGGAAGGGAAACAGCTGAAGTCGGGCATCGTATTTGAGCCCAGAATCCTTGGCTTATGGTGAGGAGGTGACAGTGATGTACCTCCTTCACTCCAGGTGGTGGGCTCTTATTCCTCTCTCTGTTTTTGTAAGAAATTCAGGTTTTAAATGAAATACCAAATAACTCTACCGAGGCAGCAATCTAGTTTGCATTGGCAATATTCTACAAACAGCTGCCTCCCGGTGTGAACTGAGCAAACCTCCCCAGCGTGTGAAGGAACAAGTGTTCCATTTGATGCTTTGCGCCTAATAGTTGCCATATTTAAAAGAATAAACATGATTTCCCTGGGATATAACTTTTAATGTGCCATGGTCAGTTCTCAGGCTAAGCTTTTATATTAGCCATTTGGTATTTTTTTTTTTTTTTTAGAGCCCACAAGGAAACCCCAGTGTCTCCATCCTGCTGAATGCTCTGTGCAAAATGCCACCACATCAAAGAAGCCAAATGTCCCAAATTCCATGGGAGAAAAACCACAGAGGAAACAGCTCCTGGCCTGACCCCTGGGCTTCTCTGTGTAGGACTGTCTTCAGGATAGTTGCAGGGCCCAGAGAAAATTATTCCCACCACCCCCTAATATTTTTCTATAAAAGAAAATCATACTTGGGTGAATGTCAAGAGCAGTACTAATGTGAGACAGAAAAGCAAAAAACAACACACAGACACCATAAGGTTGTTGGGAACAAAGGAGGTGGGCGGGTTGCAGGGAAGGAACCCGAACCCAGCATCTCTCTCTGCTGTGGGTCTACCAACTCCTCATATCTTTTGTCTAACGCCGGTTACTCGGCCTTCTCAGTGACGTTAACACTCTGTTTGAATTTCTTTCTTGCCTTGGGAACAAACAGGATTGCTCTATTTAGTAACTGTGGGGAGACTAAGGTGAATGAGGTAAAGGCAAGTGCTTCAAACTCCTCACCTGGATTTATTGTATTTTGAGACCAAAGGTAAGAAAAAGACATTGGCTGTCTTGGCTTTGTTGGGCTCAGTTCTAAACTCAGGCTGATGAGGCAGCAGTGGGAGATTTCCTTGCAGAACGTCAGAATCCCAAGGCGAGAGCAATCCCGGAAGCTACTCTTTATTGGGGTGGCTTGCTGCAGAGGCCCACCCAGTTGGGCATGCCGTGACGTGGAATGGGGTGCCACACAGCTGGCTCCCATGCATCTGACCTCTTGCCAGCATGTCCCCTATCAGTCTCTGCCTTTTTCTTCTTCCCCAGTTTTCTTTTCTTTTTCTTTTCTTTTGTTTTATTTTCTTTTCAAGACAAAATCTCACTCTGTCACCCTGAGTAGAGTGCTGTGGCATCATAGTTCACAGCAACCTCAAACTCCTGGGCTCAAGTGTTCCTCCTGCCTCAGCCTCTTAGTAGCTGGGACTATAGGCATCCTCCGCAATATCCAGCTAGTTTTTCTATTTTTTGTAGAGATGGGGTCTCGCTTTTACTCAGGCTGGTTTCAAAGTCCTGAGCTCAAGCAATCCACTGCCTGGTCCTCCCAGAGTACTAATTACAGTACTAATTAGTGCCTGGCACCCCCACACCCCTATTTCCTTATCTGTGCTTCTTCCAGTTACTCACTGGTATGGATGCTTTTCCTGCATGTGTCTCAGCTGATAACCCAGGCTGACCAACTGTACTGAGCTCTGTCACCACCACCCTTGCCTGCGGTTTACACGGATGATTTAAAACTTTCCACATTCCAATGAAGGCAAATTATTTTGTTTTGTAATTTTTATATTTTTATATTCACAGTCAAAACTTTCATAATACCTCAAAACTATGCAGGGAGAATTCTATCAAAGACTAAAGAGCCTCCATCTCTCCCCACTGCCATCCTAAAAAGGTCTGTCTGGTCATTTCCCACAGCAGGAGGTGTGTGGGTGGCTTCCCTCCATGGCCAGTGCTAGCCCTATGGGGCAGCCCCCAACTTAGCTTTGTAGCTAAATTCTGTTCTCTGCTGGAAGAAAGTGCTGGCCACTTCTGCTTGCAGCAGGAGAGAGGTGTTTCTGGGTTATCCCTCTGGCATTTGTTAGACTTCTGCCTTACCTTCTCCACAGCCTCAGGAAGTTGCCCCCGGCTGCTTCTGAAGTCTTCCGGTTCACACCTGTGTGCAGGGCAGCAGGCCTTCTGCTCCCTTAAGTACTTTCTCCTCTCCTCTCCTGTCTCACTCCTCCCATCTTCCTGGTCTCTCCACCTTAATCTCCAGTCCCTCAGCCTGGCATCTCCTCTCCAAGTCATTCCTCCCTTGGTCAAAGTATTATCATTAAGTAAAGAACATAATGAAAATGATATCGTTAAGCAAAAAAACAGTGAACAAGAGAAAGTTTTCAAACACTGAGTTTTATTTCTTAACATTTCATATCACTATCTGTGAGTCTAATTTGTTCTATTTCCAACTTTTTATTTTGAAAGATGTCAAACCTGCCACAAAGCTGCCAAAATGGTACAAGGAACATTCATATAGCCCTCATCTATGGTAATCAGTTGTGGAAATCTTGTGCATTTGTTTTCTCTTTTGTTGTGTGTGTATTCATTATTTTTTTCCTTGCTGAGATAGTTAAGATAAAGCTACAGGTATCATAATCCTTTATTCCTAAATACTTCAACATACATCTCGTAAGAATAAACATTCTCTCAATAACCACAATATGATTATTAAATGAAGAAAATCTAATAAGCAGTACAATAGCATGGCTTAGTGATCTAGCCCCATGAATCTCTTTAAATATTTGAAGGAAGACCCTGTGTTTGGCATTGGCTTACAGATAATCTAAAAATAGTATTTTATTGCAGTTTCACCAAAATCCGCATCCATAGAAATGACTTGTGGCCTCAAAGAATCGCCTACCCCCCTATATTCCTTAATTTATTTTTTATAAAACACAGTTAATATCAATATTATCTATCCACCAAAGGAATTCAGTTGATGGAATACGTTTTCAGCATATTAAAGTCATTTAAAAAAGTATTGAGGTGCATATTCTGTGCCCACAGAAACCAGTACCTAGTTTAAAGGTAATGTCCAGAGATCTTACATGATATTTTGATATAAATTAATTTTATAAGAACTCACATTTGGGAATGTGACCGATCCAGCTGTTTCCAGGATTGTGTTTGTATTAAATAGCCCATCAGAACAAAACCAACAATGATGCAGAAATGGAACTGCGAGGTCTGTTTTGTGTTTTAAAGGGAGCGATGTGCACTTACGTTGTACATGTGTCAACAAGCAAGGGGACAACACCCAGCACTGTTGGCTTCAGAGCATCTCTATTTCTGAATCCCAGACACACAGCTCTGCCTGACAACAGAGCTCTCAAGTCCAAAGTTCGACTTGAGATTGATTGTACCAACATGATTAGAATAAACCAAAAAAGAAATGCCTCTTGATGACCCACTGAAAAAAAGAGGGCCTTCCTGGTGACCCACCAAACCCCAGTTGATGTCTCTGGAATCTGTACCTTTCCTGATTTGGTTGTTTTTCTGTGACATAAAGAGGCTATCCAGTCACTTGCCAAAAGGGATTTGTCCTTTTTATCTAGTCAGAAATGTGCTTCAGCTATTTGCATTTCTGAATTGCTTAGCTGCCCAAGCATGCTCGGTGTGTGCTGTTTGAAATGTGTCATTGAGGCACGTGACTGCTGTTCGCAAGCTGATGTTGGACTTTCTCCAACAAATATGGATTATGTTAAAGTCGGTTCTGAATTGACGAGGATATGTTAATAACTCCCAGATGGGCTCCTCTGTGCTCTCCAGCAGGGAAACGCAAGCAGTCCATGGCAGGAGCAAGTGTTTGGCAGGTCCATCATTCCGTCATTAAAGGCCACATTATTACTTACAACTGTGCTTGCATGACAATGGCTGAGATGAGCCCAGTCTCACAGTAATGAGCACCAGGAATTTGCTTTTAGGTAGATTGTTTTCCAAGTGGTGAAAAATATTTTGTTTGAAATTTCCTTCTTCCTATTGTCAAATAAGGTATTATGAATGAATCGAGGGGTCCGGGTGGGAGGTGGGGAGTTTATGCTGTTCCTTGGAGATCAGGAAAATGCAAAGGTACGTGCCCAGGGAGATATGTTCAATAACCCTCACGCAGAACAGCCCTTGCTCAGCGGAGAAGCTCTTCCCTGTGACTGTCCTGAGCTTGCGTCCCTCAGTGCTTAATTTCTGCCCTGGCAAGCTCCAGTCGGACTAATTACGTACATCAAAGGTGTTTACATTGTGATTGCCATTTCCATTAGATGGCATATCTTGTCTTTGGTCCTTAAGCTATAGGGTCTCATTGTTTTGCAGTTGTTTTTTTGAAAAATAAATGAAAAAATGTGCATTTTTCTATAACTGCATTTCCAGTGCAGAAGGAAATTGAGGATATTTTGATGTTAAACTCCAACGCAACAGGTGTTACCTATGAGTATACAGGCAAGAGACTATGTGGTTACTATAGTTAATTGTGATGAAATTAGATATTAAGATCAAAGGGAATAATTGTGGGAAAACATCATTTTGGTGACGGCAGAGATCTGCCATATTTTAGTAGGGTGCTGAGAGGCACTTGCAAAGTAAATGCTGCATGTGCATTGTTTCATTTGGAATGTGAAATAATCTTTCCTCCCATATACATGTTATGGTGAGAATACCTGAGAAGGATGGAAACATTCAGTTACAGACCGTGCACTCCCTCCTTTGCTTCAGTTCTCTTTTTCAGTAACAAGTAATTCAGCCACAGAAAGTCCCTTCCTTCACGGTCAGGTAACTGGAATTTATGATGCCATTTCATCTGCATAGGCATATCTGTATGTTCTCTTTTCTATTTTTTTCCTTTCCAGCAGCTCCAAGGAATTTGAAAGTATAAAACCACATCTGCCAATAACATTATGACAAACCATTTAGGATTTGATTTTTTACAAGGCAGCAGCACTAAAGGCCATTGATTCCCAGCATGCACTGGTCTATTTTTAATGCTAACAGTCGGGATTTTAAAACATTTCATTTTAAGTCATTTAAAAATATCTAAAGATCAGCAAAAGATTGCACAGGGCTTCAGCATTGAGGTTTACTTGGAGGAGTTTTGTGTGGGGGTGGGATCATGAAAGTTAACAGTTTGGATATTCCAGAAGGGTGGAGAAAAGATAGTCCAGCTCCCAAGGTTTACTATGCGGGATGGCCACAGAGCTCCACAGAGAGTGCAGCCCTCTTCAAACCATCTGATTTTTTCCCAAAACCTGGATGGAAAATACCCTAGTCCCTTATAAATATATTACAACATGTTATGCTTCCTTCTGTGGGAGTATCATAAAGCACCTATAGTTCACACAATCCTGAGAGATTGCATATTTGTTAAAAATAGTTTCAGCTCACTCTCATATTGGGCCGTGCAAAAGGCAGCCCAGTGGATTCGGAGCCACTTATCCCAGTTCCTGACGTTAGCTTTCCTGACATTAGTTTGCCCAAGCTACAAAAAAGGAGGAATTTTTGCTATTATTTTATTGACTCTGGTTATTTCTTAAGTCTTCAAAATGTACTTTTGTGCTATTAATATTTCATCAAAGAATTCCAGTTAATGAATTTCCGTTTGCAGGAACTTTGGGGAGTTGGCAGGTATAATTGAAAATAGAAGATACTATATTTTAATGACCGTTAAGTTGAAACTTTCTGAGATACTGTAAGACCCCAATTAGTTTGCTGAGTATCACCAGTGGTTCATCATTGTCATTAGGTATTAATTAGGCAGCTAGACACTTCACAAAACTCACAAAAGCAACTGTTCCTGTTTGGGGGAAACTTAATACTTCTGGGGGTGGTGATCTTTGTTGTTGCTGTTGTTATTTGTAATGAGCATTCTTGGAATGAAGTACTTGGCATTTTGAAAGAGCTTTACGGTCTCTGATTATAGCCTCAATAGCTCACAGCACACAATGCTACAGTTTACAGGAAAGGAAACCTACCCCAAAAGAGGTTATGTGGCTGATCTGGCATGGCAATCAAGGATTTTTGACACCCTTTTAAATGTTATGTCACCTTTGACAGCATATACTCTGGACACAAAAAGGTATAGAATAGGAGAGTTGGAGGAAAAGCCCCCCTGGGTTAAAGCACCAGCGCTATCCTATTAAACCCAGAGATAAACACAGGTAAAGGGGTGGGGTTTTTAGTTCACCTTCCCTGTCTTTCGCTACATAGGACAATACTCTTCTCATAATGGCGTTCAACTTTCTGGATTGTTAAAAAGAGGCTTATAAGAGCAATTGAAAGTAATATGGGCATTTTAATATTATGACACTTAATGCTACATAAAACCTTTGTTTCCTTCAGGTTTATTGAGCTGGTGTATTAGATTTCCTGCTGTATGAGCAGGAAGATTATGGTGGCTTAAGTCTAAGTATACTTTGGGGAGGCATTTTGTATTTTCTCTATAAATAGTCTTTCTAAAACAACACAATTGTGTAACTATTAATGTTTATATTGCATTACATATCTCCCAAAGTTTACTATGCATACTATAGACTACAGTATGGTAACTAAAGGAAATGTTTTTTGTCTAGGAAATACACTGAGAATTGTCATTATTAAAGTAAATCTAGTTTACTTATTATCTCATCAGTAGAATTGTCATGCTTTGGTCCTATGTTATAGTATTATTTCCTTATGTCAACAAGCTTCTAAAAGCTAAGCATTTATACACATAAATGCGCACATCCACATATATACATGAGTACATCGTATTTTGAAACAAAAGCTAGAACAGAAAGACTAACTTTTAAATGAAAACAAGGACATTTGGGTGAGTCCACAATGGGCAGAAAACTTGGAAAATGTTGCTTTCAACTACAGATGAAAAAGTTGATAAAGGAGACTATTGCTCAGAGCATGTTTCAAAGCTTGTTTTTCATTTAATTTCATTTAATTGGCAATGTAGGACTGAAATAACTTGTCAGGCTTAATGACACTGCCAAATCATTAATTCCCTTATTAAATGTGCATGTTCTATAGCTAATGCAGAATCTGCCTTGCAAGTACAGGACAACATGTAGCCCTGCGAAAATACAGAACAGATTTCAACTTGGGTTACAATTTTGTTCCGATTCCTGGGGAAACATAAACTGTGGTGAAATTGCATTTCTTTGTGTGAGTAGTTTAATGAGCAATTTCTTCAGAATTTATAAGAAAAAGGCCCCAGACCTAGCACTACAGGTCCCTCCAGAGCCACTTTTCCTTCCATACATGAATAGCCAGTTTCATTATTTCAAAAGCATAGCAAAAGGGAAACAAATGGGGAGGGCTGTTATATCCAAAGAAATGAAAGATTATCTTCTCCAAGCAGCAGAAATTAGATGTATCGGGCCTACCTTTGAATCACTCTTAGCTTCGGATAGAACATGACGTATGGGTAATCTGCAATTTGCTAGGGGCATTGTTAGCGTGCTTTGCCTCCAGGGTAGGATTTTAACCAGGCCTCCAGCAGCTGTGTTTGGCGTCTCAGCCACATTAGGTATACAGAACCCCCTGCTATTACTCTGGTGAAACCCGTGCCAAGGCCCCTGGTGACACGGTGGAGGTATTAGGTTAGATGAGTTACATTAAGTGGCAAGTGATAAATTCAAGATGACAATTCAAAACAGCAGTGTTTCTTCTAAGTAATTAATTCCAGTGGTGCCTGAGGCGGTGCTTGGTCGCTGCCACTGGTGTGGCAATGCTGTGTAGCTAATGAGAAAACATTACAGGGAGGATTAGGGGCCTATGCATTCTGGCAGGCTGAGGTCACTATGATTAGGAAATATTAACACAGACTTACTGTGATAAACCATGTACGCCCAGGAAACTTCATTTTTATTTTATTAATGTAAAAACTGCTGAACACTTTACAATGTGGCAATTCAATAAGTGGGCTGGGGAAAGGGGTGACACATTCCATCCAGGTCTGGGACAGCCTCTCAAAGCCTGCTGGGGATGGTGACAAAGGCTTTGTCAGAACCACAGGCCCTTTTTTTGGCCCCCTGTCTATGGACACTGTATCTTTGGCACATACAGAGTCTATAAAATTATGGACCTGTTTTATTTTCCCAAATATGATTTAATCGAGACCTTTTTGTTGTATGCCTCATCCCCCTTGCGTAAGAGACTACTTAGAAATAGTTGTATGGTGATCTTGCCAAGCAGTGGACCAGGGGTTTTCCTTCTCTTGCTAAATCTATCCTTGAAGAGAGAGTGATGAGAACACCTCAGATTTCATAGTGCTATCAACTGTTTAGACAACTTGCTCACATTTATTCATTACCAAACAATCCCACCAGCCACTTGCAGGAAGTGTTGCCATTCCAATTGGAAACATGAGACACTTGAGGTCAGAGAGGTAAAGAGAATGGGACAAGGTCACAGTCAGGTAGCAAATGTTTGGGCCCAGAACTCAGCACCCAAAGCACCTACTATGCTGCTCGTCTGAAAGTCTCATAGAGGGTGTAGAGCCAACCACCAAAATGGTTTTTTATACAATTCCCAAAGAAGACTCTGCCAAGAACTTTTTTGTGTACATCTGCATGTGTGTGTAGAAGTGCCTGTGTGTGAACACACACACACACACACACACTGTGAAATCGTCTAGAGTGAAGGACTTTTAGTTTGAGCAACTACAGATGTCTTATGGTGTATTGGATATATGACCTATAAAATACCTACTAAACACTTTCCCCTTGGCACTGAAAAATGAACTGCTTCTAGAGGTAAGAATGTCTCCTTATCACCTGCTATAAATTGGCTCTGGTGTTTGATTCTCAAATTCGATATGTGCTCTGTCCACAGGTATGTATGTGAGTGAAGGGAGATGAGTGGAACGACCATTAGCAACACGTGTTCCCTGAAATGCTGAAGTGCTACCAAATACCCACGTCTTTGTGTTCTGAGCTTCTCTGATTACATTTCAGAGAAAATAAGAAAAACCATAAGTACAATGTATTTTGTTTTTCAATTCTATAGAATACATAATATTGATCTTGCATTAGTAACAATGAAGTTTAGCTAGTTCCGCTTTTTAGAATGGTAGAAATAATGAAGAGAGTGCTTTCTCTGTAGTGGTGGAATAAGAAGACTCAGTTTCAACAAAGTAACAATTAAAAACCACTTGCAATTATGCATATGTATTTCTCAGCATCTCCTATGAAAGGGAAACTTAGGAGAAGTCAATATTTAGCAAATAAACCTATCTTTTCTTTACATATTTTGTGCTGATGATTTGAAAGTTAGGATTTTCTATGAAAATATTTCCCAAGTCTACAGCATGTCTCAACAGTCACCCCTAAAGTCACCATACGTGGGGGAAATGGGAAATTGTGGTTAAATGTACTTTTATGTACAAAATATCCATTGCAATCTTTTATAAAGAGGTAGCTAACTCATAGAGAATATTTTGTCAATATTTTGTAAAATTTTGTAATAAATATTTTGTAAATAAAGGCATATTTAACTACAATTTCCCATTGTCCCCACGTATGGTGACTTTAGTGGCAAACTTTGGGATTCCCTGTATAATCAAAGTAAGCAAGCGGCATGAGAGCTGAATTAGTAATGGACTAGTACAGGGTTCGTACCCAACCACTGGATTATTCACAATAGGCAAAGTTGACTAAACTAACCACTGATGAAAGGTGATGATTTTGGTTGAACTTAAATGATTTGTATCTTAATATATATAGTTTAATGTTTAAAGAATCCTATCTTTTTCCTATTTAATTTTCCATGGTTGGACAAAAGGCATTATGAGAATTACTTTCTAAAAGGTAGAATCTACTATGAATAAAATAAGACTTCAGAAATGTGTAGGAAGAAGTCATGGTTAGAAAATAGAAATTATGACCCTAAGTGGCTCCATTTTAGGTAAAAAGGGAAGACTGCATTTTTCTTTTTTCTTTTTTTTCTTTCTTTCTTTCTTTCTTTCTTTCTTTTTTTTTTTTTGGAAACAGTCTCACTCTCTTGCTCAGGCTAGAGTACCATGGAATTAGTCTAGATCACAGAAACCTCAAACTCCTGGATTCAAGCTATTCTTCTGCCTCAGCCTCCTGAGTAGCTGGGACTACAGGCATAATTTGGGACTCCCAACACCTGACTAATTTTTCTATTTCTAGTAGAGACAGGGTTTTGCTTTTGCTCAGGCTGGTCTCCAGCTCCTGGAGATATCCACCCACTTCGAAGATATCCACCCACTTCGGTCTCAGAGTGCTAGAATTACAGGCTTAGAGGGGTGAGCCACCATGCTGGCCTTGCATTTCCTTTTTTAAGTGCTTAAAACAACATCTTGTTTAATTTATCATAAATATTATAATGTTTAAAATTCCTAATTTTATCTGTAAGTTCACATTTTAAAAGTTTAAATATTCCTTTAGTAAAGACAAAAGGATGTCTCCAGATCAGACCTTAGTTAGAATGTTATTTATTTATCTTTTAGTGACAAGTCTGAAAATAAAGGGTTTCTAATGTTTTGAAGCTTGCCATGTAACTAAATCACTAGACACGTTTTAGTTACTTAAAAGAATGCCAAGTTGTACATAGAGAAGGTTTTAGCACCAAATTGTTAATTCATCTGGATTCAAAACTGCTTCTCACTTGTTTTGAATAAGCCACTTGAACATCCCGTGCAAACCCCAGACCTATCAAAAATTAAGCTACTTCTACTTTGTTTATGCCAATGCTTCAGGTTTCTCAGGGCCTCACATTTACAAAAATTTTCTGTCAGTGTGTAAAAGGAAGAGGATTGGACCAGAAGTCTAAGGATTTGGCTTCTATTTCTGGCCCCACCCGTGACTCACTGCGTAAACTCTAGGCCTTAGTTTTCCCATCTTTGAAATGGAAAAGAAGTTCCCAAACTTAATATCAAGCATGTTATGCACACCTGGAAGCCTTTTTTTTCTTATGTAACTTATTTGGGCATTTTTTAAATAACAAAGATAATTTATGCTTACTTTAAGAAATCAAATAACACTCACAAGGGGTCTGCCCGGTCTGTTAATATCTGTTGCTTGATCAGGATGCAGGTTGAACAGGCGGGTTTGTTCACTTTGTGGAAATCATTGTGATGTTCGTTTATATGATATATGCATCTTTTGTGTAATTATTATAATACAATAAAAATTTTTAAGCAGGAAAAAAATCAAACAATGTGAAAACTTCAAGAGAAATTTTGATAATCCTCATCCCTTTCCACCACACTTGCTTCCAATCTCCACTTCCTGAGATGACCAATGTTAAATTTGGCATTTGTATCAGGATTAGACTTAGGTGTATATAATTGAAAAACACCAGATGAAAATGACTTACACAAAATAGAAATTTACTTCTCTCACACCTAAAGGATGGCCAGATGTTCCTGAGTAACAATAGGCTTAGATGTAATAGCTTCACTGTGTCATAAGGGATTCAGGCCTCTGTCTTTCTGTTCCACTGTCCTAGCTCCTGGCAGTCATACTTAAAGCCACCTCATGTTCCAAAACTGCTATTGGAACTCCACCCAGCAGAGATGCAACGCAGGCCAGAAGAAGGAGAAAATGCAGAGGAAATAAAAAGGTGCAAAGGAATCCCTCTCATCCAGGCCAGTTCCCCTTAAGTACAAAATTTTGTCTACACCTTATTGGCTAAAAATGAATCACATGGTCACATCCACAGCAAGAGAGGCTGGGAAGTGTAGCATTTTATTCTAGGTGACAATATGCCTGGATTAAAAACCAATTGCGCCTGTGGCTCAGTGAGTAGGGCGCTGGCCCCATATACCGAGGGTGGCGGGTTCAAACCCAGCCCCGACTGAACTGCAACCAAAAAATAGCTGGATGTTGTGGCAGGTGCCTGTAATCCCAGCTGCTCAGGAAGCTGAGGCAGGAGAATCGTGGAAGCCCAAGAGCTAGAGGTTGCTGAGTCCTGTGACATCACGGCACTCTACTGGAGGCGGTAAAGTGAGACTCTGTCTCTAAAAACAAAACAAACAAACAAAAAAAACCAATTATAAGTCTAAAAAGGAAGAAGAGAATGGTCAAAGGGGAAGTCAATCGGCAGCCACTTCCTCAGCGTGTATCTCTCCATACTTTTTTTCATGCTCACACAAATACGTGCAAATAAAGAGAAACTCGTTTAGTGGTTCTGTTATGGTTGTTTATTAAAATGGGATAATGTTATACATGTTTCTCTTTAACTTACTTTTCTCTTAATATATTCTGGATACCCCTCCAGGTTAGTATATACAGATTATTCCTACTTTTTAATACTTACCTAATATTTCATAATATGGGTTTACCATAATATAGTAACTAGTCCCCCATTTATATAATTTCAGATTTATGTTTTGCTTCCAAAAAAAGGTCAAAGTAAATATGCATATACTTAAATTGTACATTTCAAGCCACATTTTCTTTAAAAAATTATGAATGCCTTCATACATACAAATGAATATATAATGTATGCCCAGTTTATAAAATAATAAAACAAATAAAACAAAATCCACCACTCAGCAGAAAAAAAAGAACATTATAATTATCTTGAAATCCCCCCTCCACCATTCCCATACAGCATACCCTGACTCCAAAAGTAACTATTATCCCCAATTTTATCATTCCTTTGCTTTTCTTTATAATTTAACTACATGTAAATATAGTCTTTAAATTATAGTTTGGTTTTAATTGTTTCTGAACAAATATATCAATAAGGTCATATTGTATGTACGCTTCTGTGACTTGTTCTTTTTGCTGTTCATTAATTTGTGAGATTTGTCTGTGCCGAATGAGTACAACTACAGTTTATTAATTTTCACACATGTATAGTATGTACCACAGTTTGTTTATTTTTTCCCCTGTTGATGGACATTTGTTTACATTTTTATTGCTAACACAAAAAGCTATTTTATGCATTCTTGTTCTTATTTTCTTGTGCATATGTGCAAGAGTTTCTGTTGGTTATAAACTCAGGAATGTATTTGCTAAGCCATATGGTATATACCAATTTTTTTCCCAAGCCTTTGTCCCAAATTACACTACAACTAGCCGTGTGTAATACTCCCATTGTTACACTTCTTTATCAATAGTTGCTAGTGTCAGACTTTTACCATTTTGTTAGGCTACATGTAAAACTGTCTGGAGGGCTTTCTAAAAGTGCTTTAGCCTTGGAGATTTTGACTGAGTAGGTGTGACTTGACCATCTTATGGAGGGCTCTGGGAATCTGTGTTTTAATATAATAAATCTCTGGTTGATTCTTATGTTCAACCAAGTCTGAAGCCACAAGGCTAAACTGACCTCTGAGACCCTACACAGTATGACTATTTCCAGATCCTCTCATGGTCCACACTGAGGCCATCATCTGAATTGGGGGATTCTTTCCTTCCAGAGTTCTTTGCACTTCTGTTTTTCCTAACTTTTCACTTCTCTCACCCACAACCAGGCCCTTATGTTATACTAAGATTAGAAATGATATAGACAGTGATTATTTACACAGACTCTGGAGTAAGTCTGGACTTAACAACTGGCTCTATCACTTACTAGTAGGATAATCTTTATCAAGTTACTGCCACTGGGTCTTTATTTCTTCAGCTATAAATTAAAAATGGTAATAAGAGTACCTATCACGTAGGGCTTGGAAGAGTAGAAGAGTTAAAATATGTTACTATTTTAAAACAGGTATCTCAGCACAAAGTAAGTGTTCATAAAAGTTACCTGTTACTATGATTGTTGTTATTATTGCTGCCGCTGCTGCTCTTGTTATACCTCAATGGCTTCCTGGAAGGGTGTGGGAAATTTGAAAGAAAGAGGGCCTCACTGATAAGCTCTCTTCTGCTTCTATTTGCTTTGCACCAGGACTACAAAAATACTCTTCTACACGACCATATCATCACATTCTCCACTGTGCAAAAATGGGCAATGGTCTCTCTTGCCTGTCCTCGGGAAATAACCCATCAAACATTGGTGGAAATGGCAGTGGTATGAGGCATCCACTTCATTTGAAAGAAACACTTATTTTCTTTTTCTTCCCATTCAGCTGTAGCTTGCCTTTGATGATACTTAAGGGGTATCTTATATTTCCTGTATTAGTCAAGATTCTGTCTCAGCTGCTTTAACAGACATGGAATAGAAGTATTTTAAATAAAGTCAGAGTTTATTTCTGTCTCACTTTAAAACAAGTTTCTCGGCAGCCCGGGAGGATGACTGACTGCATTTCAGAAGTCAGGCCCCTGATACCATCCATCTTGCTGCTATATCATCCCCTGGAGAAGGCGTTAGAAAATTTTCCTTTACAGGGCCAGATAGAAAATATTTTAGGCTTTTGTGGTCAATATGGTCTCCATTAAAACTACTTAACTCTGCTCTTGGAGCACAAAAAGCAACTGTAGACAATATGTAAATGAGTATGACTGCGTTTCAATAAAACTTTATTCACAGACTCTGAAATTAGAATTTCATGTAATTTCTACAGGTCACAAAACAGTGATCTTTTTATTTTGGGGGGAATTTATTTATTTTTCATTTTCCACATTTAAATATGTGGAAACCATTCTTAGTTTGTAGGCCATATAAAATAGGCAGTGGGCTGAATTTAGCCCACAGACCATAGTTTACTAGATCTCTGTAGCAGGAGGTTGCTCTGATTTGCAAGGTCAAAGATAATCCATCACCCCTCTACCCACATCCCAGGCCAAAAAAAATGGGGAAATCGAAGGCAAATATCAATCACCTTCCTTTAAATAGAAATACTCAGAACTTACCTGCATTACTTCTGCTCACATTATATTAGTCAATACACAGTCACAAGCCATACCTAGGTGCAAGGCAGTATGGAAATATCATATATACTGTACACATTTACCGTATGTGTGCGTGTGTGTATATATATATATATATGTAATTATCTTATAACTTTGGGCTTCTGTATTTTGTGCTAAAACTTGATGTGTTCTACTACTGAAAAGAGAAAAAAGAAAGTATGGATACTGAGGGGCAATTAGCAATCTCTGCCACAGCACTTGGGAGTAGAATTGGAGTAAAGACAGAAAGATTATCTCCCAGACTTGGAGTCCTTTGAGGTTTGTCTTCTTGTCATTGCCAAAAATGGAATCTATGATGCTTGGTGACTATAAAATAAATCCTCTTGCTGTCCATGAGACAGATATGATAGTTGTAGGCTGAAGGGGAAAAGGTGGCCAGTCATTTAACTGGCAGCTACCACCACAAAATATAGCCAGGGTTGTCAAAGCACTCAGTAGAGAATTGTCATTTAACACCAAAAGGGGATGTCAAATATAACTTCACTTCTGAAGTTCTTTTTGTCCTTGGTTCTTATCCTCCATTTGGATTTATTTTATCTAACATAATTTTATATTTGGTAAACCTTAATATAATATAACATTCCCTATCTAGGTCATAATATTGAGGCTGGCTCCCCCACTCCCAGCCCCAGATTTTCAGCTTGTGTTGGAGAAGAGTCAAGGGTGGAAGGCAGGACGTGGATGCCCACAGAGCTTATTCTTCTAATCCAGAAAATAAGAACTTTTCAGATAGACTCAACCTAGAGACTTTCAATCAGACAAGAGGTAAAGATACTTATTTTTTTAAGCTTGCCATGTTGCTACCCTAAAAAAACTGAGGTCCCGTTTAAGGGAAAAGATAGATTAGATACTTAATGGAAAACTAGCTATAACTTCTATGTCCAAGTCAATCGTTGGATTTGGAAGTTTTCTTTTCTTTTCTTTTTTTTTTTTTATTGTTGGGGATTCATTGAGGGTACAATAAACCAGGTTACACTGATTGCATTTGTTAGGTAAAGTCCCTCTTGCAATCATGTCTTGCCCCCAGAAGGTGTGGCACACACCAAGGCCCCACCCCTCTCCCTCCTTCCCTGGGCACCTACTGAACATAGATATAGGTTCAGGGCACTGAGCCCCAGGAAGAGAAAAATGAGTAATGTAAAACATTTGCCCCTGAAGAGTCCATAGTCTAGGAGACGGATTAGCATATACACAATTACCATTAGTTTGGTAACAGAAGTGTGCAGGAAGGACAGAAAGAGCTCCAAGCAGGGGATCATCAACCCTGTCTTAGGGAGGGTGAGAAAGGAAGTCGAAAAGGTTTAGCAGAAACACTGAAAGGAGAATAGTGTCTTTTTCCTCCCAAAGAGTAGAATCTGACTGTGAATGGAGTGGCGTCCCCTCCTGCATGCCTGTGATATAAGAGTGTGAAAATGGTCACACACAATGTGTGGGAGTGTGCGTGTGTGTGCATTGCACCCTGAAACTGCACCTTTTTTTACTACCTGCACTTGGTACTGTGTGCACTCACCTTGCTGCAAGCATTTCTCCCAACCACAAGGACCATTTTTGCAAGGCTTACTTTGTCAAAAAAAAAAAAATGCCATTCATATATAAAAATGTGCTTGGGATATATATGTTCAGTCTCTTCTCTGATACTCCTCTGCTAGGAAGTAAAATTAAATGCATTTCTTAGGGTATAGGGAAATATATACCAGAAAGTTCCCTTTTAATTTCTCAAATTAAAATGGGATGGTTAGCGCTCTATGGCAATATTTATTTTTTTGTTTAATCTGAACACTGCTTGGGTTTGCATACTGGGCTTAGGCATCGTAAACCCCCAAAAGCATTACAAGCAAGAAGGGGAAGGCTGGGGGAACATAGAAACACAGAGATGACAGGTTTTTGCGGCAGTCGGGAGCTGGGAGATAGATAATTACATCATCGTCTCTCATTCTGTCCCCACACGGACTTGCTTAAATGTCAGACTGCAGGTTCTCACTCTTTCCTTCCTGGGAAACCTTCTTCAACCTGTGCTCAGACATCATGATAGCGGCGCCTCGCCCGGAGAGCGGCCGTGGGGAATTGAGACTCGGGCCTGGGCGATCGTTGACCTGGCTATTGTTGTTTGTGATACTTACTGGCAAAGTTTCTCAATCAATACAACATCAGCCAAGGAGCTCCTGGGAATGGAAGCCTGCAGCAGCGTACTTAATCTCGAAGCCGGTTGTGCTCTCTGCTCCGCTGCTAAACTGGGTAGTTGGCCTATGTGATGTGGCATTATTGCTGCTGAGGTCAGGTGTGAGCGGCGGCAGGGGCTGATGAATGGCTGTGGGCGAGGAAGTGCCGCTCCCGCCCACCCAGAGACATTTAATAATGATGGGCCGTAACTGCGCTCCACAAAAATCCATGTCGCTTGTTTGTGAGTCTTCTGGGCTGGAGGTGTAGGAGGACTGGCATTATTATGGAAGGCAGCTTAGAAAAGAGCGGTTTGGGGCTTAAACACAGAAAGGGCAGGGGAGACGCGAAGGGCCTGCAGTAGAAAGTCAAGTTTCCTTTTCCTTCCCAGCGAAGGCCGCAGTTCCACGCGTGTGCTGGGACTCCGCTCCGTCCTTCCTCTTCCTTGCCCCCTTTGCTCTAGCATGACTTGTAGACAGTTTTTAAAAAATGAATGGGAAATTATTCTTATTTTATTAAAATGGACCATTAATAATGTCCTCTTCATCAGGGAGTAATTATTCAGAAATTTAAGCGTGGAGTTAGCAGAATAACACTTAACTAATATGAAGGAGAAATTATTTAAGTAATTACTGAACATGTCACTGAAACCTCAGCCACTATTGTTTGGAATGTAACGAGGCCTGAATAATGCTAAAAAAAAAAAATGTTGTCCTGCAGGAGGTTTCAGCACATTATTTATCTTGCTATTTCCTGTTCAGTACAATCCTTTTTTAGTAGTCAGAAAAAGAATAAATGAAAATGCTTGGCATGACCTAAATATTCTGTCTGTTATAAATGAAGGCAGGTTTCTCTGTAAATAAATAGATGACAGAATATTGTCAAGAAAGTAATTTGGTTTCAGACAGACTCTCTACATATAATCAGAGGATTTTGTTAACCATTTGAATATATAATAATTATCTAACAAATAGGAAAGTGATAACTGGATTTTCAGAGGTTTTGTTAGCTTACCAAAACTCCGGACTGTACATTTTGGGAAAGACAGGACGTAAGAATCCTTCATTTACTCAGCTTTCTACCCCAAGACGCAGTACAAAGCTTCATGCAAAAAGGATCCTCCATAAATACATATAGAATGAATGGAATGAGCTAGAAAATGAATTAAAGTGGAAGATGATTTGGGGACACACCTGAAAGTAACAATTGGTGGTCTTCCAAGGTTACATTGTTCTATCTCCTGAGTATTGAGGACTAGGCTATCTAGTACTCTACTAGTGATCTCACCCTACTGATGTCTGTTCTGAATGTGGCAAGACAATTTTTGTTGAACATTATTAGAGTTCAGCTAATCTTTTGATTGTATATGCATGGCAACAAACTCTTGCAAATGTGCAAAGGAAGTCGGCTTTTCCATTCTCCACAACTGATGCAATTTTCTTTATGTACTCCAGATTTACTGTATAGCCAGGGCAGGCTGGGTGTGGGGGACACCTAAGTCCAATTGTTACAGTCAGTCCCAACCAACAATTTTAATAGGCTATTTAGATATGGCAGACTTTTCTATTTTCTATTCTCTACCTATGCCTTTCCAACACAGCTGTGTAAGTGTCCAGAAAGGAGGGTTTATACAACAATCTGATAGTGGGGAGAAAGGGTCCTTGGATAATAGGCTTCTATCCTTGTGCAGTCCATTAGTTTCTGAGGCACGGATAGTCCATGTCCTCTCAGCCCCTGGGTGCCTGCTGGCTTCTGATGCTGACGTCTCTGGCTGATGATCTGGGGGTCTGTTCTCTTGGCTCCCCTTGGGTTCTTAGGTCTGCACATGCTCTCCTCTGACTGCCGTTCCTGTGTATGCGCAGTTCAGCCAGCCTGTCTTGCTGACTGTGCCTTCAGGCCCCTTCTGCCTCTGCTGTGGGGATCCATGCAATTGTCACATGCCCTCTTGTGGAACACAACAGATCATATGGGGTGGGCTCTTTTACAGGAGTGCTGACTCTGCTCCTTTCTTTGCTTTGCCTTGTAGCAGTTCCGTGTTGCTGTGAAGATGCCCTGTGCGGTGGTCTCCTTCCCAATCCCCCTGAGATTAGGCTGAGAAAACACTCTTCCGCTTTTGGCTTCCCTTGACCTACCCACCAGGCTTCTTCTATCCAGGACTTCAGCACAGAGTAATGGAGACAGAAGGAACATGTCTCATCCTCTACGCTCCACTTTCTTTCTTTCTTTTTTGAATTTTATTTTTTTTTATTGTTAGGTCATATCTGTGTACATTAGTACGATCAAGGGGTACATGTGCTGCTTTCATATGCAATCTGAAATATTCTCATCAAACTGTTCAACGTAGCCTTCAGGGCATTTTCTTAGTTGTTGTATGCAGACATTTGTATTCTGCCTTTAGTAAGTTTCGCCCGTACCCATTCTAAGATACCCTTCCTCCACCCTAACCTCCTCCCTCCCTTCCCCTCCCTTGGCCCTTTCCCCATATTCTTATGCTATAGTTGGGTTATAGCCTTCATATGAAAGCTTTAAATTAGCTTCATAGTAGGGCTGAGTACATTGGATACTTTTTCTTCCATTCTTGAGATATGCTGCTAAGAAGAATATGTTCCAGCTCCATCCATGTAAACATGAAAGAGAGAAAGTCTCCATCTTTCTTTAAGGCTGCATAGTATTCCATGGTATAGATGTACCACAATTTGCTAGTCCATTCGTGGGTTGATGGGCACTGGGCTTCTTCCATGACTTAGCAATTATGAATTGGGCTGCAATAAACATTCTGGTACAGATGTCTTTGTTATATTTTGATTTTTGGTCTTCTGGGTATATACCTAGTAAAGGAATTATAGGATCGAATGGCAGGTCTATTTTTAGTTCTCTAAGTATTCTCCAAACATCCTTCCAGAAGGAACGTATTAATGTGCATTCCCACCAGCAGTGTAGAAGTGTGCCCTTTTCTCCACATCCACGCCAACATCTCTGGTTTTGGGATTTTGTTATGTGGGCTACTCTTAGTGGGGTTAGGTGATATCTCAAAGTAGTTTTGATTTGCATTTCTCTGATGATTAAGGATGATGAGCTTATTTTCATGTGTTTGTAGATCATGCGTCTGTCTTCTTTAGAGAAGTTTCTCTTTAAGTCCTTTGCCCACCCTGAGATGGGATCACTTGTTCTTTTCTTGCTAATAAGTTTGAGATCTCTGTGGATTCTGGTTATTAAACCTTTATCGGAATTATAACCTGAAAATATTTTTCCCCATTCTGGGGGCTGTCTGTTTGCCTTATTTACGATGTTCTTGGCTGTGCAGAAGCTTTTTAGTTTGATCAGATCCCAGTAATGTATTTTTGATATTGCTTTGATGCCTGGGGAGTCCTCCTCATAAAATATTCACCCAGGGCAATTCCTTCAAAAATACTTTCTTCAAGTATTTTTATAGTTTCATGTCTTCAGTTTAAATTTTTTATCCAGTGAGAGTCTATCTTAGTTAACTCTGGTGAAAGGTGTGGGTCCAGTTTCAGTCTTTTACAGATCACCAGCCAGTTCACCAGCACCATTTGTTAAACAGGGAATCTTTTCCCCACTGAATGTTTTTAATTGGCTTGTCAAACATCAAATAACGGCAAGTAGTTGAATTCATCTCTTGGTTCTCTATTCTGTTCCAGACATCTACTTCTGTTTTTGTGCCAGTACCATGCTGTTTTGATCACTATCAATTTATAGTACAGTCTCAGGTCTGGTAGTGTGATTCCTCCTGCTTTGTTTTTATTTCTGAGTAATGTTTTAGCTATTTGAGGTTTTTTCTGATTCCATATAAAACAAAGTATTATTTTTTCAAGATCTTTAAAATATGACAATGGAGCTTTAATACGAATTGCATTAAAATTATATATTGCTTTGGGTAGTATAGACATTTTGACAATGTTGATTCTTCCCAGCCATGAGCATGGTATGTTTTTCCATTTGTTAACATCTTCAGCTATTTCTTGTCTTAAAGTTTCATAGTTCTCTTTATAGAGATTTTTCACATCCTTTGTTAGATAAACTCCCAAATATTTCATCTTCTTTGGCACTACTGTGAAAGGAATAGAGTCCTTGACTGTTTTTTCAGTTTGGCTATTGTTGGTATATATATAGAGGCTACAGATTTATGGGTGTTGATTTTGTAGCCTGAGACATTGCTATATTCCTTGATCACTTCTAAAAGTTTTGTAAGAGAATCCCTAGTGTTTTCCATATATATGATCACATCATCTGCGAAAGGTGAAAGTTTGATGTCTTCTGACCCTATGTGGATACCCTTGATCGCCTTTTCTTCCCTAATTGCAATGGCTAAAACTTACATTACAATGTTAAAGAGCAATGGAGACAATGGGCAACCTTGCCTGGTTCCTGATCTAAGTGGAAATATTTCAGTTTAACTCCATTCAATACAATATTGGCTGTGGGTTTGTTGTAGATGGCCTCTATTAGTTTAAGAAATGTCCCTTCTATACCAATTTTTTGTAAGTGTTCTGATGATGAAGGGATGCTGGATTGATGTCAAAAAATGACATCAATTGAGAGAATCATATGGTCTTTATTTTTTAGTTTGTTTATGTGTTGAATTACATTTATAGATTTACATACATTGAACCAGCCTTGAGACCCTGGGATAAATCCCACTTGGTCCTGGTGTATAATGTTTTTTGACGTGTTGTTGGATTCTGTTTGTTAGGATCTTATCGAGTATTTTTTCATCAATATTCATTAGTGATATTGGTCTATAATTTTCTTTTCTTGTTGTGTCTTTCCCTGGTTTGGGGATCAAGGTGAGGTTTGCTTTGTAGAATATGTTGGGTAGTCTTCCTTCTTTTTCTATATTTTGGAAGAGGTTTAGTAATATAGGTACTAATTCTTCTTTAAAGGTTTGGTAGAATTCTGATGTAAAGCCATCTGGTCCCGGGCTTTTCTTTTTAGGGAGATTTTGTATAGCTGATGCTATTTCAGAACTTGATATAGGCCTGTTCAAAATTTCCACTTCGTTCTGATTAAGTCTTGGTAGGTGGCGTACTTCCTATTGGTCGATTTCTTTCAGATTTTCATATTTCTGAGAGCAAAGTTTCTTGTAATATTCGTTAAGGATTTTTTGAATTTCTGAGGGTCTGTTGTTATTTCATCATTACCATTTCTGATTGATGAAATTAGAGATTTTATTCTTTTTTTCCTGGTTAGGTTGGCCAAAGGTTTATCTATTTTATTGATCTTTTCAAAAAACCAACTTTTGGATTTATTGATGTATTGTATAATTCTTTTGTTTTCAATTTCATTTTATTCTGCTCTGATTTTGGTTATTTCTTTTCTTCTGCTGAGTTTGGGATTTGAATGTTCTTCCTTCTCCAGTTGCTTGAGATGTCCCATTAAGTTATTAACTTATGTTGTTTCTGTTTTTGCTTGCAGTGCTATAAATTTCCCTCTTATGACTGCCTTTGCAGGATCCCAGAGGTGCTGATAGTTTGTGTCTTGATTGTTGTTTTGTTCCAAAAATTTGGTGATTTCCTTCTTAATCTCATCTATAACCCATCTATCCTTCAGCATAAGGTTATTTAGCTTCCATGTTTTTGTATGGTTATGCAGATTCCTGTTGTTATTTAATTCAACTTTTATTCCATGATGGTCTGAGGAGATGCAAAGAATAATTTCTATTTTTTTAAATTTGCTGAGGTTAGATTTGTGGCCTAGGATGTGGTTGATTTTGGAATATGTTTGTGGGCTGATGAGAAGAATGCGTATTCAGTTTTGTTGGGATGAAATTTTCTGTAGATGTCTGTTAAGTCCAGATGTCGAATGGTTAAGTTAAAAATCTAAAATTTCTTTGCTTAGCTTCTTTTTGGAGGATCTATCCAGCACTGCTAAAGGGGTGTTAAAATCTCCAACTACTATGGAACTGGAGGAAATCAAGTTGCTCATATCTGTTAGAGTTTCTGTTATAAATTGAGGTGCGTTCTGGTTTGGTGCATAAATATTAATAATTGAAATCTCATTGTATTGAGTATTACTTTTAACAAATATGAAGTGTCCATCCTTATCCTTCCTTATTTCGGTTGCGAATAGGATTGCAACACCTGCTTTTTTCTGCTTTCCATTTGCCTAGAGTATAGATGACCATCCCTTCACCTTGAGTCTATATTTGTCTTTAAATGTAAAGTGAGATTCTTGTAGGCAGCAGATATCTGGCTTGTGTTTTTTTATCCAGTCAGCCAACCTGTGCCTCTTTAGAGGACAATTTAAACCATTCACATTAATTGAGAATATTGATAAGCCTTTCAAGAGTCCGGTGGACATTTTGGATCCTTTTGCGGCTGTGGAAGTTGGAATTTGATCAATGTTTTATGGGTGGCTTTACTTTTGTGGAGGATTATGCTGGTCTTTATGGAGGATAGGTCTGAGAATATCCTGGAGAGCTGGTTTAGTTATGGCAAATTTCTTCAACATGTGAATGTCACTGAAGTATTTAATTTCTCCATCATAAATGAAGCTCAGTTTAGCTGGATACAGGATCCTGGGTTGAAAGTTATTTTGTTTTAGGAGATTAAAAGTCCATGACAATCCTCTTCTAGCCTGAAAGATTTCAGCAGAGAGATCTGCAGCTATTCTAATATTCTTCCCCTTGTAGGTAATGGTTTTCTTTCATCTTGCTGCTTTCAGAATTTTCTCCTTCATATTAACTTTAGTGAAATTGACTATGATGTGTCTAGGGGATATCTTATTTGGGTTGAGTCATGCTAGAGTTCTGAAACTGCTATCTGAATTTCAAATCTCTTAGCATGTCTGGAAAGTTCTCTTTCATAATCTCATAGAGAAGAGACTTTGTGCCTTGTGAAGCCACTTCATCGCTTTCGGGGATCCCTATAAGATGAATATTAGTTTTCTTCAAATTATCCCAGAGATCTCTGAGAGAGTGATCTGTTTTTGCCCTCCATTTCTCTTCCTCTTTGAGAGTTTGGGAGCGATCAAAAGGTTTGTCTTCAATGTCAGAAATCCTTTCTTCTGCTTGCTCCATTCTGTTACTGAGGGATTCTATTGTGTTTCTCAGATCTTTGAGGGATGCAACTTCTTGTCTCAATGTGTCAAAATCTTTGGTCATTTGGTCTTTGAATTCATTGAATTCTTGAGACATCTTTTGGGTTACTGCTTGGAATTCCAATTTGATCTTATTTGCTTCCAGGTTCTGAATTCGATTTCTGACATCTCAGCTATTTGTTTGTGCATGGGATCTTGTGCTGTGATGCCCCATTCTTCCTTGGGGGAGTTAATCTACTCTGATTATTTATATTGCCAGAGTATTTCCATTGATTTTGCCTCATGATTGTTTTTCACCATTGGCTCTGGCCATCCTCAGAGTTGGGGAGGTGTCTCTCCAAGATTAGACCCCAGCGGGATCACTCTATTGTTGCGGATCTTTGTAGGGAGTGACCCTGTGTGGCTCCTCTGGGGCTGCCCCAGCCACGGAGTTCTCATTGTGGGAATAGCTCCAGAGTGTGACACTCCCGATCCAGCAACAGGGCGGGGGGTGGTGCACATGGTTCTGGGAGTGCCTGGCGCCCAGTGACTTTGGCACAGAGGGTCCAAGGCTCCAGCAGTCTCTGGGCAGGAGAAGGGCAGGATGGCTCCAGAGGGCACAGCTACCAGAGAACCTGGCCAGATGAGCAGGCAGGTGTGGAGGCAGAGAGGGTACAGGAGGGAGGACATGGGGTTGCACGGCTCCTGGAGTTCCTGGTCAGGGCCTGGCACAGCTCTTACTAGTCTGGGTGGCTGCCCATCGCCGGTTGCAGAGCAGCTCTTCCGGAGGTCCAGGCGGGTGCCGATTGAGGGTCCTGGCGCAACTCGGAGGTCCAGGATTGTGGGTCGCAGTGTAGCTCTTCTGGAGGTTCGGGAGGGTGCCGATTGTGGGTCTGGCGCAGCTCTGGTTTTGCACTTAGAGGTCTGGAGAAAGCTGCCTGGTGGGGACGGAGGCGGTGCCCCTGCACTTGAGTTCGAGAGGGAGTGCAGGACCAGTGGTGGCATGAGGAGGCTGAGCACAAGCACGGGAATCACCACTGCTGCTACCACCACCTCAGCTTCTCCCAGCTCTGCTGCCCTGTGCCTGCACCGATCGGGCACCCAGCCACACTGACAGCGGTGTGAGCCCCGCAGCTGCGAGCCCTTCCCTCAGCTGGCACCACCTCCACTCTACTTTCTTTTCCAATAAACCCTCAAGTCCTAAAAATAGTGGGCTATTGGCTTCCTCCTTTGATCTTCTCCTTTCTTATATTTCTCCCCCTTTCCTGGAGGGTCACCTCCCTTCCTTTCACCCCTGGGTCTGCAATAGGGAAATAGTGGGCGAGGACACAAATTAAGGGAGGAAGGAGTAATAAACTTAAAGGCGTTTGAAATATTAACCTCCTATATGCTTAACCTCTTCTTTGGCTACAATATTTTTTTTTCTATACCTCAGGAATATACACCCAAGTCAATGCTTGAACCTGAGTTTTAGGTTTCTTATAAAGTTTGGCATCATATGAGCTGTGATGGTTTGATGGTGGCTCCCCGAAACATATGTCCTGGAAGATGTGGATGTGACCTTACTTGGGAAAATGACCTTTCCACATACAATTAAGTTAAATATCTCAAGACAAGGTCCTTCTGGAGTATTCAGGTAGACAGAAAAGAGAAGACATGGAGAAGAAGAAAGGGTTATATGAATATGAACGCAAAAATCTGGACAGAGTGACACAAACCAGGGAATGCCAATAGTCACCAAAAGCTAAAAAAAAAAGAAAAAGCAAGGAATGAACCTCCCCACAGACTTTGGAGTGATGGAGCATGCTCTCATCTGAATTTCCAACTTCTGTCATCCAGAACTATGAAAGAATAAATTTCTGCTGTTTCAAGCCACCATTTTTGCTTGTTACAGCAGCCCTAGGAAGCTAATACATGAGATTATGTCACATTGGTTCCCTAGCCACAGTCCTTCAATCATGAACTTCAAGAGTGTCCAATAAATACTTTGAGTGATTTCTATACAATTTTTCTCAGTTGCCTTCATGAGCTATTTAATCATTCTCTGAAATATCTGATTTAATGTTATAAGCATTTATTAAACACTAGATGTATTAAAGAAATTCTGCACCCCTCCCATTATTGTAAAAAGATAGTGATGCATCTTTTCATTTATTCTGGAATTAGGATTCCAAATTGATCTCTCTTTGTGCCTCTTTCTCAATCTAGTGGAATGATTTCTACACAAACATAGACCAAGAAATTTCAATAGTTTTATGCCAGCCCACTTTTCAATCTTTCTTCCCAAGATTGTCAAATTATTCCATTTTCTGACACCTACTCCCCAGCATAACAATAATCAGGACAAATATCTCTGGATAATAAGATAACCTGGGAATTAAAGCATGTATTAGCATTCATTTTGTAGTGATTTGGGCATTAGGCTGTGTTGGCTGGACCAGCCTGGATAACAAGTACTAATCAGTGTACACGAGAGCAGGTTAGAGTGATTCTGGGTCTATCCATGGGAACCTTCAGCAGTCACTAAGAATGTTCAGTTCCATCACTCCTCAGCCTTTTGGCTAAGATCATGTGTAGAATGTTAAGTTCCTCAGCCACATCTTCGATTTGTTGGGTGCACTGTGAGATATGGGTTTAAGTGGTGAGCTGTGTCCTGTTGGATCTTCAAGGCACAGTTAAGATCCTGAGGCAAAAATCATGGGTGTGGGGCATTGGTGCTCTGAATTAACATGAAGGGGAAAGGGAAAAGCCAGAGATCTCGAAGTGTGCCTGTGATTCTGTATGCTTATTTTAAAGATGGCAAGAACCTAATGGTCTAGACTTGCATCACTGATGCAAGCTGCCTACTCCCACTTCCAAGTAGTGCTCAGAAAAGTACAGATTTTGTAGCAAATCTGAACTGGTCTTAAATCAGGGTTCTGACATTTACTACCACACAAGGTAGGGGCAAGTGACTTCTGTGCCTCAGTTCCCTCACCTGAAAAACTGAGAGACCACTACTTGCCTTTCGGGCTTGTTAAAGAGTTGAACTAGCATTTGTAAATGCCTAGTACTGTGCCTGGCACTTAGTGGTCAATTAACAAAAGAAAACCGTTACCATCACTCCCCTTCTTATTTCTGTAAATTGTTTACACTGAAGCAGCAGGGCATGAAAAGTATCAGGGAAACACTTTTCTCTGCACAGAGATAGGACCCAGTAGAGGAGTAGACTCTGGAAAGAAAAAGAGGAAGACAGAAGAGAGGGAAGGGCCCAGCAACCGAGAGTCTCTGAGTGCATGGACGCTGATCCAGCCTGGCCTGGGAGTCAGGATAGCTTGGTTTGGGTCCAGATTCTGTTGCTGATGTGCCGGGTAATGGAGGGGAGTGGGAATTAGATAACTCCCTGTGTCTCAGTTTCCCACCAGGGAAATGTAGGAGTTGAACTAAACTAATGTTCTCAAACACCTATTGGGGAACTAATACTAGTCCATGACCAAGTTTTTATTGGCATTCATTGAACTCAGAAAATTAAGGACATTATAGGCAGTTTTTCATAACATTTAACTGATTAAATCAAAGGATTACCTTTAATCTGAGATTATGTACACTTGACTTTTTGTTGTCATAATGACCTATCTTTTAAGAAATGAAAATAAAAAAAGAAGGCAACCTTATAACTACCCCAAAGTTGTTGTTTGTTTTTAATTATTGGACCATAAAGTCCCCAAACTTTGGAACTGTGGAGCTAGATGATACCAAGTGCCTCTTAGCTGTAAA
This sequence comes from Nycticebus coucang, assembly GCF_027406575.1. Taxonomy (NCBI): domain Eukaryota; kingdom Metazoa; phylum Chordata; class Mammalia; order Primates; family Lorisidae; genus Nycticebus; species Nycticebus coucang. The sequence goes on along the minus strand of NC_069786.1, from coordinate 72,012,002 downwards.
ACCTCTGGCCCTATGGAGTATCACTAATAATCTTTTCACTCTTATGTTGTTTGTTGAAAGGAAAACTTAATTCCAGACAAGCTGTAGAGGGATTATAATTCAGGGAGGTGTAATCTGACAAAGCGGGTTCCAGAGCTTGGATGTCAGACCTTAGTAGGCAGAGAGAGAAATCCAGAGACCTAGAAACTAGTTCTGTCCATCATGGTTGAGCTGCCATTTGTGGGTAGAGATAACTTGAGATCATCTAGTCAAGTGGTTCCTAAGTATGGGGATTTTTTTCGTCCAATAAGTAAAAAGAAAAAACAAAACAAAACAAAAAATCTTTGAGCATTTATAGTTTGCCCACTTACAAAAAAATTTGTCCAGGGGCAGTTACTATCTACTATGACCATCATTTCTTATAAGAAAGAACAACATAACACCGAAATAGGGAAGAAGAACATAATCTCAGAGTAAAAGACAATCCTTTGAATGTACTCAGATGAGTGCTATGAAACACACAGCTGATGAAAGGAACTCCATCAGGCATAGATAGAGCGTGGGGTCCAGATGATCTATGGGTAGGTGACCCCAGCAGGTCCAGGAAAGCATCTGCATTATGGAGTTCAACCAGAGAGGAATCTGGCTGCTGGGTCAGCAGAGCGAGCAGGCTGGCAGGCTTCTCAGAGCAGGCAACTAAGGTTCGGCCAGCAGGCAGGCCAAGGGTCAATCACAGAGTTTGGCGGCTGCATGTGACCTTCTCAATAAGGATGGGGCTCAGGCCCCACACTTCTGGTCCTACAGGTCCCAGAGAAGGGGGATGGGTGGAGGATAAGATAAACAGGACTCCATGGAGACTTTACAACTTTTGTATTAACATGGATGGAAGTGGAACACATTAACATTATTCTTAGTAAAGCATCACAGGAATGGAGAAGCAAGAATCCTGTGTATTCAATTCTTATATGAGGACAATTAATGACCTAGTACATGGTCAGGGGGGCAGGGGGAGAAGGGGAGAGCAGAGAGCAGAGAGAGGGAAAGAGGGAGGAGGGTAGGGGGGTGTCATGGCGTGTGATACACCTTTTGGAAGCGGGACACAGTTATAAGAAGGACTTCACCTAACAAATGCAATCAATGTAACCTGGTTCTTTGTACCCCCAATGAATCACTCCCCCCCCAAAAAAGGAAAAAATAGATAAACAGGACTCTATTCCAAGAAACTTTGTGCAAAAGCCTGTTTATCAAGCTGATAAATCCAGTGCCGAGGTAGAAGACCAAGAACCAGTTACTCGAACTGGAAGACAAGGTGAGGTTTCAGAGTGGGCCTTGAATATAAGGTGAGGGTGAAGCTGAGCTTCTGAACCAGGCCTGTTCCTGAGGCTCACAACCCTGATGGGCACATTCCAATCATCACTGTCTTTGCTCAATCAGATTCTGTTGTAATTGCCATGGGGTTGGTCCTAGGCTTTGGCATTTTTTTTTTTTTAAACCCTATCTGGTGATGCTACTGCACAGCCAGGGTTGGGAGTCCCTGGGCTGCTCCAAGCCTCTGCAGGGAGGACAGACTCTGTAGCCGACTGAGGTCTGGCTGGGCCTGCAGGTAACATCAGGAAGCCCCTACTGGGGGGGAGTTAATGTAAAGGAGGAGGAGAGAGTCAGGCAGAGGGTACTGAGCAGACATGCGGGAGTTGCCCCGTAGCTGTCTGAACAGGAGCTCTGGGAAAAGCCAGCTTGCTGAAAAATTCAGAGAGGTCTTTGCTATTCACCGATAGAAGCTAACACCCCCGTTGGGGAGCACTGGCTTAGCAAATATAGCTTTGTGTGTGTTAATTGCTTCAGTAGATGTAAGAAGCATGACAGGTATTCACTCAAGCAGAAAGAGCAGAATTTCTCAGATACCTTCCACTCATTTTATTTAAAATTGAAAGGATAGTCTGCCGTCAGCTGGGGCATTTTGCTCTGCACAGCAAACTAAAACTTTCATCACCTGCCTGATGGTCTCAAGTTGGGAACCTCGAGAAATGGGTATGACACTGGCTTCTCTGCATATGGTCATTACCACTATTGGAAGTCCCAATGTTTAAAACCACAGCAATAAAAATGTTCAGTAGATTTTTTTTGCTTTGGTAGTTGGCCAAGCAAAAGAAAAATATTTAGAGACCATTAGAAGAACTTGAGACACTTTTACTGGGAGACACATTATATCAAATAATAAAAATAATAACAATAGTCAGATTTACTAAGTGCTTACTATCTCAATCTTCTTGGGCTGCTATTAAAAAATACCACAGACTGGGTGGCTTAAGTAACAGAAATTTATTTTTCACAGCTCTGGGGATCAAAGTGTTAGCTGATTTGGTTTCTGGCTTTTAGAGGGCAGCCTTTGTGGCTCTTTACATGGTAGGAAGCAGGGGGTGGAGGGAGAGAGAGAGCACCCAAGAGCGAGCTCTTCACTGTTTCCTCCTATAAGGACTCTAACCCCATCAGATCAGGGCCCCACCCTTATGACCTCATTGAACCTTAATTACTCCCATAGGCCTGGTCTCCAAATCCAGTCAATATTGGGGGTTATGGCTTCAATGTATGAATTTTAGTGCAACGTAATTCAGTCCATAGAACTTACTATATGCCAATATTGTTTTGAAAACTTGGTAGATGGTAGATAGTTTAATCTTCACAATCCTATGAAGAACATACTCTAATTATCCCTATTTTATAAAAGAAGAAACTGAGGCTCAAAAGTTAAGTAACCTGCCCAAGTTCACATAGCTGTAAGCAATCTCTTTGAAGTATCAAGTACACCATGAAATGGCCAGGCTGGAAGCACTACTGATACTTCCCCAGTTTGATGTAGAGTAAGTGCTCTTGATTATGTCACGTTCCCCCAAGCACTCTAAACAGCTAATGATCCCTGACACCCATGAGTAGGAGATTCATATTGGAAATACTGGGAAATATCCTCACAATGGACTGAAAGCTAAATTCAAATGCACAATCTCACATTTGTTTATAATACCATTAGGTTGATTTTTCTTCATTTATATATTAAACTGATATTTTTGAGAGCCAACATATTATTGAGCACTCAAAGAGTTTAAGTGAGGGAGCCAGATTTATTTCTAAATAATCAAATATAAAGTAATAAGTGCTATTAAAAAGTTGTATCCAGGAGTTTAAAAAGTGACCAGAGGGACCACAGATCACACAGACCATCAGAGAAGAGGTGGTGGTCAGCTTGAATCTTGAAGGAGTTGACCAGGGACCCCTGCAAGAAGGGTCCTACAGGCATGTGCAGGGATGACATGGTATCTCCAGAGGCCATCGTTCCCATGAGGTGTCACAGGATCTGAAGGGGGCAGGCTGGTTATCTGCATGACAGGACCTAAAGACTCACTTGGGAAAGGGGTTCATATCCCAAATCATGCAAGGCTTTATCTGCCTTTTTGAGACACTGGCCAGCCCTGGAGGACCTCAACGCCAGAAACAACAGAGTTAAGATGTATGTTTCAGGAAGATAATAATAGGCAAGCCAGAGATTCGAACCAGCAGATAGAAGACAAGGGACATTGCTGTAGACCTCACCAGAAATGGTCAGAGCTGGAACCCAAGAGCAAAGTATGGAGATGAAGAAGGCAGGGTAGAGTCTTAAGATTTATAATCAATATTTAGGAAGTGAATCCTGGGTACTCTGTGTCAGAAAAGAAAAACTGAAATTCACTCTGCGTTATCTGATTATATGTAAATACAACCTCTTGAAAACCATTAAGCAATTTTTCCCCACTATCTTATGATAGATACTCATTAGATACTTTTGATCAAAAATTATACTACGAAATTGCTGTTCACATGCAGAGCTCTCCAGTTGCCATTGTGAATTGACCATAATTACTGTATTGTTGAAGAGTTTATATCCTATTATACTTGAGGTTCATTTAGATGTTTCTTCAAACTTTTTTTAGTTCCATTGCTGTGTAAGAAACAGGCCAGGTGGGGTGATAGCAATCATAGTTCTCCCCATTTCTGAATCTATCTTCACTAGCTCCCTATACCCCTACCTCCTGTCTTTCTCCAGCTACCTTCAGAGACATTCTGCCTTTTATTTTTCTAGATTTGGGAGGAGGGTTAATCAGTTCTTATCAGCTGACTCTGAGGTGCACATTGACTTGCTTGGGACAAAATATCAGCAGCTACTTCTTTGCCTTCCTGTCTGATTCAGTTTGTCTATGGCACATTCACTGAAAAAGTTTGAAGCTGTGTCTCCACTCTGGAGTGGAAACTTGGCCATCAGCAGGGCTCACGGGTCCTTGGAGACAGCAGCTTTTCCTTCACCTTGCCTTAGTGCCTTTCCCAGCCATTAGAAGGCACCTCTGCATACTCTTCCCAGCTCACAATGCTGCCCCAACTCTCATTCCCTGTTTCTATTCTAAGAGTCCTCCCCACCCTAAGAGACCTCTCTAATTCTTTGTGTTTTTGTTGTTGTTCGTTTGTTTTGATTTTTTTTTTTTTTTTTTTTTTAAGAGCTGAGGTTATTGGCTTGCTTTGGGCCCAGTGAATCCTTAAACCTTTCTAGTCCAGGTGACCTAGACCGTGCACTTCTCCCAGGAAGGGTTCTTAAAATAATAGTTACATTAACAACCAACACATATGATGAACTTATCACTTGCCTGGAATTGTGCTAAATGCTTTCAGTACATATGTTATTTCTCACTTCATACCTGGGAGCTTAGAAATATTATCACTCCTATTTTTGAAGAAAAACTTGAGACTCAGAGACGTTAAGTAGACTAGTCAAGGACACATACCTAAGGAAGTTCAAATTCAAACTAGAAGAGAAACTGAGGTCTGAACCAACGCCCAAGGCAGTCTGATTCATGTGTGCCCGTTGACAAACCTCACACCATCCTTCACCCAGGTGTGTGCCATGCTGAGAATGAGCAGAGAACATTCCAGTCATCGCAGTTTGGTCATATCAGTATACCATCAGCTTTCTGGAACAATAACAGGGAAGGGGTGGGTTATTCACACACCTATGTCTAAATTACTTTTAATTGTTTTGTCATTATTGACTTGAGTACCGATGGGATGTTTTTATAATGAAAATTGGCTGGTGCATACTATTTATGACAAGTCTCATGCTTATTATGAAGCCTCTTTTTTGTGTGTTTTACATTTTCTGGTTGCCAAAAATAAATCTTCACAAATGAGAATTTATGCCTGCCAAGAGGAGTGAACAAACTTCATATTTGCCTGGAAGAACTAACAGTCACTCCTTTCCATGCACTGCAAACTTCTCAGTTAGAAACTACACATACACAATGTTAAAAAAAAAAAATAAGGACAATATTCATTATTCTGGGGGAAAATACCTCAATGATGATGACTATCACATTTACAAATTTCAAATTTTACTCTTGTTTATCTTTTCTGTCCTACCAAAACTGAATCTTCATACACTCTGGAGGAAATCTTTAATGTTACCGGGATAGAGAACACCTCACTTTGGAAAGAGGAGAAATGGATTTGTAGAGCAGAATCAGTTTATGTTGTTCCGAGTATACATATATTCTTATTATTTAAACCAAATGAAAATAGCAGGCAGCCTTACATATCTTCTCTCTCTCTCTTTTTCTCTCTCTCTCACACAGAGAAATCCTTAGCTCACTGTAGACAGATATCTCTGAATGGGTTAAAAATAAACAGAAGGCCCCGAAAGAAAGGCAGAAACAGTAATGACAGTTTTGAAGTTTCCAGTACCTGTTGTGACAGGAATAACAAATTAATTGGGACTGTAACGGATTCTTTGTAAAGGTGAAATAAACACACTTGACTGTATATTTTTCACCATCAGTTAAGTCTCAATTGGTTCTAAAAATAAACAGAAGACATTGAACAGTTTTAATGGATTCTGACACATAGGTATTATGCTGTCACTCCAGTATAAATGAATCATAACTTTGGACTGCATATAGGAATTACTACGCATTTGGAGAAAATTTATGGTGCACCAAGCTTTGAATCATGATGTGATATCAAAACTAAAGTCAAAAGAGGCAAAAATCTGGGCATAAATTATTATCCTCAAGCCCTTAGGTATCTACAGTGCAACAGGTAAAGGTTAGAGGATTTAGGAATACTGCTAATAATTAACGTGGGTGCTGAACCAGATTTATCCTTCTGAAAGTGATTTGTAGTCAAAGAGACAAAGAAATCCAGTAGAAGGCCACCCTTGTACACCTGATAGAAATGTTCAATTTCCCTTGATGTGTGTCCCTCTACCCAACTAGACTAGAATCTTCCTTAGGGCATGAACATTTCTTGATGTGAGAGGATACACAGTCTGATTTTCAACAAAAGGACCAGCCACTGGAGCAGTTCATTTACTGAATTGACTAAATTAATAACCACAATCAGTCAATCTCATTGCTTGTAGTCACATAGGCAAAAATTTGAACTTCTTGCTTCTCAAATGAAGGTTGAAATGGTAGACATTGCTTTGAAGTCTCTGACTAATCATAGAAGGAAGACTGCCAGAGGACATGCCATTTCAAAAAGAGAAATCTGTGAATAACAGAAATCTGTAAATAACAATGTTTTGAGACTGGATGTCTCAGAGGAAAGTGTTACATTTTCATGTATTTATTTGATTGAAATCTCAGGTTTTAAAGAGAATAATACCTAAAGATATCAAATTTAGACATCAGCGAAACATTTTTTAAAGTACTTCTATTGTATAATAGAAATAACAATAGTGCACATTTGCATGGCATGAAATTTTCAAAGCATTTTCATAAATGGTACTTTATCTTCTGCAAAGCAATATGACTGGCATATTACTCCATTTTACAGATAAAGAAATGGAGACAGAGATTTACTTAGTGAAGACGCAGATTTTAGAATGGTGGTCTTCTGCTTGTTGGACCATTATTTTTTTCTAGAGGTTTGCCTATTTTACTACTGGTTAAGTAGGCACAATCTAACATTTGTGTAGTGTTGTACATAGCAGTTGGGTAGCAGGGTAGATAGGCTTATCCCCACGCTACAGAGGAGAACACCAACAACCTGAGAAATAAAGCAAACTATCCATGGTCGCACAGCTAGCAAAGAATAGAATTCAGGACCAGAACCTCCTCTTCTTTGTTTGGCCACAGATATCCGATATATCTAATAAGCCTTCTCCCCTTTCTCCTTCCTATTCAGCTCCCTACATTCACAGGGTTCCAAACAACCCTATGGGTTTATTGATTTTCTCTGAGGAACTTAACTTGTAACAACGGAGGCCTGTGGTAATCAGAGATAGCATTTTGCAGCTGGTCAATTCTTTCAACTGTTTGAAGAAAATTTGTAATGGGAGTCTTCATCTTTTTTGTTTGTTTTTAAGAGACAGAGTCTCTTGCTTTGTCATCCAAGCTGTTGTACAGTGACAGTCATAGCTCACCACAGCCTTGAACTCCTGAGCTTAAGAGATTCCCCTACGTCAGCCTCCCACATACCTAGGACTACAGGTGCATACCACCATGCCTGACTAGTTTTTCTATTTTTTGTAGAAAAGGGGAGGGAGGGTCTTACTCTTGCTCAGGTTGGTCTCAAACTTCTGGCCTCAAGTGATCCTCCTGCCTTAGCCTCCCAAAGTGCTAGGGTTATAGGCATGAGCCACAGTGCACGGCAGTCCCCATCTTTTAGTGATAAATCTCTTAATTACCAAGTATGTATCAGACTAGGAGACTTACAATAGATGTCTTTAAGTAAAACCCCAAGCATCTTTAAGACACACACGTGGCTAGTCTGTGTCCTAGGTGGGGTCCAGAGGATCAGGCATACACCATGTAGGGAGGGAGGGGTACCAGTAGGGTAAACTGTGAAGAAATGGGGGGCTGGGGGATTGAGAGTAGGAAGAAGCAGAATGGAGACCCCCACAGGACACGAGGCCAGGCCACACATACGAGTTGGTCTTGTGATACTCTTCATAGTACTGGCTTATCTATTCCAGGCTGCCATTTTGCTACAAGCATCCTGAAACAGCCATTACACATTTGCAGTGTTCGCCTTAGCTTCTTCTAGGCTTAATCCATCCCCCGTGGCTACTTGTAGTTTCAGTTTTGATGCAAGGCTTTCTGAATTGACCTTGTACAGTTATAAATGTTTTAACATCCATAAAAAAATAAAAATGTGTGCTCCCATAAAGAGCAGCAAACAGAAAACACAGCAAAAGGAAGATTTGAGGCTGTGCACCGCTAGCCTCCGTAAGGCCGATGTTACTGCGAGCTTCCACTGCAGCCCTGAATTTAATGGCTGTGAATACAGTAATCGCAGGCTTTTTAGAGGGCATTATATTAGTGTGACCATTGGTAAGTACCAACTTCACATTTTTATTTCCACTGCGAAGGAGATCGTTTCCTATGCTCCTTTAGAAAGGGAAACAGGGCTTCGTAGCTTTTTTAACCCCCTGGAAAACAAACTACAGCTGCCGGTATGCACAGCGTTTGCTTCCTAGGCTTTTGAACCTTTACTTCTGTTAGGAAAATGTGCTGTTTATGTTCAAGCTAAAGTTTCCTGGTGTTTTTGTTTTTATGATTTAAAAAAACCCTGGAGAGTGAAAACAAAGCTTTTAAAGCTTCATAAAAGGTTGGGAGTTCACTCCTTTCTGTTTCTCAGGGTTATAAACAGGGTTCCAGAAAAAGCTCCATCTCGGGCTGAGAGACCAAGCAGACATTTAAAGGGGTAGCACCTTCGCTTGTCAATTTCGAGAATACCAAATGATCCTGGAGGTTTTTTATTCCTTTAATCAGCTGTAATTTTCAGCTCTGATGCTGTCTGACAGGCTTCATCTCAACCCCTGTGCAACACTGCTCCTCTGGCTTCGGCGCTGTGAGACACAAGTAAGGGGGAGGGGATCTGGAACACGAACTGACAGCAAAAATTGGGTGGGATCTCCCCCATCTATCAGGATTGGTGCCCCGGTTTGGAGGGAGTGAAGGGGAAGGGTTGAAAGAATGCCCACTTCATGAAGGAGGGTCAAGTAGCAAGACTTCTCTTTTCTTTCTCTTTCTTCTCTCTCTCATTTTAAACCCAGTTCCTTCCTTCTTCTTCTTTGGATAATAGGCACACAGACTTCAGATCCAGGAGGAAATATGGTAGGTGCACACGCATAGTTGGAATACAGAAAGACACACACACCTGCACTCACAGGGGCTTTTATATCCGGTGCATCGAACACCACCACCAACAATAACAGTAGCTATTACTTATTGAGAGCTTTCCATTCTGCCAGCCACAAAGGTCTGTGTTTTACAAAGCATTATCTCAATTAATTCTCAAATCATCCCTGAGCCTCATTTTAAAGATCAGGAAGCTGATACGAGCCACAGGTATGGACAAAAAAGAGCTCAACCTTAGGGGCCCATGGATTCCAGGTCAAAATGTCTCTGTTTTGACAGATTCTTTCTCTCAGCTCTATCTGTGACATGTAATCCCCCCTAAACAATGACTTTCAGCAGTTGGAATTTGGGAAGAGTCACAGAGGGACCGGTAGCTCCCGGCAGGGGTTGTATGTCAGGTGTGAGGACCAGAGTTGCTCACAGTCAGGTCCAAAAGGCGCTAATCTATTCCCATGTCCTTTCTAGGTGGGCATTGGTTAGGGGCATGTGAACTGTGGAGTAGGAGCATGTGGCCCTGGAGTAGGAGCATCAGGGCTGCCAGCACAAGGGAGGAGGGGTGGTTCTAAGCATGTTTCTGTTTCCTGGGCTACCTGTCAGATAGAATGTGGCCCCATTCTCCATACACTTGATGCAAGACAACCTCTTTCCCTGTCTTGTCCCTGGGATAAGACTTGAGGCCTTTACTGAGCAAAATATCCTAGCCTTAAAAAGACAAATACACATGTCTTTAATTGCTTTAAGGTCATTTTTTTTTAGGAATTTGCATATGTTTGAATAATTAGTTTTACAAGCATTCATTGAATTTCTACCTTAACTTTCTTGTGAGTGAAATACAAACATAAATTGCTTTCTGTTTGGAATAGATGATGTGAGAAGATACTAAGATAAAATTAATTTTAATAATGAATCATCTTATGTGTGGATAACGTATTCCTATTTGATGTCGTTGTATAGTTAGGTAGGATCATAGGTATTCTAGGCAGAATGGAACAAGAATGTGAAAATTATACTTCCTTTTTTATTTATGTCTAATCATGGGGTATGTCCAGTGATGTTCCTTTCTAGTCTTCCCTTCTCCGCCACCTAACCATCACAAAACAGGACAAACAAAAAAAAAAAAGCAGTAAGATTTTTTTCTTGGTTAGTTTTATACTTGAATAACGCTAAGTATAAAGTCCACTCAATTCCAAAATGCATGTATTCAAATAAGTCATATATCGAGATTTTTCTACTTTTTAAAAATGTGTGTATGCACATGAAAGATCCCACAGTGGTGTAAAATTTGCTATGATTCATTCAGGGGTAATTTTTTGTCAGGGAGATCTGCCTCCACCCAAATTACTGTTCAATGCTATTACTGACTTCATAGTTCAATCAAATCTAATATCATTGGCATGAAAGACTCAAATCCTTCCACTCCTTGCTTACTGTCTTAGTTTTAAATAATGCTATATATTTAAATTACATATATATTATATATTTAAATGCTATATATTTTAAATAATGCTATATATTTAAATAATGCTATATCTTTTATCTACCAAATAATGTCACAGATGAAAAATATCACCTTGAAGAAGTAAAACATTTAAGTGGCTTTTTAGGTTGTTAAACTTATAAAACCCCTATGAAATCATGAAGCAGAAAGTATCACACACCACGAAGAGACTTACGCTCTGGGATGATAGTAATTAACCACCTCCCTAAATAGCTGGTTGTACTTGGAACCCTGTGTCAGGATTAGAATCCTTTAAATAACAGCTGTGTTTATGGTTCCAATTTGGTTTGCAATTGATTTTCCTAACAACCATAAGCCAGAAAAGTGCTTATTTTACGGACCACAATATAGCCTTCCTGGAGACTGTTTTAAAATTACTCTGGTGTCCTACAAACTTCAAGATCTTTTGTTTTCATAAATTATGAAAGGGAAATGTCACAAGCACTCATCGCGGTGGTGCCCTGGCTCTGCTGACAGCTGCATGATGCACACTCAGTGCGGCAGGGTGGGAGCTGAGAGTTTCATCAATAAATATGACTCTGATCGCTTCATGTCGACGGTCAAGGTAATGGCGTTTTAGTATCTGGGAAACATGCACGACTCCCAGTCACATGCAGACTTGGGAGTTGAAATCTATACTGTGGAGCTCATCTCATTCTTTCTTCTTGACAGAAATTCTACTTTTTATCTTTCTCACAATTCTTGATGATAATCTGTTTTTGATACAGTCATATTTCTTACTTCTATTTTACCACCACATAAGGCTGCACATATCCTGTATGTAACGTGAGGAAATAAGAGTTGAAACAAACACTGTATATTCCATGAGAAGGAATATTTCACCTCCCAGCTAGTGCCAGCATGGACATGACCACTGCTTCCCTGGATCCCTGAAGACAATTAGATCAATGTTTTAAAATATAAAAAATGCAAACTACAGAAGGCCAGGGAAACTAATCCTCCATATAGGAAGAATCATGTGGAATAAATCTCAAGGGCATTTTTTTTTAGAAGAAATCAATAATAAAATATTTTGTGTGTGAATTAATTTAAAAATAAACTGTAGCTTTCCTAAGTATCACCGCTGCCCTACTTTATCCATTTTCTCATTTACTTTTATCCTTCGTCTGCAGATATCACCTCTACCAGGAAGGATACTTTTCATGGATGTTATTTGACTAGTGTACATAACTGGCCTTTAAATTCATAATTTTATCTATTTTAAAGATACATTTGTCCATGTGTCGCTTCTCTTACAATACATAAAATTGATAGTTAAAAAGGAATTTTTGCAAGTTTTTTGAAAACAGACTAAAGATACTATAAATGATCTTGAGAGCTACATAAACAGGGTAACTTTGGGTATTTATACTTTTAGCTTGCTTTTTGTGGTATGAAGCAATCCTTTTTAGTCCATTCTTTGTCCATAAATGCTCTGCTTGGATAATTTTTAAAGTGAATATGAAATACCTGGGTTTAAAACATCACCAAAAACATAAGTTTATATTTCCACACCACTATATTTTTGCTTCAAGATTTTCTAGTGTTGACTTATAACATTTTTTAATATCCACAGTCACCTTGACAGAATTTTCAGGCTCTGGCATACAGTGTATAATTTGACTGTGCGTGTTTCCCTAAACCACAAACACAGAAAGGCTAGAAATCATGAAAATCCTTGCATCTGGGGAAACTCAGGGAGGTAAGTAGGTTAAACGTGTTACTGAAACTATATGTAGAGAGAGAATTTTGACATATGTATGTTAAGAACAAGGTCTTGCAGATATTTCTGTTCTGCTTTTTTACCCTTTTGAATTTGCTTTTACGTTGATTATAATTGAAATAATGTTAAAATGTAACCAAAGAATTTTCAAGAAGATGTTGAAAGGACCAATTTATGTGTAAAAACATCAAGGAAGACAAGCTAATTTAAAATGCACTATGCTTCCCCAGCATTAATTCCTGATCTCTGCAAAATTTATTTTATATTTATAATGACTTTCTCTTTTCATAAAGAAAATACTGCCCCCCTTCTTTTATTGACCAAACTGTGATGAGAAAATAAGAAATTTAATGCCAGTGGATTATTCTTACTTTTTTCCCCTAAAAACCTGGGGAAGAATTGGCTCCAATTAATGTTTAGACCACTTTATTTGTATAAAAATATAACATGGTTAATAAAATGTTGGCTATGAATGAAAATGTAACTATAGTGGAATGCAAATGTAAATGGTGATAATGTGCAATACTGTGCACCCATGTTGATTTCTTTAGTAGAGAAAAATATCTGTGATGCTCTCCGTAAATTAAATTATACTAGAAAGTGTTCTTTAAGAGGTTTTGGAAGCTCGAGATTTCAGAATTCAATGCTTGTACACAAACTGACCAGAAAAAGCAAAGATTTGAAACAGATAAAGCAGCGTTTTTGTCTAAAGTTCATTCATCAAAAGGCCGCATATTTTGAAAAGGGTAAAAGTACTACTAAAACCATCAGGGATAAGTAAAGGCTATATACTATAGATTATTTTAATCCCCCAGCTAGATATAAAAGGGATAATTACATATTTGTGGTTGAAGCCATGTGGTGGAAAAATCAATACAACTTTTTTGTATGACACTTCATTAGTGTGAAAAATTTTAAAAGCTGAGAAGAACTGCCTTGCAATTAAATGCCTCTGCTACTTCAGCTCCAGTAATGGGTTTGTATTATTATCTAGTTTATTTGAAATAGTGGTTGCACTATAGAAGTAATTGGAAAACATTGATTATGCACTTGTATCTAGAAAGCCTGGCAAATCATTACAGGGCCCGGCAACAGTTAGTTAGCCTTACTAATGAAGCACTAATTGCTCTAAGTAGGTTAACATGTTAGTGAAACTATAGGGAGATAATAGTTGAGAAAATTCTGAGGTATTTTGCCAAACATGCATTTTCATTTAATATTTCAGAGATAGAAGCCATGTGGGTTTTTTTTCCCTTTTGTTTTGTTTTGTTTATGAAGCTTTCTTGAAAAAAACAAAGTTCCCACAATCATTTGGCTTGAAATGAGTCTGTTTCCTTTTATGTTCTCTTTCAATTAACTCAACCTCTTTCAGCAAATGGATTAAGCTGCTGCCAGCACAGTTGCCTTGAGCAGTTCTTTGGGTCCTTCAGTTCAGAAACTTTTGGCTGCGTTACCTTGGTTCACTTGTAGTTCAAGGGTTTGGTGATTCAATACTTGCAAACCTTCTCACTGTTAAGTCAAGATCCCTGGTCCTACTGTTGTAAACATGATAACTATCATTTGTTCACTTGAAATTAATTTAATTAGTGGAACTCAATAGGGCTTTAATAATAGAAATAATAGCAATATAGTCCCCAGTACCACCGATGAGATTTTTAGGAGAAAAAAAAATCAGTGTTGGAGAAATTCTTGCATACATGAGCATTCTAGGAAAACCATTAACATCCACAGCACTATGGTCTGTAATGATAGCAAGCAAACAAACACACTAGAAATCACACAGTACCAGGATAATGGAGAAATAATTGTGTTATATTCATACCATGGAGTACTATGCAGTAGGGAAAATGAATGATGCCTCAAATCATAGGCATGCACAGACTTTACCTAACAATTGCAATCAGTGTAACCTGGCTTATTGTACCCTCAATGAATCCCCAACAATAAAAAAAAAAATGAATGAATTTTAGAAACATGATGTGGAAGAAAAGCAAGTTTCAAAAGACCACATACAATTCGATAACATTATTAATCCCCCAAACAAAACAATTGTAATAATATACACACATATAGAAAAATCATTTTTATAAGTCTATGATTATGGTATAAATAGAAGTTTAGGATAGAAGTTACATCAGGAGGTGGGAGTACATTGGAGGTGTCAGTTTTGGTGATGGGGTAGTTTTAAATTCAGTGGAAATTCATGCCACTCATTTTAATATTATGCTTTATAACTCAAATTTATGTTATGGATTATTTTGTACATAACAATAAAAAATGTTTTAAAGAATCAATATCTTCCACTCCCCCCAATTACATCAACTTGTCTAGTCAAACAATCAAGTCTACCCCTTTGGTTTTCTAAAGAGATCAGAGAGTATGTTGCTACTTTAAAATTATCACTTTTTTTGGCTAATTATTGAGGATAAGAAACAAAGGAGCAAAATGTTTTTCTGTAATTCAAAAAAGAAATCTATGTAGATGTTTTTAAAATATAACAAATTCTTTAATTTATGTCTATAATTTTATAATTTATGTCTATAATTTATGCATAAAGATGAGAGATATTTCTCTTTGTAAAACTTAGTCCTCTCCACCAGTGATTGGGGAGTTTACATGGTAGCAAATTTATCTTCTGGGTAATTAAGGAAAAAATGGTATAAGGATTAGGAACATTTGACAATAAAGAAGGCAAACAGCATAAACCCAGTAAGATGTCTAACAAAATTTGGGTTCAGTGAGAGGGGAGATTAATTTTCTGTCCTTGATTCCTTGACTGTCTTCTTGTACCTAATGCAGAACTTAGCACTTGAGTGTCCAATACACCCTTTAGAGCCAAGCTTCCACAGTACCAGTTTCTAAGAAGATAGATATATTGATGCTATAATTTATTTGAAGGCCAAACATGACCATTTGCAAATAATATGATAATGGCTCACTGAAGAAAAGTTCAGTTACCAAAATCTCAGAAACAAGTGAGAAGACACTCTCCTGAAGCAAATGAGAAACCAGTGGTGCTCCTGTATTTTTCTTTATATGTCCAACATGTAGTATTGTTTTGTAGTGGTATTATTTTGAGAAATGCAGTTCATGGTGGAAAAAGCTCACAAAAATGTTAAAAGGTCTGAGGTTCATAGTATTTCCTTGACCTGTTTCAAAAAATGCTAAAGAATTCTCTTTTAGACATACCTACTGAAATGTTTACAAGTATGATAAATTAAATGATGCCTAGGGTTTATTTCAAAACAGTACAGGGTCGGGGGTGAGCAGAGGCCTAGATGAAGCCAGAACGGCCATAAGCACGAGATATTTGTTGAAGCTGGATGATGAGAATAGGTGGGGATATATTATTCTGTCTCCTTTTGTACATTTAAATTTTTTCTCTAATAAAAAGATAAAGATGTGTGAGGTCAGACTTACTGAAATTTCATGTGAAACTCTTTTGTTAAATGTTTAGTAGGTAGCTAATTGCTCAATCCTTCTCTTTGAGTTGGGGAAAAAATGTCAGATTCCGATTCTAACCGCTGATTGCTCTGAAAAGATTCACTTATTTGTTTTCCAGTGGCACTGGGTAGTAGCAAACAGGTGCCCTTAGGTGATGCCAGTTGAAATGGAACTCTCAGCCTTCAATAGGAGTTTGTGTTTCTCTCAATGTTCATTTTTTACCCTCTTGGAGTTACTGGAAGGATCTAGTTGGGGTGGGCAGTTGCAAAGAGAAGGGATTATTGTTTAAATGGAACCCTGTTTCCAGCCTTAAGTCAAGGAAAGCCATTCTGGTAGCATTCAACATTTCAAAGAAAAGCAACAATGCTCTCAGAGAGACACTCTCTACAAAGCAGCTCATTATTGTAAATGTGAGGCATGTTTAGACTGCTAAGGAGAATCATAAAAGTACAGCCTCTACCGCAAGCTCCCTTGGCAGTAAACACTATCCTCAGGCCAGATACATGTCTGGGCAGCCCCAGCACCAACAGCCTGTGTGGAAATCTCACCTGATGATACTGAGATGAGGCAAGTGGAGTTAGGGAAGTATAAATGTGCATGGTGAACATTATCTGCAAGGTCTTTTATGTTAAGGAAATCATGACACCTGCCAATCTTTCAAATTCCAAAGGGTAAAGCATGAGGCCTAGTAGGCTGTCATTGAACATGACAAGCTTAATGCCAAGTTTATAACAGAAAAAGGGCAATCTTATTGTGGTTTATTCAGTTTTATGTTGCTGGTTCAGTAGAAAGGTATGTGCTCTCTCTCTCCCTCTCCCTCTCTGTCTAATTTATAACATTTGAAATACCAAACAGATTCTTTACATATCTCCTGAGCCCCTGCTCCCCTTCACTACCCCCAGTCTCTCCTTTAGGGAGCGACCCCTAAATCCATCCAATTTACCATCTCTGTGAGGCCAGACAATTGTTTGAGTTGAGCGTTTCCTTCGTTGTTATAGAGCTGTTTCTAACTCCAAACATTTCCGTTTAATTACTGCTCCGACTGTTGCTATATTTTCATCTAACCTGCCCCTCGCTTGAGCCCATTGGGCTGAAGAAAGAATTACTCCCCACGCTGTTCCTTAGCCCTTCTTGTTCAGATCTGTAATTGGCCCTGTGTTTTTGACTTTTTGCTAATAAGCAGCTTACTTTCTCTCCCCTTAGACTCAACCCACCACTTTTGTTTCATGAATTTTACAAAGGATTTTAATAGATGCTTTAGGCTATGCAAAATGTTATATGAAGGGAAGCATTAATGCAGCAGCCTTGACACAGAGGACGTGTGAATGGTTGCTTATCATTACAGGCAGGTCTCAAAATTTTCATTAGGAGTTCTGGAGGACAAAGGAAGAAAAAGTGCAGCCATATGAAGGAATATTAACCTATCCCATATAGCCAACTATAATTGCTTAGCATTTTTACATTAACTCTCTTCAGACACGGCCTCTCATTATTTTTACACATACATAATAACTGCTTATTACAGCGCTATAGTTCATGCCGATACAGAGTGGATAAGGCTGTGTCAGCACTTCTAATATAAGACCCACTTTCATAGGTTTAAAACAGCTGTAAAATCTACCTCCAGACCAAAGATTGGTAATCAACTTTCCACCTGGAGAGAGCATTTTGTTTAAAGTTAAGGGGAAAAAGAACCCGACACTTTCATTACAAAAAAAAAGAGTCTGCTTGTTTTAAATTATGAAAGTAAACAAAATGAATGACGGTGCTTAAGACATTTTGGAATTTTTAAATATGCAGCTTTATTGAAACCCACCCTGAAGTGTGCTTTTGATGGTAAATATAAATAAATGAATTTTAAACAGCACCTAAATTAAATACCACGTTGAAAGTCATGCTCAAACAATAATAATAATAATAATAATAATAAGAGATTTATCAGCATGAACATCTTCCCCAACTGTCCTGATTCATTTGTTATAAGTTAGATTTGTTTCTAAAGGAAATGGGAGCTGCAAAATAGTATATCGTTTCTTCAGGTTATCAGAGAAACCCTTATAATGGGTGAACGAAAAAGAGAAATTTTGCCTTATGTTGAAGAAAGCTTAGAAAAATATTTTGAAAATGATTTCAACTGTGCTGATTCTATAGCAAAAGTTGGAAGAAAAGTATATCCTCAAATACATTATGTTCATGAACCATGGATCAATCTATCAAACACTAATGGGATAAGATACAGCTTGTCCCCTTAATTCCCATTACATTTTCAGTCTTTTCACCCATTGTCTTCTTTCACCCTTTTAACTCAAATGAGAAGCCTGATCTACATTTCTCAGACTTAGCTGATTCCCAGACACAGCCAAAGAGCTCAAAAGTAAAAGTAGGGAATATTCATTTAAAAGTGCAAGCCCACTTAGAATAATATAGAATCCTATAAAGCAATTTATTCCACTACTGTCTTTAGAAATGACAGCTTACAGAGGTGGGGACATACACTAAAAGTGACTCTCAGGACAAAGACAGGGATGTTTCGTGGTTTTAGTGTAGTGAGGAGGTAGCAGTTCTGTCCCTGAACTGCTGGAGTGAAGGGTTCCTGGCTGGCACTGGTGCAACAACTCGCCTGCGCTGAAAAAGCTGCAACTTGTTAGTATGGTTCCAGTAAACAGAGAGCTGGCCTCACATAGCTAATTAGCTGTATCCCCGGCTCGCTGGTGCTACGCAGTGACACTCTAATCAGAGATGATTGTCATCAGATACTGCAGATGTCTCTTGCTGCTCAGCCCAGGCAGGCGCTGGTGCAGTCTAGGGAAGGAAGGTCTAGAAGCTGTGCGGGGACACCAGGTCTCTGGGTGCCTCAGCTGACGGTTCCCAGCAGCTCGTCACTCCTGCCTGCTGAGAGGAAGAAAGCAGGGTTAGGCCAGGGGGGTGTCATACCTGTCGGGCTTTCCAGGAGGCAGTGATGCAATCAGTGTGGAAGGAGAGGTTACGGAGCAGCCACAAGGAGCTGAAGCTACTCAGGACTTTTTTGAGCCACCTGGGATCCTTGGAGATGACGCATGCTAATTCTTTCAATTCATTACATATTTTTGAACTGGGTATCTATCTGAGAGGGCTGAAGGAACAGGCTTAAAGATTTGCAAGTCACAATCAAGGATGTGGTAAGGAAAATAAAGCAGCATGCAGAGGTGTGACTTGAGCCCTAAAGTGGGACTCTGATAACCCTGTAATCCTCCACCTCTCCCTCTCAGCCAGTCCTTCTCACCACCCCATCAGCTTAGAAATACCCACCTTTCTTCCTGACCCCTCTGCCTAACATCCTGTTATCCCCCAGGCACAGCTGAACTCCCATCCCTGGGGTTGCTGGTAATCCTCCATGCAGGGACCCTCAGCTTACCTGGCTCTGCTCAGAAATAAAAGCTGCTGCCCCTCCCCCATTTCCAGTCACCCACCTCGTGGCTTTTCCGGCTCCTTCTGGGGCTCTGCTTATGCTTTTCTTTCTTCCTTCCCTAACCGTGGAGGCTGAGAGGGTTCCACCCCCCGTCCTTACCTGGGGTCCTTCTCAGCAGCCATCTCCTCATCCACAGCTCTGGCTTCACCACCAAACCCACTCTTAAGATACCCAAATCTTCCAGAGCTCTCCTCTAAGTACCACATATATATTAAGCATTTCCATTAAATGTCCCAGAAACATCTTCTATTTAGTTTACCCCAACTGAAAACTCATCCATCCTGTGGCTCGGCCCTTCTCACCCATAGGTTCTCCCTCTAGACACACTCAGTGAAGATTCTACCCTGACCCACCTGAGTCAGAATCCCAGAACTACCCTGAACCCCCACTTTCCTTAGATCCCAAATTTCAGCTCTCTGGAAGCCTGGCTGTGTTCTTCACATCTCTGGATGGATTCCCTTCTTTTTGACTGTCTCTGATGCTCTGATGACTTTTGTTATTTTTCTGCAGGGCTAATCCTTGGCATAAAAATATCCATTATCCTGCAATCAGAGTGATCTTTCTAGAATGCAAAGCTAATCCTGTG
The DNA here is from genome assembly GCF_027406575.1 of Nycticebus coucang. Taxonomy (NCBI): domain Eukaryota; kingdom Metazoa; phylum Chordata; class Mammalia; order Primates; family Lorisidae; genus Nycticebus; species Nycticebus coucang. Next base: position 71,992,166 of record NC_069786.1, on the reverse strand, counting down.
TTCCCTTGCTCAAAACCTTTAATGCATCCCTAACTTTTGAGGAAAGCCTGGGTTCCAACTGGACCCAAGCCTGCCTTTCCAGACCAGCCAGTCACTCTCCCGCCACGGTTGCCATGGGCTGCAGTCTCCCCACTGCCCCTACTCCACTCATGCAGAAGTCTTTGCATGTACATAAAGGCCCTAATGCCCAGACTCAGCACAAAGATCTTCTTTTTCTAAGAAGCCTTTCCTGACATTTCTAGCAGAAGAACATGCTACTTCCTAAGTACTCTGTGTGTCAGATTTTTAATTTCTCTTGTAGCTCTAACTGCACCTTTGTGAATGTTAACATATCTTTCTACTTCATTTGACTAGGAACCTCCAGAGGTCAAGTGATGTTCATCTTTTCGACTCTTCAGCTGATCTAATGTCTATCACATAGTAGACCCCTAAATACATAACCTCCGTGGTTGACCGTCTCTCTATATTGACCACCTCCTTAAGTTGACCTAATTTTCACAGACCTGACATGCACCACACGAACTTATCAATACAGCAGGCCTAGTTTCTTATGTTAACCACCTCCATATGTTAGCTAATTTGCTATGGTCCTGTGGGTGGTCAACTTACAGAGGTTCTGCTATGTTTAGTAGTAAATAAATGCACTGATGACTGTATGAATGAATAGGAATGTACCACCTGCATAGGGTTGGGCAGGAAGAAGACTAACATCTTGGAGGTTTCTTTTGCTTTTCACAAAGTCTTAGAGAACTGAGAGCCTATGTTAGGACAAGACTGCAAATAGTAATAATAATAGTCATGATAATCATCCCTAGTTATTAGGCACTTACTTTGTACTAGGCACTGTGCCATATTTATATAAACGATCCCATTTAATCAATATAAATCTTTTAAATACATTTTTATCTGTCTTACAGATGAGGAAACTGAGGCTCAAGGTCATATAACTAGTAGTCATACAGTCATGATCCTAGGAATAGCTGCCTTATTTCAAAGCTTGTAGTAGAAAACAGGAGGCTTATACTGTGGGCATTACCCATATGTTTTAGAGGTTTTACACATTAGAATTTAGGCCAAAGTAGCACACGAAAAGGCTGTATGAAGAATACCCTTACTACTCTTGGTTAGACAAGTAGTGGTGTTTGCTAAAATCTGGCCAATCTCTTACCTCAACTAATTATGATGCCAAGCTATGCTGGGGGTTCTATTCATCCATCTTTCTCAGCCCCATGGCCACAGATGAACACCTTCCCTGTGACAACCCCCTTGCAAAATGTAGGCCTGCATGCACAAGTCAGGCTCAGGAAGGACTCAGATCTGAAAGGCATTTAAATTGCTGATCTAGAATGGAATCTTTGCCCAAGAAGTTGAGCAACAATGTGGCTAGAACACTTGCAAATAAACATGTTCACAACCCACTTATCATTTTGTTAGATTTGATGCTTTCCGCCAACTTAGGTGAATAATTGAGCCTATGGTTATTGTGGTACTGAGTCGACAACCTCAACAGCACATGGTATAAAGAGTGTGTGTTAGAGCAAAGCGAGAATGTGGAGGACTTGGTTGAATTCTGAATGCTTGTAAATAACATTGAAAAGCTGTTTTCCAACATTTAATTGGGTGAAATATAAGGGTCTTTTCATTTCAAAAAAATTTTTTTTGGAATGTGGAGGAAGTGCTGGAAAAAAATATGTCTTTGGCTTTGGCAATGAAAACATAAAGTTCTTGTACCTCCTCTTCCACCCCCCACCTTTTCTAATATGTTTACTACATTTTTCAATCTTTGGTTTAAACTTTATTCTGTCAAATTTCCAGAATTATAAGGAATACAAAATTACCAAGCAATTGAGGTAGACAATAACTCATTTTAATTTGAACCATTTGCTGGGCTCATTGAAAAACAATGGTCTTCAAAAGCCACATTTTTAAAAGCATTGTAAGGACCAAGGAAGACCACTAAAGGCTCCTGATTGGAGTGTGAGTTTATAAGTTTAATCAATATGTAATCTGTTATTTTTACTGGAGAGCACTTTTTTTTTTCAGCTTTATGTTTCTATGTGAGAAAAATAAAAGCAAAGTATATGGGGCCAAGGAAATAAGAATGAGTAATATAGTCTAAATAATCTAGTGTGGATTTCAACCCCATCTATAACCACACCAAGTAATATTTATTATTATCACAATTTGCATGTGTGTTACCAAGCTTGTACTTTGGAAAGTGCTTTCTTATATACGAGGTCTCACAGTTAAGTTCATGAACTCTTCCTAGAAAAAGTGCTACATACCTCATGCTGGATATCACTATGGTCACCTTCAATTGCCCTTGGAAGCTATGCATAGATGCCAGGCCTAATCCACCCTTCAAAGCAATTTTGGAACTCTCTTTCTGGAATGACCATCAGGGCCATCATCTTACCTGACCTGACAATTAAGTTTGTGAACTTGTCAGTGTGCACTTACATTGGCAGCCCTGCACAAAGAACTCAGTAAGGTTTTATCACCTTGGTATATCCGTATCTCACAGTTGTGTTCGTGTCAATGTGTGGCAATGTGCTACTGAGTGGTATTCATCAGTGTTGCTGTATGTTTTTGTATGCTGTGGAATGATGGCTCTGATGTTTACTTCAGAAAAAGAGTTACAAAATTGATTTTAAAGGGTGACCCAGGAGTTGGCATCAGTGCATAGCTTCCCAAGGGCAGTAGTTCAAAGGTGACCATGGTGATATTCAGCAAAGAGGTATGCACCTCTTTTTCTAGGATGAGCTGGGGACCTTACTTGTCAGACTTTGTACATAGGGATGAAAGACCAAACCTCTAAGTTTGGCAGATAAGTACGTGTATCATTATCCACAATTTAGAGAAAAGATAACTGCGGTTCAGGAAGATGCAGTGACTTTCCCATGGTACAAGCAGGTTTTTTGAAGCCTAGAACTTTCTCTCCTTTATACTTACATAGTACTAAGCATGCTCGTTCCTGTGAGTGCTGAGAGCTGTGCTCAGAATGCAGACTTAGGTTTAATTCCATGGCAGGTTAGAATAGTAAGCAAATTTAAGATTGTGCAAAAGTTGCATTTCTGGTCCCAAAGCCTGGTTTAATAAAAGCAAATCAGCCTTGATTATTGGCTAAGTAAATGAAAGTGTTAATTAAGCTCAGCTCCCTGGTCAGAAATAAAAGACTGTGAAATTCAAACATACCTGAGGAATGTGAGCAGGCAGTTGTGAACGTATGTACAGGGTGTAGTCACATTTGTTTTAGTTTTCCTGCTGTCCAGCCTGGGGACTACACGATAGCAAACCTTTAAAAAATGTGAAAAGGAAAAAAAAGCAAAGGAGGCAGAAAGAAAAGGAATGAATAAAAAGTGGAAAGAGAAGAGAGAGAGAGATATAAATTTCATTCACTAATTGGCTGTATTGAAGGTGAATGTTAACTAAGGCACAGTTTGGAGAGTTACCAACTTGTTCCTTCTGCCTTGGCCCTTAGCAAACTGCCTTTCATTAGTTAGCTATATATGTACATGTATAATGTGTATGTGTGTATACATGTATATACACACAAACATTCACATATAAGTCAGCAATATAGCCACACTCACCAGTGAGGGCCAGAGCAAAGATATAACCAAAGAGAAGGAAGAAAATACTACAAATGAGGAAGAGGTAAGGAGTTCTATATCCTGGAGTAATTAGGATGATGAAACTGAAATACACACACTGACACACACACAGGTTTCCATAAACATGGGAAGTGTAGGGAGGTGGCACTCTCTGCTGAAATGGGGTTAAAATATTCACTGAAATGTATAAGCTGCTCAAAGTAAGGGGCTTTCTAAAAACCAGAACAGGGAAGAAAAGAGCCCAACTTCTGAAGATGCTAGCCAAATTATGATCTGTTTTCAAGAGAGAGATCCACCTTAAGAAAGGTCCAGAGAGCTCAATAGAAACCAAATGCAGTAAGAGGAAGTTGGGACTGTGGGTGTCAGGCTGTCAGTAATCTGACAGCTATGGTAACTACCCTCTAATCCAGCCAGCTCCAGCCACGCTCTCGCCTGACACCACCAGGACTGACTGACAGCTGAGGAGCAGGCACTTTTTACAGGCTCAAGTGACATCCAGTCTATTAAGGCTGACAAGCACAAAGCAGAGATTTGCCCTGAATGGTTTGGTACTGAAGCCTAGTAAAGGGGTTATTTGAAAGGTCTTAGAGAAAGTGTCAGACTCCAGCTCAGATGATAACAATATTGTAATGATGGTACTGGACAATGAAGGGTGATGATTGCCCATGCGGGCTGGAAAGGCTGCAAGCAGATGGGGAAGGCAAGAAGGAATACACAGAAGCCAGTTCTCCAAGGCCAGCATGCAACTATTCAAGGAATTTCCTTGAGGGGGTGTTCACTAGGGTCCTGGGGGGCTTCCCAAGGTTGCATATTAACTGTATTTTCATGGGTGTGAGGGGGGCTGGTAAGAGGTTCTGGAGGACTGTGTAAACTACCTGATGGGAACATTTGCCTGCCTTTGTTCACTCTTCAGTTCATCAACAGGTACTGAAAATATTTTCCAAAGATGAGTGGTAATTTTCACACTAGCACTGTGCTTATCAACTCTGGCTGAAAAGTAAGTTAGCGAGGGCAATCATCTGACCATGATTTTCATCACTGCTGTTCTTGACGTATTGGCTCCTTCGGGGTGTCAACACCACCCCCCAGAATTTGTTCAGTAGGCTTTTTTCTACTCACAACAGTAAAATGAACTGTTTTTCCTAATCTCCTTTTCGTAGTTCTTTCAAAATAGAAAAAGAGCAAGTATCATAATCCTGTTTTATACATAGAAAAATATCTCCCACTGTCACTATGCATTCCCACTTGGGTTAGGCATATCCTTATGTTAATATTTATTTATTATCCATTTATTCATCTACCTCACACATATTTGGTACTTATATTAAGACAATCCTTAGATAAGTACTACAGATATCACAGTGAGCAAAGTTCCTGTCCACACAGTGAGTAGAATCCAGGACCGGGGGCTGATGTTCAACACCAGCATGTCAGCTATTAACATATTCACATACTTCTATCTTGGCAAAGAGCCCCAGCTCTGAGCCCCAAGTGGATCCCCATCTCCCTCCTCCCATCTTCTTCATTGGCCTCTCCCCTGGTGACTCTCTGAAGCTCTCCATGATCTGGCAACTAAAAAATGAGTGTCTGAATAGTGGGTCCCAGTCCCAGCACCATGTCTGGCATTCATTCTGACATTCACATTTTCCAGTGAAAGAGTTTAAACACCCCCATTGGTGGAGTTCATAATTTTAAAATGCATGAAAAAAATGTCAAACTCTCTTTGTAGATTTTCAAGTGTATTCTTCCAAAATTCTTCTCAAAGTGATAATTTCTAAAGGTTTTTCCACATAGAACTTCCTTGGGAGTCCTATATGTAAGGAGAGGTGAAGTTTCGGTGTGCGTAGATAATAAGAATCTCTGAAATTTGAAATCAAAACAGAACTCCAGCACCACCTCTAAGGAAGTAGAAGATGCTCTTAGAAATTTGGATTTGTCTGACTTCCAATTTAAATGGCCTCAGGTTTGATCTGGCCTCTCCAAATTTTTCTCTAAGATTATCTATGACAATACCAAAAAACACTAAAGTCTAATATGCTTCCCAAATAGTAGGAAGAGTAATTATTATTTTTAGCATGTGATAATCAAAACTGTGGTCCCGAAATGGCAATAAAAGGAAAAACAAAGTTGAAGACATGGCAGTGGCAGTTGTACGCAGTTAAAACCAATGATACTTGTCATCAAAAGAGGTAAATAGGGAAATACAATATTTCTCTCTACCAATCTATCCCATGGTTGATGAATAGAAAAACTATACCAATCAAAACATTCAGCAGCCATTTCAGGGAGATCAAAAGTTATGCTTTCCCTTTATGGAGGCACAGTACAAAAAACAAAATTTATACATCCAACCAAGGAAGAGAATAGTGGAAGAAGTGTGTAAAGAGCTCTTTAAAATAGTTTTTAATTTGCTAAATTAACACTTGTATCTTAAGAGTACAACATAATTAGGAAACAGAAAGTGAAGATCCTCTATATTCTCAACATTGTGATGAAAATCTGTTTAATATTATAAATGGTTCCAGGACTTGTACATATTCAGTTTCAAAAGGAATAACAATGGAGCTAAGTATAACCCAAATAACCAAACTGTTGACAAACACCAAATCCACAAGATTTCTTCTTGTTTAAGGCTGAATGAACAGATAAACAAAGAAACACAAGGCCATTAAAAATATTAGCAGGAAATAAGAATAAAAAACATTACCTGTATGATTAAGATAAAAAGCAGATCAATAAAAATAATTTACTCTAAAAGTCAGAAGTAAATTCCTTTTACTTCAAATTTTTTAAAAAGGGAGAAGAATGGTGGGGAGTAAAAGGAAAACAAAAATAACAGGAAGTGGAAGGGAAGAGGAAGAAGAAAAAGAACTAGATCTATAAAACAGGGACTAGGAACATCTTAAGACCAAAAGAAGGATGATAAAGTAAGAATAGATTACAATAAAATTTAAAGAGCAATGGCAAAATTAACATCTTTTGAGAGGTGCAGTAAAGGAAAACAACCTGCAGAATATTAAATCACTGCTATCAGAGATAAACTTGAAAAACTACAGAACATCGTAAGATCTTCTTTTGCCCCCTTCTTCTCCTGCCAATACTCCACACATAGAAATAAGAGATAAAACATTAAAAAATGAAAAATGTACAAAGCATTATACTCCAAATAAAAAAAAATATATCTGAAGAACAAAACCAAACAAAAACACAACGCAGTCAGCAAAGCTGAAGCACAAGTTTTCTGGGCACACGCTCAGAAGAGGAGGCAAGTAATTTATATCCCAGAGAGGCCAGAACCAGTCTCCATGAAAAGTTGGGACTGAAGAGACATAAAACTGTGGGACAGAAACACTGAGTCTACAATAAAGATCTGGTCCTGGGCCTCAAAATCTGGAGAACCAGAGGAGGTGACAGAGAGAATACAAATGAGTGAGTACCAGAGAGAAGAGAAGATAAAGGCAAAAGTGAAAGAGATGAAAAGACTCAGTCAACTGGAGCCTCCAAGACAAAATTACAAAATGTAGGAAGTTCAGTAACAAAACATAACACTGAAATCTCAGTAAGCCAGTTAAGAAACAGAACATTGAAATCAAAAGAATGAAAAACATGAGGAATTTATTCCAGATAAATGTAGAGAAATCTGAAGATGAATTTCAAAAGCAGTATGTTTTGGATCCTGAAAGGAACTAAGGAAATAATAATGTAATGAAAGAAAAAAATCAGCCAAGCACAATGGCTCACACCCATAATCCTAGCATTTTGGGAGGCTAAGGCAGAAGGATCTCTCAAGAACAGGAGTCTGAAACCAGGTTTGGCAACATAGTCAAACCCTATCTTTACAAAAATAACAATCATAACAAAATAATTAGCTAGGTGTGGTGCAATGCACCTGAAGTCCCAGCTATTCAGGAGGCTAAGGCAGGAGGATTGCTCAAACTCAGGAGTGAAAGGATATAGTAAGCCATGTATTTTAAATACATTTATATTTAAATAGCCTATATATTAAATATATTTAAATATATTAATTTAAAAATATTTAAATGTGGCTTGGCGCCTGTGGCTCAAGTGGCTAAGGCACCAGCCACATACACCTGAGCTGGCGGGTTCGAATCCAGCCCAGGCTCGCTAAACAACAATGACGGCTGGAACCAAAAAATAGCCGGGCGTTGTGGCGGGCGCCTGTAGTCCCAGCTACTTGGGAGGTACAGACAGGAGACTCGCTTGAGCCCAGGAGTTTGAGGTTGCTGTGAGCTATGATGCCACGGCACTCTATCCAGGGCAATAGCTTGAGGCTCTGTCTCAAAAAAAAAATTTTTAATTTATTTAAACAAAAAAAGGAAATAATGGCTGAATAATTAAAAGAAAACATGAGAACAATGTCTCACCAAATACAGAATATTAATAAAGAGATATAAATTATAAAAAGAAACAAGTAAAAATTCTGAGGTTTGAAATACACTTACTGAAATGAATGGGTCCAAGAACAGATTTGAGCAAACAGAAGAAGGAAGGAACAAATTTGAATTTAGGTCATTAGAAATTATTCAGCCTGAAGAACAGAAAAGTAAATTAAGAAAAATGAACATAGCCTTGATTGAGAGCATGAGGCATCACCAAGCCCAGAAACATATAAATAATGAGAGTTCCAGAAGAAGAAGATGACGAGATAGGAATATATATATATATATATATATATATGAAAAGTGTCAAAAACGTCTCACATTTGATGAAAAACATTAAACTGCAAATCTAAGAAGCTCAATGAATTCTAGATGAGATAAACTCAAAGAGATTCATATCTAGACACATTATAATCAAATTGTTGAGAGGTAAAAACAAAGACATGGTCTTGAATGCAGCAAGAGAGAAGAGACTCACTGTGTGCAAGGGATCATCCGTGTGATTAGTAACTGATCAGAAACCATAGATCCAGGAGGCAGTGGGATGATATAAGCAATGCCAAAGGATGAAAAGCTGTCAATTAAGAATTTCGTATAAAGTAAACAATTCTTTAAAAACACTGGAGACTATAACAGGAAAAGATAAATGAAATAGTCCAACCACAACAAAGAGTTTCCACAAAAACAAATAGCTCAATTTATTGCTATAAACAAACAACTAAGTTAGTTTCTAGCAGACATTCCTTACTAGAAATATTAATGGGAATTCTTTAAGCAGAAATGAAAGGACACTAGAGGGTAACTCAACTCAACGTAAAGAAATAAAGACCATTGATAACAAGAACTGCATAGGTAAATATTTTTTAAAAAAGGTAAAGGTGTATTTTGCATTTCTAACTCCTATTTTCCCCTACATGATTTAAGAGACAATGTCATAAAGCAATAATTATAAGTCTATGTTGATGGGCACAACATATATGAAGATGTAATTTGTGATAGAAACAGCTTAAAAGAGAGGGGTAATGGAACGATCTAAAAGCAATTTCTTTATATAATGCTTAAATTGGTATTAATATGAACTAGATTGTTATGAATCAAGTTGTTATAGGGCCAAACACAGTGGCTCATGCTGGTAATCATAGCACTTTGGGAGGACAAAGCAGGAAGATACTTGAGGCCAACAGTTTGAGACCAACTTGAGCAACATAGGTATGCCCTGTCTCTACAAAAAAATTTAAAAACTGCCCAGGCATGGTGGTGTGCACCTATAGTCCCAACTATTTGGGAGGCTGAAGCAGGCAGATTACTTGAGTCCAGGAGCTTGAGGCTGCAGTGAGCTATATAACATACCACACTCTAACCCAGGCAACACAGCGAGACTCAGTCTCAAAAAACAACAAAACAAGCTAAAATGGTTATAAAAATGGTATGATAGAAAATACCTATTTTACACAAAAGAAGTCATAAAGGAAGAAAACAGACATAAAACATATAGAAAACAAGAAAATGGCAAACATAAATCCCTTCTTAATAATTATATTAAATATAAGTGCATTAAATCCCAAAATTAAAAGGCAGATATTGTCCTTTTGGATATGATGTACAAATGAATTTAAAAAATCATGGTCCAACTACACATTGAGACTCACTTGAGTTTCAAAGACACAAATAGATTAAAAATGAAAGGATGAAAAAATATACAGTCATCAAAAGAGAGCTAAAGTAGTTATACTAAAATCATATAAAATAGACTTCAAGACAAACATTGTTGCTAGAGATAAAGAACATTTCTTAATGTGAAAAGATCAACTATCAAGAAAATTTTATAATTATAAACACCTCATAACACAGCACCAAAATATTTAAGCAAAAATGAACAGAACTGAAGGGAGAAACAATTTAATAACAATGGCTGGAGACTCTTCAACCCCTCACTTTCAACAATGGAGAGAACAACTAGACAGAAAGTCATCAAGGAAACAGAAGACTTATGCAAAACCATAAACCAACTGGACCAAACAAGAAATCATAATGGAAACAAAAAATACTTTGAGCTGAATGAAACTAAAAGCAAAGCATACCAAAAATTATGGTATACAGAGAAAGCAGTACTTTTAGGGAAATTTATAACTGTAAACACATGTATTTATAAAGAAGAAATATCTTAAATCAATAGTCTAAATGTCCACCTTAGTTCTTTGAAAAGGTCCATAAAATTTACAAACCATTGGATGAACTGACAAAGAAAAAAGAGAGCAGTCTCACAGTAATAAAAAGAGTGATGAAAGAGGAACCATTACTACCAACCTTAAATAAATAAAAATATTATAAGAGAATACTATGAGCAATTGTATACCAAATAGGTAACCTAGATCAAGTTAATAAATTCCTAGAAAAACAAAAAAGAACATAACTGATTTAAAAGGAAATAAAAACTATGAACATTAGTAATCCAAAAGTTTACCATTAAAAAGAAAATAAAGAGCCCAGAATTAGATGGCTTCATGGTGAATTCTACCAAACACTGAAGAATTAACATAATTCTTCACAAACTCTTCCAAAAAATAGCAGGGAATAAATACTTCCAAGCTCGTTCTATGGCATAGTAATGGAATAAAGGTTAAAAACCGTATGATTATCTCAATAGACACAGAAAAAGCATTTGACAAAAATCCAACATTATTTCATGATCAAAAAACATTTAAATTAGGAATAGAAAGAAAATTTCTCAACTTGGTAAAATACATTTACAAAAACTCCACAGCTATCATCATACTTGAGGCAGAAAGACTAAATTCTTGCCCCCTAATATCAAGAATATCCACTCACTCCTACCACTTTCATTCCACATTCCACTAAATGTTCTAGTTAGGGCAATTAGGCAATAGAAGGAATTAAAAAACATCCAGATTGGAGAGGAAGACATGCCATCTCTATTTTCAGAGGATATGATTTGTATATAGAAAATTCTAAGGAATAAATAGTTAATAAACAAGTCTGGCAAGGTTGCAGAATACAAGATCACTGTGAAAAAGTTAGTTATATTTTTATGTGTCAATATTAAACAACACAAAATGAAATTTAAATATTTTTTAATAATAACATCAAACAGAATAAAATACTTAGAAATATATTTAACAAAATAAGTCAAAAATTGTACACTTAAAATTAAATTGTCTTTGAAAGAAATTGAAGAAGACCTAAATAAATTGAAATAGATCCTGTGTTTACACATCAAAAAATTTCACAATGCTAACAAGGCAATATTCCCCGATTTGATCTACAAATTCAGTGCAATCCCTATCAACATTCTAGCTGCCTTTCTTTTTTTTTTTTTTTTCCGTAGAGACAGAGTCTCACTTTATGGCCCTCGCTAGAGTGCCGTGGCCTCACACAGCTCACAGCAACCTCCAACTCCTGGGCTTAAGCGATTCTCTTGCCTCAGCCTCCCAAGTAGCTGGGACTACAGGTGCCCGCCACAATGCCCAGCTATTTTTTGGGTTGCAGTTTGGCCGGGGCCGGGTTTGAACCCGCCACCCTTGGCATATGGGGCTGGCGCCCTACCGACTGAGCCACAGGTGCCGCCCCTAGCTGCCTTTCTTTTGCAGAAATTGAAAAGCTGATTCCATAATCCATATGGAAATGCAGGAGATCCAGAATAGCCAAAACAATCTTGAAATTCCTGATTTCAAAAACTTAACTGGTAAGCTACACTAATAAAGGCTATTAGATACTGGCATAAAGAAAGACATATAGATCAGTAGCCTAGAATTGAGAGTCAAGAAGTAAACCGATATGTTTATGGTTGATTGAATTTTTACTAGAGATTCAAGACCATTCAAGGGGGAAAAATAGTCCTTTCAACAAATACTGCTGTGACAACTGGATAGCCACATGCAAAAGAATAAAATCATACCTCTGTCTCACACCATATATAAAAATCAGCTCAAAATGGATCAAAGAGCTAAATCAAAGAAGAACAAAAACTATAAAGTTAGAGAAAAATGTAGGTATAATTCTACATGACTTTGGATTAGACGGCAGTTTCTTAGATAGGACACCTAAAACACAAGCAACAAAAAACAAATAAATAAATTTGACTACATTAAAATAAAAAATTTTGTGCCTCAAAGCCAATAAGCACATGAAAAGGTAATCAACATTATTAGTCATTAGAGGAAAGCAAAGCAAAACCTCAATGAGATACCACTTCTTATCTGTTTGAATGGATATAATCAAGGACCCAGACAACAACAAGGACTGACAAGGATGTGTAGAAATTGGCCATTATACATAGCTAATGGGGATGAAATGTCGTAGCTGCTGTGAAAACAGCTAGCAATTCCTCATCAAGTTAAATGTAGAACCCATATCACCCATCAATTCCATTCCTAGGTGTAAACCAAAGAAAGCTACAAAATATGTTCACATACAAGCATGTATACAAATGTACATAGCAGTATTATTCACCAGCATGGGGAAAGAAGAACAACTCAAACATTCAACTAATAAATGGATAAACTAAGTGTGGTATGTCCTATAATAGAATATTATTTAGCCATAAAAAGAATGAATTATTGATACATGCTACAGTATGGATGAAAGACAGCCACAAAAGGCCACATTTCGGTAATTCTGTTTATATAAAATGAATTCATTATGGCAGGAATAGACAACTAATACGTCTGCTAAAGTCAGAGTGCTATGCAATCATTTAACACTTATATGATATCCTGGTTGAGTAAAATTAATTTTGTAGAAGCAATATGTCCTCTCTTCAGAGAGTTCCACTCACATTTGATGAGAATCGTGATAGAGCCTGGATAACTTCTGTCATGAGGATGTAGTAGCAGCCCTCAGAGCATCTCCCAGAAGCTGAGACCCTCATAGTTTAGCTATGACCCCCAACAAATGGGCTGGATTCCCTGCTTTGCCTGTACCGTATGCCAATCATCCAGTTCAACATTTATCAAGTCTCTCTCTGGTAGTAAGGTCATTTGCCAGATCCTACTGAGATTCAAAATTAGTAAGACCCCTTGAATCAAGGAACCTGCAATAATGGTAGAGATTGATATACCTACATTTCCTATTATATCATAAAAATCAACCAGTAAAATTTCAGCAGATTATCTTTTGTGATGCTATAATAGGAGTGTCAGGAAGACCATGTGTGCCTGGAAATTATTCTTTCTGACTGAGCCTTAAAAATGTTGATCATTGATGATTCCTTAATCCCAAGTAAGAAGTATTTGAAGGGAGGAAGGTGAGTGGAGGAAGGTACTAGGCAAAACTTAAAGAAGGCACTTTTACAAGGGCAGTCAGAATTTAACCCTGACTGTGATTCTTACAGGCTGTGTGATTTGGGGAAATCTATGAGTCCTTTTGTGCCTTAGTTTCTTCATCCGTATAATGAGGATAATAATACCTACTTCATGTGATTGCTGTGGGGAATAAAAGAAGGAAGATGATGTGCTTAGCAGAGTGCATGGAACTTCATAACTTCAGAACTCATGAGAGCACACCCCACTCACTTCTGAAGGCATTTTGACGAGCTAAAAGCTGGCAAGCATGATTTTTATGAAGGCCTCTACTTGTACTTAAAAACCTAAGGATTTTTGGAGAATCTGGAATTGATCTGTAAAACTACAATTTAAAATATTGCATTGTTAGTAGAATCCTACACATTTGATAATACCAATTAAGCCCTCTAATCTCCCCTTACTGAGTTCATCTTTCATTACCCTGAAAATGTAATGTATGCTTTTAATATAATGATGTTGACTCTCCAATATTGTGATTCAAAATGTTCCAAAGTTTACAGATCCTGATAAAATAATGCAAAAGTCATTAGCATTAGGGCAGAGGGTTCCCTACCACACAATGCTAGGAAGTTAATACTGTCTTTGCTTCTGGCCAGTATGAATATTTATTGGCACACAAAATTAGACTGAATAATATGGAACTGAAAATAATGTGATAAAGGCTTTCCCAGTAAGCCACCCCGTCTCTGGTATAATTCTGGATTCTAGAGACTCTCCACCATTGGGGGAAAATTCAACATAAAAGAAGCTTTTGAAATATGAGTTAGTTGACTCAGTATGTTCTAAATCCAAATAGATCATTGCATTTCAGGAACAATGACTAACAACACATATTGTTATCATTTCAGTTATATTTTCTCTTGATTTTTACATACTGACCCTATTTCTTGTGCAACTGTTATGGCCTATTTCACCAGCTCAGGAGATAAATTTGATCACATCTTGTATTCTTTAAATTAAAATTTCTTCATCCTCAGTTCATCAGAATAACAAGAATCCAGGATCTTCTTAAGGACAACCTCTACCTTCCCTGTATTCTCTTCTTCAAGAGAGGTCCAGTCCTCCTTCCAGATGCTTCTCAGAGAGTGAACTAGAAAGTCAGACCAGGCTGTCAGACACCCAGTTTGCAAACTGAGTCCCCCACACAGACTGATGCATGTTTGTGAAGAGCTTCTCCTGCCGGGTCAGCTTTGAGGATGGAACTTACCAGTGCATGGAACAATAAAAGCTTGCTCACACCGATATGTTCAGCTCTTACTCCTAAATGAGGTCCAGCCCTTCTGTGGGTCAGTCTGCGTGTTGCTGTTGAACCAAGGGGCCCGATCTACACTGCCTTCCCTGAGGGGGTGTTCCATCTTGGGTGGTCTTCCCTTTCTTTTCCTGCCAGTGGATCTCAGCTGAGAATGACTCCAGCAGAGGCAGATGAAGACCCTGAATTTCAAAAGGAAGGGGAGGGTGTGGTGGGAGTGCCATCATTCCCTCCTGGAAGGGTTCTTCATGGCTATGAAAATTTCTTTATTTCTCCAACAATCATTGGATATATACATCAACTGCTTTTGTTAAGCCAACTACCCCCACCTCCACCCCACACAGCCTATTACTCCTTCCTTGGGGCAGTCATGGCTCAGTTGCCTAACAGTAACATTGAGAGGGCTCTTACCAGTGACTCTTCCAGATCCCTATTGCAAGGCAGCTACTCATATCCACCAAGACAGACGTACTGCAGCAGATTTTAGAAGGTAGCTCCTGAAAAAAGAAAAAACATTAAGGTAACAACTAGACACCATGCTATGCAAGGGATTCAGAGAAGAAAATTCAGTGGAGAAAAGACTTAGAGTTTGCCCATTATCCATCAGATTTAATTCTGGTTTTGCCATTTACTAGCTGTGTGTGTTCAAGCAAGTAACTTAATCACTCTGAGCCCATGTAATAGTTATGTTAGAAAGTATCTATGGTTTCAAGTGATAAAGAGCTGAAAAACTATAGCTTAAACAAATTTGGGTTTATTTTTTCTTTCATAAGGAGAAGTACACAAGTTGGCAGTTGTAGACATTAGTTCAACAGCTCAAAATTTCAGAGCCTCTGCAATTCTCCCTGCATTTCTCTCCCAGTCACAAGATGGCAGTTACAGGTCCAGCTGGCATATCACATTTCAGTCGGCCGAAAGGAGGAGAGAACGGGAAGAAGAAAGTGTCAGTGCTTGTTCAGAAAAGCAAGAGGATCCTAGAAACCCCCCGGCCAGCTTAGGGTTACATTTTATGGGCCAGACTGGGCCACGCGGCCAGTCCTAACTGCAAGAGAGTCTGAGAATGTGAAGTTCAGCTTTCTAAAGGACAGAGAGACACTGGAACAAAGGTATGGCAATGGGTGTTGGATAAATTAACCTCTAAGATTTGGCACACAGGTAACAACCTAAGCTAAGGCAACAGCACCAAGGATGAAGACATGTGGACAGAACTGACGCTGGAATCAGTCCTAGGCAACTAAGAATGGGCAGTGGTGGGGGGACATGGGTCAGGAAAAGAATGAATTTTCTTCTCTGAACCCTTGCATAGCACGACATCTTATCTTTTTAGTAGCCTCCTAAAGCATCCAATAAACTTTTCAAGACAAAACAGACTGTCGAGAAAGATTGGTCCCCAAATAATGTTCGGAGTTGTGATTCAGTGAAAGTATAGTACAACCCCAGACACCTCTCCAGGGAGCCAGTACTCAGAGTAATAGGAATCACCTATTAGCCCTTGCTTGATTTTTAGCTGGGAGTTTTTGCCAAAACATTTTATTAGTGACTTTTTCCTGTTTTAGTTTCATGGTTTTTAGTTAGTGACTGAGTCAAACAAAAATTCAATCACTTTGTATTAAAAGGCATTTTCATGGCATAAACAGAGGACAGATCCAGAGCATGCTAACCTCTGAAATCCTATCAGAGGCATTGGGAGTGAGCTTGATTTCCGTAAGAGCTATTCGGTCAGTCCTTCAGAGGCCCTTTTACATGGGTATCTTATTATTTAACGGGCACTTTAAATTGAGACCAGCATCCTGATTCTCAAGCAGCCCGGCTTTTATTGGAAGTCTCTGCCACGTTTAAACATCTTTAATACATTTTAAAAATAGAATTGTAAAAGGCAGAAACCAGACTTCAAAGCGTAGACACGTTGGCTAGAATTGTGAAGCTGGCGACAATTTTCACTGGTTGTAAAGCTCGTGGAGCCTCTTTCAATCCCCAGAACAATTGATGGAGTAGGGGTTCAGCACACATTCCTCCCAAGTGTCTTCTGGATGGGCCTGGACAGACCAGGTGTGGGGGACCAAGTCAGTTGTGAGAGAACCAACACCCTGCAGATGTAGGGGGTGGATGTAGCAAGTACAAGCAGAGCAATCGGGCTGCAGGCAGAGCCCAGGAAAACCAGGCCAATCCAAAAAGAAAGAGGCACACAGGCAGGGGTTGGGCAACCTCTTTCCGAGCTTCAGTCCCTCGCATCTCCCACCTCCTGCCCAAGACTTCTTTCCACTGTGGAGATTTCAACATCCTCTGCTCTCTGGTGAACCCGATTACACTATCGTTTTTACCCCTCAGAACTCTGTACAGATGCTCACTACATTCGAGTGAAATTATTCATTTACACATTAGAGTCTCTCTCCCACTCCCAGCTCTAGCCTGTGAGCACCTGAAAAAAAACAGCTGTATGGTATTCATCTCATGTGCACAGCAAATTTAATGTGTGTTTAAAGAAAGTTGAGTCTCTTGAGGGAATCTGGATAGCAGGATCTGGTTTGGGAGAATTATTAAGGAAGGTTGTTTGAGTTTCCTTAGCCTAAGGCAGTGGTTCACACAGTGTGGTCTCTGACCCAGCAGCATCAGCCTCACTTGGGAACTTGTCGGAACAGGTCATATTCTCAGGCCTGGCTCCAGACCTGTAAGCTGAGTTGGCTGCCGGAGAGCCCAGAGAGCTACAGGTTCCAGTATGAAGGCTGGCAGGCTGGAGACCCAGAAAGAGCTAATGTTTCAGTTCAAGTCAGAATTCAGAAAACAGCTGAGGTCCCAGTTCAAAGGCAGTCAGGCAGGAAGGAATTCCAGCAATTTGTGTTTTAACAAGCCTTCTAGGTGACTCTGATACACACTAAAATTCAGGGATCGATGACTTAAACTTTCCAAACATCAACTTCCTCATCTGCAAAATAAAAAAGCTAGCAGCAGCAACCCTCAAAGGGCTGTTCCAAATACAAAGTTAGATAATAATATATGTGTGGTGCATAGTGCAGAGCCTCATACATATACATCACTCAATAGAATTATTCGAGAGTGAACATAATATTTTGGTTTGCTGGTGGCGCCCATAGCTCAAGTGGCTAAGGCACCAGCCACATACACCAGAGCTGATGGGTTCGAATCCACCCAGGGCCTGCCAAACGGTGACAACTACAACCAAAAAAATAGCCGGGATTCTGGTGGGTGCCTGTAGTCCCAACTACTTGGGAGGCTGAGGCAAGAGAATCACTTAAGCCCAGGAATTGGAGGTTGCTGTGAGCTGTGGTGCTATGGCACTCTAACCAGGGTGATAGCTTGAGGCTCTGTCTCAAAAAAAAAAAAAAAAAAAGAGAATGCAATTAATATTTTGGTTTGTTTCACAGAGAGAGGGAAGGAGGGGGAGGGGTGGGGCCTTGGTGTGTGCCACACCTTCTGGGCAAGACATGATTGCAAGAGGGACTTTACCTAACAAATGCAATCAGTGTAACCTAGCTTATTGTACCCTCAATGAATCCCCAACAATAAAAATAAATAAATAAATAAATAAATAAGAAAGTTTTCCTGATATTGCCATCATCCCACGTAGCATTTGGGCCACTCACACAGGATTCCTTCAGTCCATCTGTTTCTAAATTCTCCCTGCTATGCTCTAACCTTTAAGTCCCTGTAATTCAAGGTGTCCTGGAGTCCTGCTTACCCCATCGGGCCTGTCCTGGTCCCTCCCAAAGCAGAGACATGGATGTCTGGCAGTGATCACTATGTGTGCTGTGGAAGAAGCATCCTCTGGCCCAGAGCTAGTCCAAGTGGGAAAGGGAAGGGCCTGAAAGAATCACTGCTAAGAAGGAAGCTGAGATGAGGAAGGCCATCAGCCGCCTCTGCTGGGTCATGGAGGAAATCAAACCTTCTGGGGCCCCTGTGTGCAAACAGCCAATTAAGTCATTGAAGGTTTTCCAATTGATTTCCTCTTAACTAAGTCACAACAGTTTAAAATTGGTCAACAAACCACATCCCTCCTTAAGGGAAATGGACAGCCGCCCACCGCACCCCCCCACCCCCCCACCCCCGCCCCCACTGCTTTACTTAATTTCACCAGCTGCTAACATTGCCCCCCTCTGCACCCCAGGAAAATCAGTTTAACTCCTGGTTGTTTGTGCACTAGATGAGCCTCTCCTCCAAGACAGAAAAATGCCTGTGAACCCGTTTTCAAGTGACTCTTGGTGAAAGCGCGAGCACACGTAGATGCGCACACACTCCATTTGGATTTCCCCTTGGATTATAAGCCATGGGGAGGACAGAAATATAACATCCAAGAGCTATGTCTGTTCAATAAATTACACACCAGGCAACACATAAGGAGGCTCTAAAGTGCTTTTTCTTCATTCCCAGAAGTGCTACCCAATAACACTCCGCGTGGGTTCTGCTGAATCACCACAGGGGTAGTTGAAAGCAACCGAGCTCTGGCACTTCAGGCCAATGAAAGCCTTGTCCTTTCACTCTCAAATAAATAATTCTTTGAAAATTACTGTTATTACTGTTCATTTAATAAGTCCACATTGCCTCAACACTCCCCTCTCCTACCAGACTCCATTTGTTTTCCTGTCGGAGCCGGGTCTTTGAAGCCAGTGTCTCCTCGAGCACAGTGAAGATGTAGCACCCTTCTCTGCTTGGCTGACCCTCCTTGGAGTGGCCCAGTGGGGGTGAATTACCACCTGGTGGAACTTTTCTCATTAGCCCTGCAAGCGGTGTGTATCCCAGCCTGGCCAGTCCTAGGCTTGAAGTAGAGACCCCCCAGTATTTTGCTCAAAATGTTAGAGGTGATCCAAGTGTGACAACTAGTTTATTACCACGTGAATCTCTTCTTTCTGCAACTAGCAGAAGTGAGAAAGGGCAGAGCATTCCCCTCCGCCGACGTGGGAAGAAGGATGCAGCCGGGGAGAACGCGGTGACTGAAGCTTTGCTGTCACTGTGGCTCAACCTCATTGGCTGAATAGCCACCCAGCGCAGATTTTGAAAAGAAGTTTGAAAATGGCATCAGCTGAATGAATACTGTGAGGGTGATAGATGCCGGAATATCATCCTTACAGTGAAATATATTTAGGTCGACTTGATACTATGGGATGTACAAAGATGACTGAGACATGGCTCCTACCCTTATAGCAGCTCATAACTCAAGGTGGGAAATACAACATACCCGCATATAGCAGAGCTAAAAGCAGGAGGAGCACAGAAAGAACAAAGAGAGATACGTAAAGAAAGATATTGTAGGAATGAGACGAGAAAAGGGTGAACTTCTGCCTGGATATATTGGGAAAGATTTCTGGAGAAGGCATTTGGGTGGAAGTGTGGAGACAAATGTTCCTGCATTTAAAAGACAAAATGTTGATTTGCCTTCCCAACTCACTTCTTTCCTGGAAGAGCCAGCAGTTGAGAGGCCACCAATGCCAGATACTCACTTTTCTTTTTTTTTTTTGTTTTCAAATGCTTTATGAAAGATTATATGACATTAGGTCTGAAAATTAAAAAAAGACATAATAATTGTTACAATCCAAATATTGGTAATGAGTTAAAACATAGTAATACCAGTGAAGGGATTAAGTCACTGAAATAATGATTTGTGATTTACCTTTAATCAGTCAAAAAGTTTTGGAAACTTCATAGGGGGATACTTTTTGTGTGTGTTTTGAGTTTGATGGCTTTGGTTTTCAGTTTGCTCTGTATGTTTTTTAGTTTGCTGTATTATATATTTGGAAACAAATAATAAAGCCTAAAGGAAATGAATCATTGAGAATTGGAGAAATATCTCAAAATGTATAAATAAAGTCTAAAGTTAAATACAATGTTATAGGCTAGGGATGGTGGCTCACGCCCATGATCCCGGCACTTTGGGAGGCTGAGATGGGAGGATCACTCGAGGCCAGGAGTTGGAGATCTGCCTGAGCAATATACTAAAACCTCATCTCTGCAAAAAAAAAAAAAAAATTAGCTGGGTGTTGTGGCATGTGGCTACTCAGGAGACTTAGATAGGTAGGTCACTGTAGCCCAGGAGTTTAAGGCTGCGGTAACCATGATTATGTCTCTGCACTCCAACCTATGCGACAGAGCCAGATCCTGTCTCAATCTATAAAGCCACAAAAGTATAATTCTTACTCATGATCAGACTCACTTTTCTAGTCCTCCTGTTAGGAAGAACATGGTCTTAGAGTCAATCCTGGCTAATGGCACTGTCTGCCAGGGGCATGTGAAAAAGATTTCCTTTCTGATTACAAACAAATAAACAGAAACAGTGTTTCCTTCCTGCTGGAACATGGTCACCCAAGGATGTGATGCTTGGAGTTGTGGCCATTAACTTGGTATCTGGGGGTCAAAGCAAGAGAATCTCAGAGATACCAGCTTTCATCACAGACAGAACAATTAATCCCTTGCTTTGAAACTTCCTTTTGTATGCAATGTTTTTTTTTTTAATTTGTTAAGTCACTTTTAGTCAAGTATAACCTGCATCTAACCATCTTAAGTGACACACAATGATGGAGGGAATCTATTCACACAGGGAGAACATAAAGAACAAAGAAATGAGATGACTAAGGAAGGTATACTTATCTGAGCAGATGCTTGTAATGTGAAATAGCTTGGGAAGTTGGGACCAAATTCTGAAAGAATTCATGAGCAGAATAAGGGACACAAATTTATCCTGAAGACAGTGGTGGAGAGACATTGAAGGCATTAAAGCAAGTGACTTCCCCTGGCAGAGCAATGTCATAGGAAAGTTAATGTTAGGCCAGAGATGAGGGAGGAGGATTAGACTGGAGAGAGACAGCAGGTGGGAGAACACGTAGGAGTTCTTTTCAAATAATCTCACTCAGGGTTATCAAGCAGACCTTCACTTTGTACTCCCCGGGGAAGATTTCTAAATTCTTAAATCTAGATTCCTCCCTTATAGTTACTTGTCCCATAGGTCTGGTATGGAAACTCAAAATGATTTTTTTTAACTGATTTTTGTAATTGATTGTAGCATCTAATGTGCAGCCGTTGTTATGAAACCTGGTGCAGCTAAACTGGGCCTGTGGCCAAGGAAAGAAAGAGACAGATGTGGGAGATATTGAAGAAGCAAAGTGGGTAGCACGTGGCAACCAAGTGGATGCAAAGGGTGCAAGGAGAGGAAGGAACCAACAATCCGAAGACCTCCTGCAGGACAGGGCGATGGAGCATAGCAGAGCCATTTACAGAAATGGAGAAGTCAGGGAGGGGGTCAGTTCAGGGAAGAAAAGTCCAGTGTGAAAAATATGCAGATGAAACGTTGGGGTGAGCTCTGTACTCTCGCTAAGCATTTAAAATTTCAGATTTCTGAATTACCTACCTTGGGGATCTTTGGTGCACTGGGAGGTGTTGGTTCACCAAGGAGGGAATATAGGCAGAAAAATAAGAAGCAATGATAACGCTTTGAAAAACACTAAGGAGAAAGCAGAGAAAAAAAGAGCATGCTTGAAGAGGAGTCAGTGTAAGAAGTTAAAATCTAATCCCCCCATCCACATAGACTGACACATTGGTAAATCCTTAGTGGAGATCAGACACCAAGGCTGGTCGTGCTGCAGTTAATTTAGGAAAGCTACCCACCCTTCCTACCCAACAAGAAGGCGAGGCTGTGATCTCTCCTGCCTCATCTTCATAGTAGAAAAGATAAACATACTACCTGTAGAAGTGAACATCAGGTTAAAACTGTTCAAAACAAATAAGCAAAATTTTCAAATGATATTCTTGAATAAATTTCATGGTTTTGAAGAAAAACACTGACCTTTGTCCCTATGACTCACTTGTAAGGTAATATGATTTGTTAAGCAGCTGATTGGGATGGGAAAACCAATACCTCTTTCCGATGAAAACATAAATAAATATAAATAATATTAAATAATTAATATTATATTAAATAATATTAAATAATTAATATTATATTAAATAATATTATTAAATTAATATATTTAGAACCATTGAGAAATATTGTTGTGTGAATTATGTTATTTCCTGACATTTATGTCTTCCTGTTCCTTATTAATATCACTAAAACTATTAAGATACTTGAGATTGATTCCATTAACTATTGATGATAATATTGTATGACTGTCAATATAGATCAATCCAAGATTTTCTTTTGTAAAAATCTCCCTGGTCTCATATTCCTCTTAATACCAGACTGATCTCAAGAAGGTAGAATGAAGATTGTATGCAATTGTTTCTATTGCTTCTGAAGATTGTATGGAAATTATTTCTATTGTTTTCTTTCCCTCAGCAATCCATATAATGGGTATAAAAGGTGATGGCAAGGTTTGTAGTATAATAGAGAATCATGTGTATTTGTGAAAATAGAGTTTCGGGCTGTTTCAATTGGGGTAAAGGAAAGAACCACTGAAGTTATCAAATCCTTATATACTTAAATTTTCATGTGAAATCAAATGTTTCTAACTAAAGGAAAAGCCTAATGAGAAGTAATCCATGGCACCTCTTTTAAACTGGTAGTTATTGCTTCATTGTAAACTGCTGACA